>NC_134112.1:62885000-63197250 GCF_040939455.1 Microcebus murinus
CATCACAGCTGAGGAGCCCCATGTTTAAGAAACCCCTATCGTTTATAATGGGCTGCAAGCAAACCTGCTCAATCTTTGCCCCCAAGGAGACATTATCACATTGTATAAACATATCTGTCCTCTGCTCCACAGGGAAATAGTATCTTCCAAGACAGTTTGCATGCAAACATTCTTTTATCTTTTTCTTTTCTTTTCTTTTCTTTTCTTTTCTTTTCTTTTCTTTTCTTTTCTTTTCTTTTCGAGACAGAGTCTCACTCTGTTGGCCTGGCTAGAGTGGCGTAATCATAGCTCACAGCAACCTCCAACTCCTGGGCTCAAGCAATCCTACTGCCTCAGCCTCCCTCGTAACTGGGACTACAGGCATGCACCACCATGCCCGGCTATTTTTTTCTATATATTTTTAGTTGTCCAGCTAATTTCTTTCTATATTTATTAGAGACGGGTCTCGCTCTTGCTCAGACTGGTCTTGAACTCCTGAGCTCAAATGATCCACCCGCCTCAGCCTCCCAGAGTGCTAGGATTACAGGCGTGAGCCACCATGCCTGGCCAAACATATAATCCAGAACAAAGATAGTTAGTGCCTCTGCTCACAAAATGTGCAGAAATGTAAGGGAACTATGAAGAATTGTCTCCCAATACAACCATATTTACCAAGTTGCTACAGTTTGAACACTGTCCCCTCCAAAACTCATGCTGAAAATTGCTATTGTAACAGTATTAAGAGATGGGGCCTTTAAGATGTGATCAAGCTCTGAGGGCTCTGCTCTCATGAATAAATTAGCCCATTATTTAAGGAATGGCTTAGTTATCTCAGGAGTTCAGCCCCCTTTGCAACTCACTTGCTCTTCCACCATCCACCATGGGATGACACAGCACAAAGACCCTCACTAGATTATGATGTCATGCTCTTGGAATTCTCAGCCTCCAGAACTGTGAACAAAATAGATTCATTTTCTGGGTACATTACCCAGTCTATGGTTTTTTGTTTGTTTGTTTGTTTGTTTGTCTTAGCAGCAGAAAATGGACTAAGACACAAGCCCTCAGCAAGACCACAATCTGTAGACTCACCATTGGTATCTCTATCTCACATTGAATGGTGTAAATAAAAGCAGTGTTTTCCCCTCTTAATAAAAAGGCTTTAAAAGAGAACTATATTTCCATTTGGAAGGAAGTAAGAAATGTAATGATCATGGCAGTGTACTGTTCTCCTTTTCTCCTTTCTCTATCTCAGGAACCTGCAATATGACAAGCCCAGCTGTTAAGCAGATGCAAGTACATGACCCATAGAGAATGTGACAATAAAAATATTAGCATTATTTCCATGGCACTCACCATGTGGTTATTACAGAAACCATCAGCATCAGCAAACTACAATATTTATTTTGTTCTTAATATTATAACACCCTAAGGGAACTTTATTTGAAAAAAGTTAAAAATGAAAGTACATGTTATATATCTTTGCTGGAAAATGGTAGAAAATTGATTTATTGAAGCCATATGGAAAGGAAGAGGAAGTCTATTAAAAACAGAAAGTAAAAAAAAAGAGAACGAACCATAGTATGGTAATCATGGCATGAAAATGGGCATCAAGGATCTACGTAAAAAATGTATCCCTGATAGATGATACCACATGTCATCTGTACTTTTAACTAAGTACATATGGTTCTGATCAATTACTTTTAATTTTTCACAATTTGAAATGTTTTCAATGGAAAAAATAATTGAAGTAGGAGTAAGAGAACATCATTTTATGCCTTCATGGCATTACTTTGGGCATTAGTTTCCTCCTAAGTAAAAGAAAAGGCTGGACAATTTATAGCAAGCTTTCCAGTTCTCAAATACCAATCCCCCCTTTCAAAAGGGGAATTTAATTCATTTTATTATTTTCCTCATTATTAATTGCTGCATATTCCTAAACTCAAATGGATGCATGCTGAAAAATTACCATGAAAAGAGTCATAATCTAAGTTGACAAAATCCAGATAATATGAACAAGTTCACTGAGTTCTTACACATTATCTAATCATGGTCTCATTCTATACTGTAGGTATATTCCCTTTTCTATCAATATTACTTTAGAGAATTCTCCCCATCCTTGAGAATAAAGATTGTCGTTGTAGAATCTAATGATTGAGAAAATACATAATATAATCAGTATAAATTCCATAATGCTTTTAAAATGAAAATCTACTTTATCTATCACATATATAAAAATAGTAGATATAGGTAAAAATAGTAAGTTATTCACATTACTAATGTAAATACAATGCTTGGGATGTATGAGATCTCACAGACCCACTGCAGTAAACAGTGTCTTGTCCTTTCACCAATCCTACACCTGAGGATCTCCACCCCATATGCCAAAACTATCCTCCACAGCATGCCACCCTACAACAATATCATTTTAGAGATAAAGAGACTTTAATGATCACAATTTCCAATATACTGATTTTATAGGATATTAAAATGGAGTATCAGAAATGTATTTATCAGTAGCAAAACTAAAGCTAGAACTCAAGTCTCCTGATTCCTTATTTCATTTCTATTATGGACAGAACAAACCATCCTCTTTATAGAAGGTACTATTGGTATCCTACCCAGATCCCATTTATCTAGTGAATGCCTCCCTGCCCCAGCTGTGCAAGGGTTGGCTGGAGAGAGCTCACAGCTATACCCTTCACCTAAGAAGTGCTTTCAGCAGAGGTGCCTTGCCTAGAAATTCCTGTAAGGCTTATGCCCCCCACCCCATATACACACACCTCCATGAGCAGCCCACAGGCAATGGCTGACTGATAAAGAGGCACAAAAGGCCCAACTCCTTTGTCTCAAGCAGGATCCCACTGTGATATCATTCATGCTCCAGAACTCCCAGTGAGATCAGGGTGGAGTTAGGCTTTAGCTTACACCACATCTTTGCCCAGCTCCCCTCCCTGCCTTCCCTGTCTCCTTTGTGGCTTCTCCTGAGCCTACTCCCTCAATGAATCACTTGCACAACAATCACTATTTCAGGCTCTACTTCTGGAGAACCTGATCTAAGACGCTTTCTTTGAACCTTTTTAGAAATAGAGCTGTCAACCTCATAAGGCATGCCATTCTGTTTTTAGACAGCTCTGATCAGCAGAAAAGTTTTATTATTATTATGTCAAGAGTACATCTGCCTCTATAATTTCTATGGTTCTATGTAGAATAAATCTAATCCCCTTTTCATGTGACAGCCTGTCAGATATTTGGGGTAGGGGGACCATAATGTTCTCCTTAAATCTACTTCTTTTCTAAGCTATAAGAGAAAAAATGTTTTCTTAAAATAAAATCATAGAATATTTTAGCTCAGAGTAATGTCTGTTTGACAACCAAATTGCACTAGGCAAAATTATGGAAAATCAACCAGAAGAGAAGCTGAAGAAGACTGTGTTCAAATGCACTGGAGGAGAAAAGACTTACCTAGTATAAGAAACAAATCTCAGAAAAAAAAATAATAGAGGCATAAACCACTTAAAACCAGACACAATGAAATACTGCAAGGATTCCATGGAAGAGAAATCTTATCATTCTCAGGAGATGTCACAGAAGTATTAATAGGTCTAAAATATCTCTAGAACTCAAATGTGTATATGTCAATTCACATAGTATCCGACGTACTTTTAAGATTTTTAGGTAAGGATTGATAAATTCTGTCTCAGAATCATTGAGACTTATTGATGAGATGCACACCTGGAATACAACAATAAAAGAGCATGTATTCCTTGTTCAAAGAGAAAATGTCTCTTTGAAAGGAAAACTGTATGTCAAGAATGTATACATTCCTATGAACATTTAAAGTCTGAAGGTAGACACATTTAAGAAAGGATAAACCCAAAAAGAAATGAAAGTAGTATCTTTAAGGGAGTGTAATACAGACAGACAGACAGGTGAAGGAAATTAGGTAAAACAGTGCTACATAGCCTTTGCTGTGGCTCTACACCTTGAAATGTGCTTTCTCACATTTTTTTTTACTCTAGCCTTGCAGTGGATTTATCAGGTGAATGATGCATAATCACCATCTTATGGCAGTTATGAGTGATTAATTGGCCATGCCCCAAATCTCCCAACTCACCAGTGGTGAGTCTAAGACTTGAGCATGGTTCTTTAACTCTAAAGTCTATGTTCCTACTGCCTCACCATGCTATTTTCTAATACATGTAGTGAAACTGCTACAGAATTGTCCATCTGGAATCTGTTAGTGGTCTCATCCTACTAACAGCATGTATTAGTTTCCCAGAGCTACCATAACAAATTACCACAAATTGGGTGACTTAAAACAGAAATTTATTCTCACTGTTTGGCAGCTACAAGTCTGAAATGAAGGTGTTGGCAGGGCAATGTTCCCTCTGATGACACTAGGGAAAGGTCCCTCCTTGTCTCTTCCTAGTTTCAATCCCTGGTGTTCCTTGGCTTATAGAGTCATCAGTCCACTCTCAGCCTCTCTCTCCACACGACATTCTCCCTGTGTGTGTCCCTGTGCCTGAATTTTTCCTCTTTTTATGAGGACACTAGTCATATTAGATTTAAGGCCCACCCTTATCCAACACCACCACATCTTAACTAGATTACATCTGCAAAAACTGTATTTCCAAATAAATCACATTCACAAGTTCCAAGTGGACATAAATTGGTGGGTAAGGACATAGTAAACCCAGTACAGAGCAGAACAAATGGTTTGTTCTTGGCCTGTGTTGCTGATCATTTTCCCTCAGCAGGTAAAGAAATAAATTTGGGAAACTTCTATCCTGGATTCCAGTTTGACCAAGAAAGAATGAGGTGTCAAATGTAGAAACAGGGAAACCTTGGGATCATATGGCCTTGATGTTTTACAATAGGAAAAAATAGGTAATGATCAGGCCTTCAGAAAGGGGGCTTCAAAAAAGGCAAAGAAAATGATAGTGCCCAAGGAAATGTGTTTACAAGAGGAATGTGGACTTTCAAAAGAACTATCTCAGCATTATTTTTAAAAATGGTCCTGTTGAGGAAGAAAGATATATCTGTTGACTAGAAATCAAATGGAATAGGGATAAATAATCTGTCATAATTGACCATAAATCAGGTGCTGAGCTTGAGCGGAAAAACTAAACAGTATGAACAGAGAGGTAGCTTAGGGGCTCTTGGAGAAAAAGTGGAAGGAGTGTTGGATCTGGAGTCAGAAGACTTCAAGTCCTGGTGGCTCAGAGGGTTCCATGACCCCTGTGGTCAAAAAGATGGATGGAGGCAGACAGAACCATGCATGTAATATGAGAAAGGAAAAAACTGTTTAGAGTAAAATGAGATTGTAAAGTATCAAAATAAATTGGGGCCTGAGATAAACACTAAAGACAACAAGATAGCTGTTTTTCTTTTCAATTTCTGTAGCCAAGAAAAGATCAGGGAAGGAATAGCTGTGCTATCCCTAAGACAATATAACCTGAACAAATGATAGCATAACCAAAGAACTTTTCTTCACCTTTCTGCTTTCCTTCCATATCTCTTTCATAGAGAGTGAACATTAATTGTGAGGCAAAAATTATGAAGAGAGAATTAAAACCCACAATAGGAAAAGAGATAGCAAGAGAATCCTCACCTATTATAAATGAGTTCAAAACTTCAGTTAATACAAATTCCATCCCAAAGTATCAAATGAATTTGCAGATGAGATCAGAGAACTGCTTCTGAGCATTAAGGAGAATAAAGACGTGACTCATGGCTAGAAATGTTTTTACTTCTAAAAAGGGTGAAAGAGTGAGATTCATATAAAAACTAATGAGCCTTATGCAGATTGCAAACAAATTCTAGAATGGAAGATTTGTAAACAATACATAGTAAGGAAATGCTGATCACTGGCAATGAGTGTGAATTCACTAAGAACAACAAGTCATGCCAATTAGCTTCATTTCTTTTTCCTTTGGTTGCCTGTGTGTCAAGACAAGGCATATGAACAGTGTGTCTTAGTTTTAACATAGTATTCACCAGGTCACATCATGCATACATTTTTTTGTTAAAATGAGAAATAAGGGCTGGGTGATGGCAAGATGACTGGGTGGTTTGCTTCATAATTGGGCAACCAACATCACCCAAAGAGTGTTGGTCAAAGTTTGGCTTTAAAGGGCAACTCCAAGATTTTATAATTTACCCATTCCTGTTCAATATTTTTGTCAAAAACATGAAGACCTTAGTATGCATGTTGGTGAATATTTGGATAAAAAATTAGAGAGAGAGAGAGGGAGAGCTAATACATCAAGACACAAATCAAAAATATATCTTCACATAGAAACTAGACCCAAAATAACAACAATAAAAATACGAGTTATTTGGGATAAATGTAAGGTCCTGGAGTTTCTTGGTTGAATCTTTGGGGTTTTCTAGATACAATATCATATCATCAGCAAACAGTGAAAGTTTGATCTCTTCTGCCCCTATTTGGATACCTGGAATTGATCAATGAATTTAGTAAAGTCTCAGGATACAAAATCAATACACAGAAATCAGAGGCATTCATATACGCCAACAACAATCTAATTGAGAACCAAATCAAAGACTCAATTCCCTTCACAATAGCAACAAAGAAATTAAAGTACCTAGGAATATACTTAACCAAGGACGTAAAAGACCTCTACAGGGAGAACTATGAAACACTGAGGAAGGAAATAGCAGAGGATGTAAACAGATGGAAATCCATACCATGCTCGTGGATCGGCAGACTCAATATCATCAAAATGTCTATACTACCCAAACTGATCTACAGATTCAATGCAATACCTATTAAAATCCCATCAGCATTCTTCACAGATATAGAAAAAATAATTTTATGCTTCATATGGAACCAAAGAAGACCCCGAATATCAAGAGCAATTCTAGGCAACAAAAACAAAATGGGAGGCATTAATATGCCAGATATCAAACTATACTACAAAGCTGTAGTAATTAAATCAATATGGTATTGGCACAAAAATAGGAATATTGACCAGTGGAACAGATGTGAGAATCCTGATATAAAACCATCCTCATATAGCCATCTAATCTTTGACAAAGCAGACAAAAACATACGCTGAGGAAAAGAATTCCTTTTCAATAAATGGTGCTGGGAAAACTGGATAGCCACCTGTAGAAGGCTAAAACAGGACCCACACCTTTCACCTCTCACAAAAACCAACTCACGCTGGATAACAGACTTAAACCTAAGGTATGAAACTATTAGAACTCTAGAGGAAAAAGTTGGAAACACTCTCCTAGACATTGGCCTGGGCAAAGAGTTTATGAAGAAATCCCCAAAGGCAATCACAGCAGCAACAAAAATAAATAAATGGGACATGATCAAACTACAAAGCTTCTGCACAGCCAAAGAAATAGTCATGAAAGTAAACAGACAACCTACAGAATGGGAGAAAATTTTTGCATCCTATACATCCGATAAGGGACTGATAACTAAAATATACTTAGAACTCATGAAAATCAGGAAGAAAAAATCAAATAACCCCATTAAAAAGTGGGCAAAGGACTTGAACAGAAACTTTTCTAAAGAAGACAGAAGAATGGCCAACAAACATATGAAAAAATGCTCAACATCTCTAATCATCAGGGAAATGCAAATCAAAACTACAATGAGATATCACTTAACCCCAGTGAGAATGGCCTATATCAAATAATCTCCAAACAATAAATGTTGGCGTGGTTGCGGAGAGAGAGGAACACTCCTACACTGCTGGTGGGACTGCAAACTAGTTCAACCTCTGTGGAAAGCAATATGGAGATACCTTAAAGCGATACAAGTGAATCTACCATTTAATCCAGCAATCCCATTGCTGGGCATCTACCCAAATGATCCAGTGACACTCTACAAAAAAGACACCTGCACTCGAATGTTTATAGCAGCACAATTCATAATTGCAAGGCTGTGGAAACAGCCCAAGTGCCCATCCATCCAAGAATGGATTAATAAAATGTGGTATATGTATACCATGGAGTACTATTCAGCTCTAAGAAACAACGGTGATATAGCACATCTTATATTTTCCTGGTTAGAGCTGGAACCCATACTACTAAGTGAAGTATCCCAAGAATGGAAAAACAAGCACCAGATCTATTCTCCAGCAAACTGGTATTAACTGAGTAGCACCTAAGTGGACACATAGGTACTACAGTAATAGGGTATTGGGCAGGTGGGAGGGGGGAGGGGGGCGGATATATACATACATAATGAGTGAGATGTGCACCATCTGGGGGATGGTCATGATGGAGACTCAGACTTGTGGGGGGAGGGGAGGAAATGGGCATTTATTGAAACCTTAAAATCTGTACCCCCATAATATGCCGAAATAAAAAAAAAAAAAGTAAGGTCCTGTGCTTGGGCCAAAAATATAAAGAGAATAATAATACCAACAGCTAAAATGTATTGACTAGTTATTAATACTATGCATTATATTTCAACATGAATTATATTTTCAACCTCATAACCACAAAATATTAATTTATTACTTTTATAATTCATAAATGAGGAGACTAAGGCTTAGAGGGACTAAGTAACTTTTGCAAGTCATACAGTTATTAATAGTATATAGGTAAAGCCAGCACTTAAATTCAGATCTGTCTAACTGCAGAGCTTGTGATATTAACCACTTTGTTATTCTCACCAATGCAGAAATGGAGGGTATTTGGTATAGACTTATTTCAAGTTTGAAGTGAAAACACCTAGACAAAAGAGTTAACATTGCATAGCAGCTATTCGGTTATCTTCTTTCTTTCCATAATATTGAAAACAGGAGAAACATGAGAGTTGAATTCAAATATTTTAAAAATTGATGAAATATATGTAACTCAAAAAACTAGGACCATAGTTAAAAATTAACACTGAGATAGATTTTTCTCCAATAATATGAACATTTTTCTAAGTTGGGGCTACTCAGCCCAGGAACAAATCATCTTGCAGAGGAGTGACTTCCTTATCAGTGTTTCTGAGAGGAAGTGCTTGAACTGAAAGGAAAAATCACTAGGTGACTTCTCAGAGTCTTCTAAATATAAGATTCAATAAAGAAAACAGTTTAAAGATTAAATGGTACAAAAAGGAATTCCTGAGAGTCACTGACTCATAACTACAAAAAACCTTGAAGTCAACATTCTAAGTTGAAGTTGTGGTCTAAAGCCTGCTTCTCCTATTCTAATTTTTTTAGGAATGTATGAAACCCTCAGAACATTTGACTTATTTTATGTATCCTCAGAGCATTTCTTGGAGATAGAGTAGTCATCAACATCCCCGTTTTATGGACTGGAAATGAAGCAATTCCATAGCTAATGCATGGCAGGGCAGGATGGGAGGTCAGTTTCTGCAGACATTTGGTAATCTTCCTGTGACATCACTGTTTTCCCAGCACTAATCATCTAATGATTGAGTCCATGGGTTTGGTTTTTTTTAATTTAATAAAGAGAAAAAGTCATTTTAATTGTCTCATATATGTACATATATATATATAATTCAACACTACTTTGTCAAACATTTAATTATGTGATTATGATCTACAGCTACCTGGTTCTGATTCACTAGCAGCTAGTAAATAAGAGTCACATTTAAATGTAATGCTTGCAAAAGCAGTCCTGGAATTTTGCTGCTGGCATGGCATGGTATAATAAAGATGCTTTCTCCAGGAATCTGGGGTCAAATTCTAGCCTGGCTCTGCCACTAACAAGTCATGGAATCTTGGGCTAATCAAGCAACCACTCAATTTCTTCATTTCAAAAATTTGTAAAGGGTTTGCACTACACTGCTCTTTAATGCTTCTTCTAAATTTTTATTTTTTTTTTTAGTGCTTAATTCAGGTTTTAATTTTATTCTATTGTTGTGATGCTTCAATAGATTTATACTGCAACATAACCTATATAACCAATGGACTTGAATTTAATAATATAACAATTTATACAGTATAATCTGTGGTATATGCATATATTGTGCTTATATATAATTAACACTAATTGGTTTTTCATAAGCAACATCTCAGTTCTCTCTAATAATCAGTCAATTTATAAAAGCAATTACGAATATGAATCAATAGAAAAATTTTCATTTTGAGGCTATGAGCTGTATTATTTTGTTATGTTCTACTATTTTATTTATTTTTTTATTTCAGAATATTACGAGGATACAAATACTTTGTTTACGTATATTGCCTTTGTACTGACCGAGTCAGAGCTACAAGCGTGCCCATCCCCCAGAAAGTGCACACCACACCCTTAGGTGTGAATTTACCCATCCCCTCCTGCCCCCTCCCACCTGCCGGACATCTGATGAATGTTACTTCCATATGTTCGCATAAGTGTTGTTCAATTAGTGCCAATTTAATGGTGAGTACATGTGATGTTTGTTTTTCCATTCTTGTGATACTTCACTTCGAAGAATGGGCTCTGGCTTTTAACATCTCTAAGTCATTGCCTTAGTTTACCTGTGATGGTTATTTCCTCTTGCACAGTTGAAGGCATGGTTTAGTTTATAATTCTATTGATTTTTAATGTTTTATAGCCAGGTCACATCAGCAGGAACTTGTATGCATATTTAGCCTGATTTTAGCAATATTTTTAATCTAATAAACTTAACCAAGCAACTGTTTTTGTTATTGTTAGCAAAATTTCGGGTAAATTTTTTAAAAATTAGGAATATAACTTTTTAACTTTTCAACTATACTCATGCATTTTAGTTTAGAAATATGCTTTTTTCCTCCACAAATTCAGCAATGTTAAAATATGCTATCACACAAGAGACTCATGGAGAATTTAACACCAAATTTCCTATTTTGGCATCCATAGTATTCTTCCAATCTGAAAAATACATAGATATATCTCAAGTGTATACATTGGCTACCAGGTGGTAGTTTCTCAAATATCTTCGTATCTTGCATCCCCTTCACACTCACTATCAAGAAAATTGGTAGGTTTCTTGTGAGTTATGATATAAAATAATGTCATAGGTGAATCAAAATACCCTAGATGAAAATAAAACTAGAGCCAGGATCCAATTGGTATTTAACAACTCTGTAATTGAGTATGTGCTATTATAATAACCTTCAACATTGAGTTTCTTAAAACAGAAAAACAAATCACAAAAAGGTTCATTCATCTCACTCATTATACCTAATTCTCTACTAACAAGAAAGTTGAAGTTTTACAGGTTGAATATCCTTATCAGAAATGCTTGAGAACAGAAGTGTTTCAGATTTTAAATGTTTTTTTGATTTTGGAACATTTATATTATACTTACTGGCTGACCATCCCCCATCTAAAAATCCAAAATCTGAAATGCTTCCATGAGCGTTTCCTTTGAGTGTCTTGTTGGTGCTCAAAAAGTTTCAGATTTTGGAGCATTTTGGATTTCAGATTTTTGGATTAGGGATATTCAACCTGTATTATCAAATTGGGGGCTGAAAATATAATAAGACATCTTTCCAAAGAAAACTTCCTGAGTGTCATGACCCAGTAAACTTAAATGTTTTTCACATTCTGATTTGCTACCATAAATATAGGTTGAAATTAAGATATCAGAAAATTTCATCCTTAAAATAATTTGTGGCCAATTACTGCATAACATATTTATTTTTATATTTTATATAAAGTTTCCTAAACATATAGTAAAATATTAGTGTTTCTTTGGATGAATGTTAACAAATATCAATGATGAGGCTTTCTTGGAGGGACTTTGGACTAGTGGAGAGCCCGAGGATATTTATTTTGCTGTTATTCTTTAGTCACTGTAAATATTTCAGTTAAGAGTAATCATATAAGAGCAAGTAGTTGGATCTTTCTGGATTTAAAAGTAGTTTGTTGGCCGGGCGCGGTGGCTCACGCCTGTAATCCTAGCTCTCTGGGAGGCCGAGGTGGGCGGATCGTTTGAGCTCAGGAGTTCGAAACCAACCTGAGCAAGAGCGAGACCCCGTCTCTACTATAAATAGAAAGAAATTAATTGGTCAACTAATATATATAGAAAAAATTAGCTGGGCATGGTGGTGCATGCCTGTAGTCCCAGCTACTCGGGAGGCTGAGGCAGAAGGATTGCTTGAGCCCAGGAGATTGAGGTTGCTGTGAGCTAGGCTGACGCCACGGCACTCACTCTAGCCTAGGCAACAAAGTGAGACTCTGTCTCAAAAAAAAAAAAAAAAAAAAAAAAAAGTAGTTTGTTTTGCTTTGTTAGCACCCATCCTATCAGTTAGCTATCTAACTTTGCCTTCTGACATTATGCAAGAAATAGATGCTTTTAGGTAACAAACCCTAACTCATGCTGGCTTTTTTCATCTTTTGATCCCTTACCTCAATGCTGCTTTATGGTGTTGAAACATAAAGACAGACAGGACTGAATCAACTCGTGAATCCTCAAAATCAAAATTCCTTCTATCTTAGCACATGTCTGGCCTTTGTGACTTAGTGAGTCACAGGGCAGGGAAGCGCATCACAGCCACCCCAACAACTCCCTTTTTATTTTATGAGTTGTTTCTGAAGAATTGTAAAGATCTGAATTCAAAGTGTGCCTAGAAAGTATCAAGATGGACTTTTTCTCCCCTACAACATCCTAGAAACTATGTGATCCACCACCTTCGAAGTGGTTTGTTCATTAAAAAAAATAAGAAGTATGTTTTTAAAATTTATTTCCAACAAACAGTAGAAAAAACTGTTTATTAACTTTATTTATGTCCATAGCACATGGTGCCTAGGTCTGCTGTTTTTATTTCTATCCTCATTTTCCTCTTTGTTCCACTAAATCACCCCTAATCCCTTTTACCGCTACCCCTTCCCCCACTCCTCTTCCCCCCATTTCTGCTCTGGATCCCTAGAGAAGGCTGCCCTGGGGCTACGTAATAATCCCAGAGAGGGTTTGGGATTCCAGATTAAGGAGGATTGGGAAAGCCATACACCAGGAACCTGGAAAGACACAATTGATGTAAATCCACCCATGTGTTCCAAGTGGGCAAAGTAATTGGCTAAAAAATGTAAATATCAATGCTAAAAACCAATCTATGAAGCAGCCAATTCTGTAGAAGGATTACCTGCATCTAAACAATTTGTTCACTTCGTATTTTTCCTGCCAATCATTTTTCATGATTTCATCTTTCATTGTTGTTTTCCTGAGTTTGGGGAAAACCTCACACTTAACTCATCCAACAAATTGGAGTAAGTTCAATTTTTCATAGAGGATAACCAAGATAAAAGGAGAAGAAATTCACTAACACTGGAAAACAAACTTTAAAAAGGCATGTCACTTGTTAGACTGAAAACCAAAGCAAACTTCCAGAAGTTAGATTAAACAATTAGAAAGTCAGACAGCATGATACAACTGTACAGTTCAAGTGGTCCCAACCTTTTGGGTACCAGGGACCAGTTTCGTGAAAGATAATTTTTCCAACGGTGGAGGGATGTGGGGGGCCGGGAGGCAGAGGCGGAGCTCAGGTGGTGATGCCAGCGATGGGGAGCGGCTGCCGCCCAGTTCCCAACAGGCCACAGACTTTTACCCGTCCATGGCCTGGGGGTATACGCCCATGTTTTAGATGTTACCTGGTACCAATATGGACGTTTATGGAACTTTAAATAATCTTCATATACCTAAATCATGATTTAAAAATATAAAAATCAGCTCACTCTTCCTAAGAAATGCTCCTATAAAAAGTAAATGAAATAAGTAGTTTTTACTTCTCCTCAACCTAAATTGTGCTTATTATTCTGTGGAAAAGTGATCATTTATCAAG
The DNA here is from genome assembly GCF_040939455.1 of Microcebus murinus. NCBI lineage: Eukaryota > Metazoa > Chordata > Mammalia > Primates > Cheirogaleidae > Microcebus > Microcebus murinus. The sequence goes on from NC_134112.1 coordinate 62,898,722, forward strand.
TCAGTAGGGACAGAAGAATGTCCTAGGTAGAACCTGTTGCTATAGTAACTTCAGTTTACAGCAGTTCTCTGTTCTCGTCAAGGGAAAAGGAAGCAGACGTTTTTAAAGGCATCTTTTTAAAAACCCCGTTTTGACATGGACAGATCCTAACTTGTGTGGGCCCAGTTTAGGCACCCACCTGGAGGGTGAAATAATAGGTCTGCCCACCCTGCAGCCTCTTTGTTGTAACACCATCTTTAATAGGGTTTTCATGGCGAGAGAGTAGCTCTGATCATTCAGTGCTTTATAAAAGCAACAGAGGAGTATTCACTGAATTGTGCTTAGGGATAAACCATGCTCTGTGCACTTAACAATTAAATTACACATTGACCTTCATGCCAGAGGTTCAAATAGTGTCCGGATAACATTTAAGGGTAACTCATGTGTTCATTGATCTTTTTTACAACACTCCTAGCCAAATGTGTCCTGTTCCTTTTGCAAGTCTATTTTCCTTTGTTGCCTAGTTCCAGATAATCCTCCATACATTCATCCATCCACCAAATAGTTACTCAGCACCTGCAAGGGGTCACTGTTCTAGGCTCAGAGAAGAAAAGAAACAACAATAAAACCCTTAGAACTTGCATTCTAGGTGGCTGACACACAGAATAACCAATATCATAATAAAGAAGTACATCACAAACGGCGACTCGAGGAAAGAGTGGTGCAGGCAGAGGGAGCATCCAGAGCAGAGGCTGTGGGACGGGGGTGTGCCAGATGTGCGCAAAGAGGAGGAAAGATGCTGTTAATGAACCCACAAGGGGGAGTTCGCTGTTGCTCACTGCAGAGAGAGCCAACTACTGAGACAACGAGGACTGTCAAGGAAGAAAGGATTTATTTCAGTGGATGTGTCTACTGGGAGGAGGGAGGTGTGGACTGCCTCAAATCCACCTCCTCATCAACAGGGTCAGGGTTTTTTTTTCTGGAGGTGAAATGAATAATGCATGAGGCACTGTGAGCATCATTACATGTTTGGGGTGCAGTGAGAAATCATGTTATTGTATATATCTCATGATCCAAAAATGGTGAGTAAGTCCTTCCCAGGGCAGGGATTTTAGTATTATAATGAGTCAGGGGTTAATAGTGGTCATTCTTTCAGCCTCCTGTGCAGGCTCAGTGGGTCTTTGGGCACGCCCTGTGGTGGGGTATCACTTGTCTTGTCTTCTCTGGACAAACAGGTGGGGTAAGGTTTTGTAGTTATCTGTGACTGCAACGAGGCTCTGCCCTTTCTGGGAAAGAAACTAAATAAAGGAATGTACCAGTGCAACAGAAAGTTACAAAGTTCTGGTCAGCAAATCTTACTGGCCTGGGAACTTGAAACATAAGAGAACTACAAGGAAAAAAGACTATAAAAAAATGTCTTCTTGCTTATGGAGCCAGTTACAAGACCAGTGTGGGAGGAGACAAGAGGAGGAGGGAAGGGAAGCAGGAGGCAAGATCAGAGAGGCCAAGGTATTTCTCAGATCCAACAGGGCCTCCTGAGGCTCTGCATGAAACAGAGAGCCCTTGGCCTGACCTGATCCAAGTGTCACATGAACCACTGTGGCTGCTGCCTCAGAAACAGACAGTGGACATGGGGAAACCATCACTAGGGCGATGGTGCGTGGACCAGGTGATGGCAGGAGAGTGGTAAGAAGCGATCAAAGTCCAGATACACTCAGAAGGGAGAGTCAACAGAAGTCTCTGTGGGTATGAGGGAAAGAGAGGGTGACTCCAAACTATTTGGCCTGAGCAAGTGAAAGGATGGAGGAGCAGGTATAGTGGATAAGAGTGGGAGTTCAGTTCAGGGTTATATTGAGCTGGGACATGTTCAACTTCCAAGTGGAGAAATTAAGGAAGCAAATAGATATTCAGAAAGATCAAGGCTGGAGACATACACTTGAGGCTTGGGCAGTATTTAAATCCGTGGGACTGGCTGAGATCACCCAGGGAGTGAGTGGAGATGGAGAAGACAGGATACCCAAAGTTCAAAGCCCTGGGCATTCCAGAGGCTGGGAGAATTAGGAAGAGGAGGTACTAGCAAAGGAGACCAGGAAAATTGGTGAGGTAGATAAGAGGAAAGCAGAGTTGCATTCTGGAAGCCAACCAGAGAAAGTTGATTCTAGGCAGAAAGAGGGATCAACGGTGTCCAATGTCACCAATAGAGTGCATAAGTAACAACTAAAACTGACTACTAGACATCACAACTTGATCTTTGGTGACCCTGACATGAGAACTTCCAGAGGAGTGATGGGGGCAAAATCTTGATTGTTAGGGATTCAAGGGAATAGGAGGCAAGGAATGGGAGACAGTAAGAAGGGACAACTCTAGAAGGATCATGGTGTGAAGAGCCAGAGGGACAGTGACTGGTGGATATGGGGTCAAGAAAGGTTTTTATATAAAGAATGTGAGAGAAAAAAAGAGCATGTTTGTATGGTGATAGCAATGATCCAATCGAGACAGAAAATTTGATGATGTAAGAGAGGGAGTGTGTTTGCCAGGCAGCATGAAGGGTTTCCTTGGGGTTTTGTGCCCATGAATTTAAAATGAGAACAGCTCTCATGGTTATTTTTCTCCAGACATATTCAGCTTTGTGAGTTCAAGCATGGAGTAGGTGGAGAGCTCCATGTCATCAGGGTTGTGGTTTTATTTTTTTATTTTTCAATGTCTGCACATGACAAAACCAGGGTTGTGGTTTTACCAAGAAAGATCAACAGAGTGAGAGCTGCGAGGAATTGATTTCAACAGGCGATTGTGGTATGGGACCTGGGTAGAGAGGGAGGGAAGGCGTCGGAGGGGCACACAAGATAAGATTATAGAAGGCACGAAAGGAGATGGAGATGGGGTGGAGATGGGGTGTTATGGGTTAAACTGTGCTCCCCCCCTTCAATTTAAATGTTGAAGTCCTAAGCCCCAGTACCTCTGAATGTGGCCTTATTTGGAAATAGGGTCATTGTAGATTGCCTGGAGCCAGTATGACTGATTTCCTTATAAAAATAGGAAATTTAGACACAGACACACATGCAGGGAGGATGCCGTGTGCATATAGGTTGGAGTGAGGTGTCTACATGCCCAGGAATGCCAAAGATTGCCCCAAACCACCAGAAGCCAGGACAGCAGCCTGAAGCAGGTTCTCTCTCACCACCCCCAGAAGGAACCAACCCTGCCAACACCTTGATCTCAGGCTTCTAGCCTCCAGAACCGAGCGAGTACAAATTTCTATTGTTTAAGCCACCCAGTGTTTACAGTGTTTGTGGCACTGTATTTGGACAGTCCTGCAAAGCAGGGTGACAGAGGGAGTGTGTTGGAAGGGAGGGACGCGTGCACTGTGATCACAGAGGCCACACAGCTCTGGGGAATGATGGGCCTGGTATGACAGAGGGAGTGACAGAAGGGGAGGATCATGAGAGGAGAGGTCAATAGGGAACTGAGAGACCAGAAGGGTTGGGAAGATAATCAACAGGTACATTGAACTCACCCAGAATTACCGTGTTTCCCTGAAAATAAGACAGGGTCTTATATTTATTTTTCCTCAAGAAGACACCCTAGAACTTATTTTCAGGGGAGGTGTTATTTTCACCTCAAAGCCTCAGCTTGCAGCACGCACAAGATGTCCAGGACCTGAGAGAGGGAGCTGACCTTGTTGGTGGGGCTGCCCACACCTTTCCGGTCACCTTTGGGATAGTAGCTGTCACAATGGGGCAGATGAGAAGAGCTGCTCCGAGAGGAAATGCATGGGTTGTGCAGAAACACTGCATCACTAGGTCTAATTTTCGGGGTAGGGCTTATATTGCGCAAATGCTAAGAAATCCTGCTAGGGCTGATTTTATGGGTAAACATGGCAAAATAGGGGAAACATGGCAAAATAGAAGAGGATTGCAATGGTGAGACAGGTGCACTGAAGAATCAAGGAGAATGACCAGGGAGCCACAGATGGCAGCAAAATGAGAGGAGTGGGTGACATGCTCTGATGACCTGAGATCCAATGCAGGACACTTTTAGGGAAGAGAAAAGGAGAATGGTCCAGAAGTGGCAATGATGAGTGAAAAAGAAGCGCACCCCAGCTCCAGCCCCATGGCACAGCTGTGGGCGAGAGAACCACACCACCACAGGACAAGGGGAATGCTCGGAGAATCAGAAGGCAACATTCCCAGGGGACAGCCAGGTTTTCATCACAGCAAGAGGGTCCTGGGAACATTCAGAGTCAAGGCTGACAGCATCGAGTTTTGCTAATAATGGACTGTGGGTTCCAGCAGATCCAGGAGTTCCGGGGTTGGACGAGGGTAGCGATGTCCCCTCTTGTCATGATCAATGCTGATCCACATTGGACTAATTACTTCCTTTGTTCAAAGCTGATTGGCTGGTAGTGATAAACATTCAGTTTCTAGCTGTGATAACTCGCTTTGTCAACACCATTTTCTAACTTTAGCTAATTCTATTCCAGTACCTGGTTATTACACAGGTTAAAGCAGAAGTGAGCTCTGCTTTTCTCTGGGACTCACAGAAATCATGGCTGCTATGCTGCCTCTTTTTTTTTTTTCCTCCATTTTTTTTTTCTCCATTATTTTACCATTTTTTAGGCCAGTATTTTCTTCCCCTAAAGGCATTTTTTGTCTTTGCTGCAATAAGAGTGTGGAGAGGGAGAGGGAAAGAAATCAAATTCCCAGACGACCACCTTTCGAGAAAGGTCTCACTATTCCTCCATGTATGACAATTTTAGTATCCTCAACTCTGTGGTTACTTTGAGGGTCATCCCAGCAAACATGCCCCTTCTCACAAGCAAGATGTGTGGTTTGACAAACAGACTGTGACTTTTGTGATTAGAAAAGGACACCCTTCCTCCTGGTGGATGTAGACCTGTGCCCTGGATTTTAGCCCTCACTCAATTCTGGGAGTAGGTACTCTTATGCAGTCAACAACTTGTACAGAGCAGACCTAATGAGAGAAAAGTGACTGAGTGTTCTAAGGACTATTTCCATTAAAGTATGTTGCATATGGTATCAAGTAGAGTGACCATAATGTAAAGATGCCTTTTAGACCTTCCAATGTGTGTGAAATATATAAAAAATAAATCAGAATAAATGCAAATGGGGCAGAAAAAGATGGCTGAATAGAAACCTCCAGAGATAAGCCCTTCACATGAACAAGTAATTCAACAATTACCCATGCAAGCAAGCACCTTCAGAAGAACCAAAAATCAGATGAGCAATCTTACTGCCTGGTTTTACCATTGTATCAAGGAAAGAGGTCTTGAAGATGGCAGAAAAGACAGTCTTGCATTGCAGAATTCTGCCAGTGCCCAAGGAGGGAGCATTTTAACCAGCTCAGCCAGTAGGAAATCTTCCCCACACTCCCGCCAGAGCCCGAGTTCCCACTAGCCCCACCACCAACAGAAATAGAGCAGCTTAGGACCTGGACTAAATTCACAATGCAGTTGGGCCACAAGGGCTGCAGTCCTTGGGCAATTTCCTATGGCTGTGCTGGCTCACAGCCAGTGGACTTGGGGTGCACACAACCCAGCAAGACACCAGCAGCTGTGGCCAAGCCAGTGCCTGTGTCACCCTCTACCCCAAATTACAGGTAGTACAGCTCAGGGAGTCTTCTTCCACTTGGGGAAAGAGAAGGGAAGAGCACAGAGGACTTTGTTTTGCAACTTGGGTACCAGCTCAGCTACAGCAAAATAAAGTACCAAGCAGACACCTGAAGCCCCTGAGTCCAGGCCTTAGTTCCTAGATGGCATTTCTGCACCCACCCTGGGCCAGAAGGAAACTTACTACCCTGAAGGGAATGACCCAGTCCTGGCAGAATTCACCACCTGCTAACTAAAGAGCCCCTGGGCTTTGAATAAACATCAGAGGTAGCCAGACAGCAGTTACCACTGGCTTTGCATGAGGCTGGGCTGGCTTCAGGTGTGACCTGTTACTGGTGGCCACAAGGGAATACCCATGTCACTCCCCCAACTCTAGCAGTCCAGCACAGAGAGTGAAGGAAGAACGTGAGAGACTTGGCCTGGTAATCTGGGTAATTCTTTTAAATTTTACCCAAACTCACCAAGGCGGTTCCACCAGGACTCTGCAAGAGTCACAGCATTTTCCTGGGCTTGGGGCACCTCCAGTGCTGATACGACTGCAGTGACCAGAGACTTAGACCACAACACTCAACTCCCTTTGAGTATTTGGAAAGCCTTCTAGAGAAGGACAGGTTCAAACAAGCCCAGACTGTGAAGATTAAAATAAGTACCTAATTCTTCATGCCCAGACATCCATGAACATGCACAAGCATCAAGAACATCCAGGAAAACATGACTTCACCAAATGAACTAAATAAGGTACCAGTGATGGAGATAGGTGACCTTTCAGACAAAAATAAATCAAAGCTTCCTTTCATAATCCACTTATAAAATGATAGAACCAACTCTGAACAAATCTTTTTTATGTGCAACTGTTTTTGAAAATATTTTAAAGTTGTCCTGAAAATTATTTGCATCTTCAGACTACATCTCACTCCAAGAAAATCGTTAGGGCCACTTGACTCACACTGGGGATGCTGGAATCCTGGTGAGAATGAGATTAGAAAACCCAAGTTTAGAACCCTCCAAGATAACTTAAATCTGCCAGTTCCACAAAACATAATTCTGCCTTACTCCCATTCTCTCACTGCTTACATGAGAGGACAGCAGGCAGAGCTTGGAGAGGACACAGCAAGGTTTGCTTTACCACACAGCTGTGCTTCTCTCCCTCACTGGGCCCCACCAGTGTGACCCAGCCTGGAGGTCATATTTCCTTTACCTTTTGTCCATTTTTTCTTCCTAGGGCCTAGTTTGAAGGGCAATTTTTGATTATAAGAAATCAATTCTAAGATGTTACTAATTTTGAAACATTAGCCTGGCATGGTAGCTCATACCTGTAATCCTAGCACTCTGGCAGGCCAAGGTGGGAGGATAGTTTGAGCTCAGGAGTTCAAGACCAGCCTGAGCAAGAGTGAGACCCCATCTCTACTAAAAATAGAAAAAATTAGCTGATCGTGGTGCCTCACACCTGTAGTCCCAGCTACTCAGGAGCTGAGGCAGAAGGATCGCATGAGCCCAGGAGTTTGAGGTTGCTGTGAGCTAGGCTAGTGCTACGGCACTCTTGCCTGGGCAATAGAGTGAGATTGTGTCTCAAAAAGAAAAAAAAAAATCTGCAACATTGATCAGATCTGCCCCTAACATTTTTTTTTTTAGGTATAAGATAAAAATTTATTGATCTGTTGAGTCAACTGAAAAAAGCATATAATAAAATAGCACATACAGTATGGTCTTGTATTGTTAAAATATAATATTACTCACATAGATTCACAGGAAAAAGACACCTGCACTCGAATGTTTATAGCAGCACAATTCATAATTGCAAGGCTGTGGAAGCAGCCCAAGTGCCCATCAATCCAAGAATGGATTAATAAAATGTGGTATATGTATACCATGGAGTACTATTCTGCTCTAAGAAACAACGGTGATATAGCACATCTTATATTTTCCTGGTTAGTGCCCCTAACATTTGTGGGGCCTGAGGCGAGAGTACAAATGAAGGTCCACAAACCATATGTTCACATATTTATTAGTTATTAATCAAAGCTAACAAACTGCTGAATAAAATATGTCCTATTCTTCTACCTGATAAGTATACTTCAAAACAACTTGGAAATCCAGTGTAGGAATGTGGTGGAACCAGCAGAGCCAAGTCCCAGCCCATGAACCCCCATACGCCCTTTTCCTATAGCCAGCCCTCTGTTGGGGACTCCCCTGGGCCACTAGTAACTCCATCCACACCCCCACAAATAGCTGCCCCTTGGCCACCACTCAGGCCTAAGCTCATGCCCAGCAGGGTTTGCCCTCTGGAGGTCAGGCCAGGGAAGAAGCCCATTCAGCACCTATGTTGGCTGAGGTCATTTCCAGATGAGATTAGCATCAGTGGATTCTGTAAAGCCAACTGTCCTCCACAGGGTGGGTGGGCCTCAGCTAAACCACTGGGGGCCTGAACAGAACAAAAGGCAGAGGAAGGAGGAGTTCACCCCTGTTTGTCCCCTGACGGGGACTCACACTTTTGGCGCCCTGGTTCTCAGGGATTTTGACTTGGACTGAACTACCCCACCAGATTTCCTGGGCTTCAGCTTGTGAACAGCAGATTGTGGGATTTCTCAGCCTCCCTAATCCCATGAACCAATTCCAAATAATCTCCTTCTCCTTCTCTCAATCTGTCTTCCCCAGACCATGGTCTAAAAGTCTGGTCACAGTGTCCGGGCTGGCATAAACCCAGGAGACCCCAGACTCCTCATTCCTGGGAACCAACATGGCCAGGGGAGGGCCAGCGTGGAGCCCTCTAAACGACAGACTCCAGAGCAGGAGCCCCCCTGGTCTGGATCTATGGGTGATCCTGTCAGTGATCATTAAATTTTTATCCTCTGCTCTCCAAATGTTAGTCTAATCTTCTCAAAACACAGTCCAGAAGAAGCTTGTTAAAATGTAAATTCTGGGCCCTAACCCAGACCTCTGAATCAGCTTATCTGGATGGAGTTTCCAGGAATTGTTTAAAAATCTACATTTTTAAACAATTTTCCTAAGTGACTCATATTCACACTAAAATTTGAGAATTGGTATCAAACAGCTAGGAATTGGAGTAAAGGGTCCTGCCTTTCACGTGGAGTCCACCAACTCTATGCCACTAGAAGCTGGGCCTCTGAACAGACTGCTCTCCACTCTAGACACATTACCATCTAGACAGTTGTCGGTCCTGCGGAAACTAAGACCAGATTCTTCAGCACAGTGCAAGATAAACACTGATCACATCGTACTCACTGCCATGTAATTGAGTAGGTGGCAGTTTCTTTTTATCAGTTATAGTTAGCCAGTTTACTGGAAACGCCAGGGTCTCTTGATAAAGATCCTGGAAATATACATGACTCCCCCATTAAAGTGGAGCATTTTTCTTTTATTATTAAACTATGTGTTTTTAAATTCTCTTTCCTTTCCTTTCCTTTCCTCCACCATTCAGCAATCAGTGGGCACTTTCTGTATACATCACCCTCAGGGTAAGATCGGCCAGGCAGAACAAAAGACATGAATTATAAATAAAGGAGAGTTTGACAACTATATAGCAGAAACAGTAGTCTGCAGGGGCACGGCTTCTTCCCATCCAAGTACAAACCAGACCCAACCCTGTTTAGCACCTGAGATCAGATGAGATTTGCTGTGTTTGGCTCTCCACTGTCAGTGGCGGAGTCTGAGAAAAGAAAAGAGGAGTTTCTCCTTTTTTTCTAATTATTTTTTTGTTGTTGTTTGTTTGTTTTGAGACAGGATCTCACTCTCTTGCCTTGGCTAGAGTGAAGTGGCATGATCATAGTTCACTGCAACCTCAAGCTCTTGGGCTCAAGGGATCCTCCTGCCTCAGTTCCCTGAGTCACTGGGGCTACAGGTGCGTGCCACCATGCCCAACTGATTTTTCTACTTTTTGTAGAGACAGAGTCTCACCTTCACTCAGGCTGGTCTCAAACTCTTGACCTCAAGCAATCCTCCCACCTGAGCCTCTCAAAGTACTGGGATTACAGGCATGAGGCACCATGTTCAGCCCCTTTTTTTTCTTTTAAATTCCAGCGTCTTAACTTTAAATTTTAAGATCCAAACCACAAGGATTCAGAGAATCTTATATGATAAATCATTTGTATCAGCATTCACCAGAGAAGCAGAACCAATAGGCTATATATAAAATATTAATAACAGGAATTGGCTCCCATAATTACAGGAGCTGAGAAGTCCCTCAATCTGCAGTTTGCAAGCTGGGAACCCAGGAAAGCCAGTAGTGCAATTCAGTCCAAGTTCAAAAGCAGGAAAAGATAAATGTCCTGGCTCAAAAACAGAACAAATTCACCCTTCCTCCATCATTTTTTGTTCCATTTGAGCCCTGAACAGGGGGCTGCCAACCCGCATTGGTGAGGGAGGTCTTCTTTACTCAGTCTCAAATCCTTTGTGCACAGAAACATGGAATGTAAATGAAAAACACTCAAAGCACATTATCATTAACTTCCAGTTTAAGATTCTATTAGCTTCCATCTTTCTTCTACTTTGTAAATCCCCTGAGAGATCTTCTCTTCTTGTTCATCTTTGTATTTCTAACAATTAGCACAGTGCCAGACACACAGTAATCAGGAGTATAACAATGGATTCTTGGTCTCCAACATAATCAAACCCATCGGAAGAGAGAAGCAACTTCATAAATCTGCTTTGCAAAGTTCGTAAATAATGGGTGTGGTTATGTTTGAATGGTTCTGACCAAAAATTAAGAACTTTGGGAACTGAGTGCTATTTTGTTACTTTAGCTCCAGGTCTACTTTTCTGTCCCATGAGCCCGTGTCAGCAACATGTCCATGTTTGCTCTTCTTTATGCTCTAAATATTTCTGTCCACTTTTCTCTATGAAGTCAGTTGCCATCAACTGTTAAAATTATGAAGATTTGATAAACTAAATCACTGGTCTTCAAACTTTTTTCTCTCATACTTCCTGAAAGAACTTTGAAAATCTATGTATCCCCTTGCACATTTTCAGACACTTAAAACTTTTTCATCATAAATTTGAATAACTGTAATATATGTGCTTTCCAGCATATTTGTAAATATTGATTTTTAAATGAAACACATCACATTTTGTGTCTAATGAAACCTAAATGCCATAGCAATCTGATACCCACTCTTCCACCCTTGGTTGTTTAAAAATTCAACAACAAGCTCTTTTTTGACAATTGGAAAATTTATATCATTCCTTTTTAAAACTTTACAGTTTTCTGGTTTGAATTATCTGTATGATGATTTTTAGTACATAAATGATGAAAGCAACATAAATAAATAATGCATTTTGATAAATAATTGTAAAACATAGCAAGTAAAATTTTATTGGAAAATTAAACTAAATGAATAGATGGATCTTTTAAAATTAGTTCATGTATCTATGGCTGTTACTTCTTTTTAAAATGAGACAGGAGTCAGCACCAATTTTATTCCTATTTTTTATTTTTATCGACATAAGCCCTGAGAAAACTCATTCAATTAAGTAAGTAGTGGGAATGTTAGCTATTTTCCTATGCAAATGTCACACTATTATCTGAATGCCTTCTTGGTTACAAATCCAATAGTGCATAGGGATTTATTGTCAAAAACTGCTTGCCCTGTGTATTGACAACTTGGTTAGGTTTTAATTTTTAATTTTACTAAAAGCAAAAAATTGGAAACCACCTAATTTACCAAAAAAAAAAAAAAGGCACACACAAAAATGTTACCCAGTCTTAGTTTCTAGGAAGTATGACCCCCAAAAAGCTTGACTGAGACTTATCACATGACTGGTGATAATACTGTTACCCTTTTACTTAACAGGCATCTTGCTTATGGAGCTAAAATAGATGAAACTGAGGTTAAAAAACAGAAACTTATCAATTGTGCATTTTAGGACTTTTCTCCTTGACTGTGAACAGAGACCTATATATCAATGTCAAACTTCATTTTTTTAAGGACATCTCAAAATGCAGAGTAAAGCTATGACAGGACAGACACAGGCACTTGAAAATATTTATGTATATATTAGTAATTGTTCCCCAAAGATGATTTAAGACAATGCATGGTAATTATACATGTGGCAGTACTGGGAATCAGTATATTAACATGTGAACGGGAGAAATTAATCCTAATTAAATCAAGCCAGTTTTCTAAAGCTCAGGTCATTGCATACCACATTTGCATTTTGGGAAAATTTTTATTTGCTTTTGAACCAATAGATGTTCTGCTTTTAACAGTGTAGTTTAAATACTTTATGTAAATTGACAGCAAGAGAAAGAACTTGGTCACTAGTAAGTACAGTACAGGCTCATAAAAAACACATTAAGGATTGTTAAACACATTAGAGTATAATCTGTAACATATTCCTGTTAAATTTCTTACGCTTAATGCTGTGGACTGAACTGTATCTCCCTGTTCCTACCACCAAATTCATATTTTGAAGCCCTAGCCCCCAATATGACTACATCTGGAAATAGTACCAGTAAAGAGGTAGCAAAGGTTAAATAAAGGCCATAAGGATGGGCCCGAATCCAATAGGGCTGTGCCTTATAAGAAGACACAGAGACAACAGAGTTCTGACTCTTCCCACCATCTGAGAATACAGCGAAAAGGCAGCCATCTACCAGCCAAGAAGACAGCCCTCACCAGAACCTGACCATGCCGGCCCCCTAATCTTGGACTTGTAGCCTCCAGAGCTGTGAGAAAACAAATTTCTGTTAAGCTACCTGATCCACAGTATTTTGTTATGGCAACCAAAGCTGACTAATACACCTAATAAGTACATGATAGAAATTAATACAAGGGCAGAAAAGTGGTTAATGAGTGACAGTGAGCAGGAGACTTGTACCTTCATAAAAAAATGAATATGGATTTCATATTTTCCTAACTTTTAGCAAAAACTAATGAAAATGTTTCTCCTATGAATTGGAATAAATATTTAAGAAAATGCAAAACATTAACTTACCTCTAATATATGTTTCCTTTATTAGAAAATGTAACCTTGATATGTTGAAAGAAATTGTAGGTCTTTTCACCTTGAAATTATGCAAATTATACCACTGAGACATAAAGGAAAATGCAGATAAATGAGAGTATTCACAGGGCTTGTTCTCATTACTGAGATGGTAAAATTGCAGAGAAAGTGTGGTTCATAGCTGACTGGCAGTTCCCAGCATGCTTCTCACAAATCTTGAATATTTCAAGATAGGTAGATAGCTAAAGCACTGAGACCTCCCATAAGTTTGTCACCTGGGTGAATAACTTGCTGCCACCTTCAATATTTCTAAATGACGTTCTGTTTGCTTTATCCTCAAGGGTCTCTCGTCAAGAACAGTGCCTTCTTTGCCAGTAGGGAAGACGGGGGAAATGCCATCACTCCTCCTGCTTAATTTCATGATAAACCTGCAATCCTAATACTCTGACCCAGGTCAGCATATCTGCGTAAGGTGTACGCTTGGCCCCTAACAGAGATAAGCATAAGACAGGGACAGATATAATGCCTTTGGTTCATGATGCCATCATAATTGAAGGAGGATCTCTCCTGGATACCCAGAATTTGAATTGCCTCTGCTTGGTGTCCCAGAGGTTTCTACACCCAGGGCAATGTGCCACAGTATGATTTGGGCTGGATGAAAAATTTGTCATGTTGTATAAGGCAGAAAAAGGAGGATTGTGAAAGAAAAGGTAGAAAAGGAGAAGCAGCTTGATTCAGGTACATTTTCAAGCAGATGAATATAGAAAGAGTGTACACAGAGAGAGAGAATCTGGAAATTGAGTCTATATACCTCTTGGAATGTTTTCACATACCCCCAAATCTATGCAAATCTCAGCTTGAATTAATATTTCAACCATTACTAATAATTATCATTGCAATATACTGGGAACCTACTTTAAACCAGGTTTTGTATTAAGTTCTTTAAATATATATATATATATATATATATATATATATATATATATATATATATATACATCAGCTCATTTAAATTGTATTTTTCATGTGGCAGCCATTATTAACCCCATTTTATAGGTGAAGAAATTGGGACTCAGAAAAGATACGTAATTTGCCCAGGATCCTATAGCTAGTAAACGCCAAAGCCAAATTCAATCCTACCCCCAACAGACTTGAGAGCCTGTGCTTTGCATTACATGCTATGTGGCCTTGTGTGTGTGTTCTTGACTGGCAAGAGCTTAATATAGCTCCCTCCCAGAAAACTGGCACTCATGAAGTAATGGTTCTCTAATGGTGGGTTTTCAGGATTATGTGGCAGACTTTGAGAAGTATTTTCATCAAGGCACTCTTCCTAGTGCCTCTTCAAATCATGAAAATTTATATATTTTTCTCTTTTCTCCTGATACAAATATCACTCTATTTCTTAATCTTAATAAGGTTACAGGGTGGAAATCAAATATAGTAAATATGCATTCAAATTAAGAAAACTTGAAATTGTTTCAAGGTCTCTATCTGGTCCACTGTTAGAAATTCTCTCTTCATGTTTTCATACTTCATTTACAGAATTTGTAGTCACTAGATTTTTCCCCTAAAATTTCTCCCATAGGATTAATTCTTTAATTTTTTGTTCTATTAACACATCTAAAAATCCCTTTAGTGTTTAATATTTAACATAGTTAAAAATTGAAGGTAATGCTGACCATAATGACCGTCATCACAAACTCTAAAGAATATTCTACTATTTTGTATATAAAAAATAGACAAATATTCATCTATTTATTCTTTAAGACAAATTAAAGCTGTGTCCTTAGGTACAGTTCAGTTCAATAGGACAGTGGTCCTTAGTCTGGAGCTCAAGTGTTTTTCAGGTGTAAAGACATCTGAGAAGTTGCAAGAACATAGGGTAAATAGACAAGGTCAGTTTCCTATATTACAACTTTAGGAGAGAAGAGTAAACTCAATGTTCTAGACTAGACACACTACCTAGAAGTTACCAAGACAAAAGAGCACCTCTGCCAGAGCCAGCCAAAACATCTAAGGGATTTAGTGAGGCAAGAGGGAGTAGGAGAGAGAGATTAACTATGCTAGTTCTTAAGGGTATATCTAGTCCACAATGAAATAATAATCATGTCATACATTTATGTTTTGCTTAAAGAACTTTCATGTAACTTTACTATTTTTAACTGTCCACAGAGTTTGTGGGAAGGCACTATTTTTGTTAAAAGGCAGAAAAGAAAAGTCAGACACAGAGAAACTGGGTGAATTGCCCAGTGTCCCTCAGCTAGTTCCTGGCAGACCCCAGTCCAAGGGAGTCCCACCTTTTCCTAGCATTGCAAGGCACTCTTTGCTTCCTCTGCCCCTCTCTCTTCTAACATATAGTTTGTAATGGTGTCTTCCTGTCATTTCCAGGTAGCCCCTTCTCCATCCACCCAACCCTCTTATATTTCCATCTCCCTCATTTCCTCACTGTCAGCAAAGGCATGAACAACCCATGCTTCTCCCAACACTCTATTGGTGGTACCAAAGGTTGAGGGTCCAGAGGTTCCGACTGTGAAAAGTTGAATTCACATGATTCCACATCAAGTTATAATTATAAACTCTGTCCATGCCCTGTTTTTCTACTACTGGGCCATTTTCTAGCAGTTGATAATCTAAAGCATTGACTTAGTTTTGTAAAATCTCAATAAAAACATAAAAATGCATTTAAGCATCTATACAGCCTTGAAAGACAGACTCTGGTTTTCACTGAAGGGGTTTGAATGCTTTGTTATTTTGATCCTATGTAAGCCTTGCCATTTCTGGATGAAGACATACATTTATAAACATATACCACTGAACAAAGATTGAGCAGACATTTAAGTTTAAAATTTCAATTAAGTTAAATCAACCTACATCAAACTACCATAAAAGAAAAAAATTGATAAATTGGGCCACATCAATATTTAAAACTTTCACTTTGTAAAAGATCCTTTTAGAATGATACAAAGATAATTTTAGACTGGGGGAAAATAATTTGCAAATCATATATCTGATAAAGCTGCAACCCTCAACCCCCAGGGCCAGCCCCTGCCCCCAGTACCAGTCCGTAGACTGTTAGGAACCAGGCTACACAGCAGGAGGTGAGAGGCAGGCAAGCTAGCGAAGCTTCATCTGTATTAACAGTTGCTCTCCCACCACTCACATCACCACAGAAGCTCTGCCTCCTATCAGATCAGCAGCGGCATTAGATTCTCACAGGAGCTTGAACCCTACTGTAAACTGCGCATGCGAGGGATCTAGGTTGTTCACGCTCCTTATGAGAATCTAATGCCTGATGATCTGAGGTGGAGCTGAGGCGGTGATGCTAGCAATAGGGAGGAGCTGCCAATACAAATTATCATTAGCAGAGAGGTTTGACCACACAAAGATCATAAAAAAATCAACTTCTTGCAGACTCCTATCAAAACTCTATCAGTGAGTAGCAAGTGACAATGTAATAATAATAGAAATAAAGTATACAATAAATATAATGTGCTTGAATCATCCTGAAACCATCCCCCAAACCCACGTACAAGAAAAAATTGTCTTCCATGAAACCAGTCTCTGGTGCCAAAAAGGTCTGGACTACTGTAAAGGACTTGTATGTAGAATATATAAAGAAATCTCAACAGTTAAAAAAAATCCAATTCAACTCAATTGGAAATGTACAAAAGACACAAATATTTCACCAAAGTGGACACAGAGATAGAAAATATGCACATGAAAAGATGTTTAACATCATTAGCCATTTGGGAAATGCAAATTAAAGCCACAATGAAATATTACTACATACATGTCACAATGGCTGACATGTTAACATCAAATGCTGGTGAGGATACTGAGAAACTAGACCACTCATGTATTGCTGATGGGAATGTAGAATGGTAAGGTCACTCTGGATAATAATTTACCAAACTGCTTAAAACTAAAGATACAAGTATCATATAACCCAGCAATTGCATTCTTGGGTATTTATCTCAAAGCAGTGAAAACTTATGTTCACACAAAAACCTGTATATGAATGTTCATGACAGCTTTGTTTGTAATAGACAAAAACAACCCAAATATTCTTCAGCAGGTAAATGGTTAAACAAACTGTGGTACATCCATATAATGGAATACTACTCAGCAATAAAAGGAACAAACTATTGGTAAATGCAACAACTTGGATAATCTCAACAGAATTATGCTGAGGAAAAAGAGCCCTATCTCAAAAGGTTATATACTATAAGATTCCATTTGGATAGCATTCTTGAAATGACAAAATTCTAGAGATGAAGAACAGTTGACTGTTCTTCAGAGGTTGGGGATAGGGGATAAGTGGATATGTTATAAACGGATAGCCAGACAGAGTTTTGTGGTAGAATAGTTCTGCATCTTGATCGTAGTGGTGGTTATACAAATCTACACTTGTAAATAAAGTTGCAGAGAGCTTTACCTACACACACACACACATATGAATCTGAATAAGCTCTGTGGATTGGACCAATGCCAATTTCCTGGTTTTGACATTGCACTATAGTTATGCAAGATATTATCAGTGGGGGAAACTTAGTGAAGTATATACATAATCTCCCTCTATATTTTGTACAACTTTCTGTGAATCTATAATTATTTCCAAAGAAATCATGAAAACAATGCTTTTCTAAGTGCTCATTTTTACCACATTTAGTAATCCATTCTTTAAATTTGTCTGGGATTAATACAGAGCTAAAGTCAGTTTTCCTATATCTCCTAATTTCCCCTTCTCTGTTGGTTTGTCTTTCTTTCAATTATTCATTCATTCATCGCACACTGATATGTTAATCTTATATGCACTGTGGCTCCTACATGGGGTCACTGCCTTTACTCTACCCCTGGGCTCCAGCTTACTTTCTACCTCTCTGTGGAAACAGAGGAGGGAGCAGATAATTCAGCCTAGAGGGACCAGGAATCTCCGCAAAAGAGGCATTTAAGTTGGTTTTAGCAGGATTTTTTTCTATCTCCCCCAGAAAATGGAGTGGAAAAGCCCTCTTGACCAAGTCAGCAAATCTCCTGCCAAAGAAACCCTTCTCAGTCTTTGAAAGATTCTCTCCTCTCATTCTGCTATGTTTGGCTATTATCCAAGAAACCTAATCTCACTCCTCTGATGAAAGAACAAAAGCCAACTCTTCCTTCCCTATGTCTTTTTCTTCCAACATCAACTGAAAAGAAAAAATAAATAAAAACTCTTATCTATATCCTAAAAACTCCAATGATAGAGATAAAATTCCAGCTTCTTCTTACAGTCATGGAATTGTTTTCAGCAGAAATAGATATTAGAGGCCAGCCTCACCATCACAGAGATGAAGAAGAAAGACTCAGATGGGTAACATAAAGTGCCAAGAGTGGGGTAGTCAAGAGAAGAACCCACTTCCCAATTCCAGAAAATACCCCTATCCACTATGACGCATTTACTAAATCTTTTCTTACCAGTATTTCTTGGTATCACCTCTTAGGACAGCTGCCCCAGGAAGAGGGCTCCTCTCCTGATGGGCTGTATCAGCTTCTCCACAGCCCTCTTGGGTCCCAAAGAAACAGGATGGGCTCCTTGAAGTAGCAACATCTGGTCTTCTTTGTTTTGTGTGTGCGTGTGTGTGTGTGTGTGTGTGTGTGTGTTTAATGCTTGTTGGAGCCTGAGTTTCAAGAAATCAATATTTACAAAGTTTCTACCGCCTGTTTTGTCAACAGAAACTGAAAGAGGCAATCTAGAGGGAAGCCCCCTGACTCTCTGTGCTCCAGATGATATCAGGAACCCCCTCCCCATGCTATCTTCCATGACACCTTTGGTAGGGATGAAGAGACTGTGTATGCTACTGGCTAAAGCCCAACCTACAACCCCCCAGTTGCCCCAGCCCCCCACACGCTCCACACCACTATCCTCCTTGTCAGCATCAGGATCACCCTCAGCATTCTTTCTAACCTTGTTTATGTCACAAGAAGCCCAGGGCTCCCCAGTCAGTCGTCATCCCCCACGTGGCTCTGCGAGCAGTGAGCAACCACCTCTTCAAGTACGCTCACATGCACAATCTCTAGCACCCTTCCTGCCCTTTTTTTTTTTAGTTAGCATTTATGATCATTTGAAAAATCGTATGCTTAATGTACTTGTTTTTGTGTCCTTTCCTGGAATAAAAGGTCTACCAGAGCAGGAATTTTTGTTTGTTTTGTTGGCTACTCTATCTCCAATGCTAGCACATTGTAAGAGCTCAATAAATATTTATTAAATCAATAAATTCCTAGAACCAGTTTTAAAAGTCTGAGAACAGACATTGCAAAAACAAATGGCTGCGAAGTTTAAGAGAAAAGCAGAGATCATTTGCAGCAAACAGAAAACTTGAAGAGGGGCTTGTGCCCTAAGGAATTTTCAGAAACGGCATCTATCACATGAAAGAACTGTTAGTAGGTGGGGTATTCAGAGCAGATACAGGGCCAGACATAAGCAAAATAGTGTTCCTTTTGAAACAGTGAGTAGGAATAACTTTGCACCTACGATGCACCAAGCACTGTGCCATTAAGTTATCACAAGCACTGTACAAGGTGGTATTGTTATCCCCATTTACAGATGAAGAAACTGAGGCAAAGAGGAGTTAAGTAGCTGCCCACGATCCACAATTAGCAAGTATTAGAGTCAATTTTCAAACCAAAGTCTATCTGGATCCCAAATACATGTCCCGTCCTCTCACTGAGCCTGCCTGTCCTATCCACTGCAGGCATCAAGGCACCTCCCACGTACCCTTTGTCTCAAGTCCTCAGAGCCTCCTTCTCCAAGCTCCAGTGACCAAGAAGGTCAATTAGTTCCCATGCATGTGCTAACAAATGCACAGGCTCACACCCTGGATGCGGTCTTACTCTCCAAATCAACACTTTTCTAGGAACAAAGTCTAGAACCAAAGAGAAAGTACTTTCAATTATTAAATTATTAAATAAACCAAGAAAAAGTACAGTGAAAAGAGGTTGGTAAGAGGATAATTAGAATGCAACCTACTGGTATATTTTGTAAGGTTTTTATAAATGTTGATAAATAGTCTTTTCTAAACCTTAGGAGAGCAAACAGAAAATGTGCTTAAAGAAAAGAAGAGTTTTATAACAAGTCTCATTAGGATGATGAAACACTTGAATGAATTTTTACTGGGGTTGTGATCCCTGGAGGAACCTTCAAGAAAAGAACTTATGACATTCATCTGGAATCGTTCTTTCTTCCATCGCTGAGATTCTAATCTAGATCAGATGGTCTCACAGTTCCCATAAACCAGGTGAATCTAGGATTAAAAACGGCCCCTTACTTTTCATGGAGTGTACCTGACAGATCAGTTTTTCAGAGGTGTAGGCTTACAGAACCAAGGTCATGTGTAATGAATGTGATTGTTGTTCATAATTAAATACTAAGTATATGGAATGACATTGTTTAAAGGTACTATGGTCTTTTAGCAATAGAATCATCACACTCAAGAAATATAGTACATAATATGGATTTGGTAAGAGAAGAGGGAAAGGAAAGCTTAAAACTAGGACAGTTGTAAGAAAGATGCTTATTAAAAATAAATGCAATGAGGAAGACATAATTTCTCTGCTTCTAGACCTAAGAGACACTAGCGTTACAGGTACCTGTTATTTTTCCACCTGCCCAGCAGGTGTCAGTGTAAGACAATGTTCCTAGAACTGACCAAGCTTTTAAATAAAAGTTTAGAGGGTATCAAATTATAAAATAGGTAAGATACAATACAGATAGGGCAACAAAAATTCCACAGGAGCCTTGAAATGCTATATTTAAAGAGAGAGCTGACCTAAATTAAGCTTCCTCATGGGTGAGATGATAGAGTTGGACTAGGAGGCCTCAGAAGACCCCATCTGGCTCTCATATTCCTTGGCAATTCAGCGGGACTTCCCAGGGCACCTGTGCTCCGGCAGGACTCAGCATTGTCGTAAGGGTCAGTAGCTGGTAACAGTAGCACAGTAACCACAGAACACTCCCAGGGAGCCCAGCAATTTTCAGCCAGGTATACTCTTTTAAAAAACAGATACCGGCCGGACGCGGTGGCTCACGCTTGTAATCCTAGCACTCTGGGAGGCCGAGGCGGGAGGATTGCTCAAGGTCAGGAGTTCAAAACCAGCCTGAGCAAGACCCCGTCTCTACTATAAAAAATAGAAAGAAATTAATTGGCCAACTAATATATATATATATATATAAATTAGCCGGGCATGGTGGCTCGTGCCTGTAGTCCCAGCAACTCGGGAGGCTGAGGCAGTAGGATTGCTTAAGCCTAGGAGTCTGAGGTTGCTGTGAACTAGGCTGACACCATGGCACTCACTCTAACCTAGGCAAGAAAGCGAGACTCTGTCTCAAAAAAAAAAAAAAAAAAAACCAGATACCATCCCTGCCTCTCAGAGACTTACAATGAGAAAATAGAAATCCTGTGATCCACAAATATATCATTATAAGGACTACAAAAGTGGGTCTAGGAAAAAGAGAGGGTAATTACAGGTTGCATGAGTAGTTTGAGGAATGCCTGGAGTCAGTCAGGGTGTGCTTCCTGGAGAAGGTGGCCATTGAGCTACAATGGAAGAGAATAGAGCCACAAAACAGGGCTTCACCCTCGCCCCACCTTTCTGTTCTGCATTCAGTTTCCCTCCTCCAAATTCCAATGTCTTGTACTCTAATAAAGGGCAAACAATAAAGAGAAAGAAGATAAACATGACATTTTTAAAATTCATTATATAAGGGTATGTTTGCTATTTTAAAGAGAAAATAGATGGGGAAAAACCCCGTATCTATTGAGTACCTAAAACACACATACAATCCTTACCTACACCCTGAGATGTAAGTAGTAGCATTCTCGTTTGTGGATTAAGGACTTGAAGTTCACAGAAGTTATATAACTTGCCCAAGATTATGATATCTAATATTTATGAGCAATTACTCTGCACCAGATATTAGACAAAGTGCAAACACAACTATTCTATAAATAAGTTACTATTAATATTATTTCCATTTTACAGATGAGGAAATTGAGTCTTACAGAAAGTAAGTTATTGCTTCCCCAAGGTCACAAGGCTCATGAGCCATTGAGCTGAAAGTCAAACTCATGTGTGGTGAGCTGGGCTCTCTGGGAATGAAAGTTGTAGGTATTTATTAAGGAGTGCCCTTAGGATTAGCACCTGCAGAAGGCTCAGGAGGCAGGATTGGGAGGCCCATCTGGATTGCCTGGCACTGGGCCACATAGCCAGGCTTTTCTTCATCTGCCTCAATCAGTCACTGCACACGGACCTCACAGGAAGGACATGGCCTTGGGGAAGGCAGCTCTCTGCAGATGAGGCAGACCCTAAGGGCTGGCAGCTGACAACTGTCTGCTGACAGCTCCCCAGGGCTGGGCCAGCAAGTCCTTTCTGGGCAGGGCATATGGCATCCCCACGTCTGCCACACTATGCTGGTACAAGGCTGGAAGGGAGGCAGCAGTGTTTGATAGAGTTGTAGGGTGGGGCAGGGCTGAGTGGTGAGCCCAGACCCCAGACTTCACAGGGAGATGAACGCCAAGCTCTCTTCCGATGCCTCAAATAGCATCAGCTAGAAATAGAGATAGGGATGGAGGCTGCACCGAGTCCACAGTATGATCAGCTATTAAATGCTTGTTGTTTGGTTGAATGATAACTTCCAGCTGGCCAAGTCAGGGAGGTACAGACCCAGCAGTGGATCCAGCACTTGTGCTACTTGGTAACATCTGATGTCCTGCTGCCTGCCGCCTGCTGCCGGCCACTCCCTCCTCTGGCCCAGAGCTCCCACACCTGATATGCTAAGCCCGCCTCCCTGCACTGCATCACCCTGGGAGATGCTGTTTTCCATTTGGAAATACAGTCAGCTTGTGGTTATCTCAAGTATCTCAAGTAGTGAGAACAGCAAAATTCCAGCCTGAGTGGCAAAGAATTTCTCATACTTCTGCTGGAATTCAGAGAACAGCTGACTTGACAGAAGGCAGGAAGTGGCAAGTTTAGCTCATTCAGTAACAAGTTAGCACGGAGCAAACCAGCTTTCTGTGGTTCAGTTCTTCCCCAATGTCACCCTGGCTGTGCACGGAAGGGGAGCCTGAGATTGGGCTGGCCTGGAGTGAGCGTCTGTCAGAAACCTCAGGGCGATCATCTCTTCTCTAGGCTAGAGTCACTGACCGCCTGTGCACTTCATTGCCTGTGACCAGCCATTCCTTGCTCTCTGAATGCCACCTGCCCTTTGTCACAGTTAGTAAAACGCTGCTAAAGCCTGGGTTCAAAGTCCCTTCCATGAAACTGTCCATCCCCATCACTACTCCAGGCAAGACACAGTAATTCCTCTTTTAATTGTTTTGCTACCTATCACATAGGACTGGGGACTCTCCCATTTCAAATTATGCATAAGAATCACCTGAAGAGCTTGATTAAATGGCAGATCCCTTGGCTCTCATCTTCAGCCATTTGGATTCGGCAGGAATGGAGAGGCCTGGGAGTCTACATTTTCATAATCAGCCCTGGCATTCCTGATGCACTTAGTTGGCAAAAGGACATTTAGGGCCTGCTATGGTGGCTCACACTTGTAATCCCAGTGCTATGGGAGGCTAAGGCAGAAGGATTCTTGAGGCCAAGAGTTTGAGACCAGCCTGGGCAACATATGAGATTCTGTTCTCTACAAAAACCTTTAAAATTAGCTGGGCATAGTGGCTTGTACCTATTATCCGAGCTACTTTAAGAAGTTGAGGTGGGAGGATCACTTGAGCCCAGGATTTTGAGGTTCTAGTAATCTATGATGATGCCATTGCACTCCAGCCTGTGCAATAGAGCAAGACCCTGTCTCTAAAGAGTAAAAAAGAAAAATTTCTTTAAAAGATACTTAAAGAACTACTGGCATTGTGCTTTTAAAAGATTTCTTCTCTCCAAAAGAAAAGGTGGCACACTTGCTGTAGAATTTGTTTCATTCTCTAAAGTGCAAGGTTAGATGTGATAGGGTAGGGACCCTGCCTTACTCATTGCTATATCCCACACCGTACCTAGTACAGTAATTTGCATTCAGTAGGTGCTCAAATGTTATTTATTGGTCAGCTGAGAGTCTCCTGATTTTCTTTTTACTCTTCCACATGATTTGAGGTCTGTAGGGAAGCCCACCTCTCACACACACTTCGCACACCTTTCTCTCCCAGGGCCATCATGTTCCAAGGTCTACACCAGCTGCTGAACTCCTCTGCACCCCGTCTGTCTGCTCTTCTAGGATCCTCTTTTAGCACAGCTGTTTAGAAATTTTGGTATCATTTTTTACTCTCTATTTTATAAAAGATCATATTGATGGGAGGGTGTCCCAATGAAGGGAGGAATGCTCCCTGAACTCACCAAGTGGGTTCTTGGCTTCACACAGGGAAGAATTCGAGAGCAAGCCAAGTAGCTACAGGAAGGCTTATTGAGACAGAGACAGACTACAGATCCTACCTCGCAGACAGAGTAGGGGTTCTCTCCTGAGCAGGAGCGGACTCCTTATGGGGCAATGGTAACATTTTTATGTGTTCAAAAACTCTGCTGGGAAACAGTTGTATATGACCAGCATGTCTTATCGTCAGGTCATAAAGGTTAATCATAAACTGCTGTCACAGAAAAGCAAGTGCAAACAGTTTGTAAGGCATCTGGCTTAGTAATCATCAAGCTTGGGTGGTCCCAGGCAAGCGACTTGCTGGTGACTTCCTTGTTCAGGGTGGTTAGGGTTTGGTATTGGTCAAAATGGCTGCACTCAGGCTCTCTTGGCCATACTTTCTGCCTTATTCCTACATTAGTTTATTTTTAAAAATTTTTATTTATTTATTTTGAGACAGGGTCTCACTCTGCTGCCCAGGCTAGAGTGCAGTAGCATCATCATAGCTGACTGCAAGCTCAAAATCCTGGGCTCAAGTGATCCTCCTGCGTCAGCCTTCCGAGTAGCTGGGACTACAGGTGCGTGCCACCAAGCCTGGCTAATTTTTGTGTATGTGTGTGTGGAAATGGTGTCTCACCATGCTGCCCAGATTGGTCTTAAACTCCTGGGCTCAAGCAATCCTCTCACCTCGGCCTCCCAAGGTGCTAGGATTACAGGTATGAGCCTCTGTGCCTGGCCCCCTATATTAGTATCTTAATTTTTAAAATGTACATGTTCACTGGGCATATTTTAGAAGATAAAAGTATTAAGAAGAAAGTTTACTGTAATCCCCATTTCTTCTTTAATACATATTTTCATTCATCCTGAAAATATCCCTCTTTCTGTGGGGCTATGTCAATGACTTTCTTTTTCCTGAGGATCTCTCCTTCTTTTCTGAGAAGGATGGGAGATTATTATAGATTGAGAGGAGGATTTGAAGGGAAGAAACAATCTAGAGCCTGTTTAAAAAATCAAAACTTGTTCCACTATTTACCCCAACCTATCAAAAATTAAACCAATGTGAAACTAATACTACAACTTTGACCAAGCCTGGTATGTAAGGAACAGACATTTGGGCAACAGCATTTTAAGGAACTCAGTGTCTTTTTTCTGGCTTTTAGAACCCACTTAGCACAACAGGTGGATGATTAAGGAAATGTAGGGATAATATACATAATAAGGATAATAATAGCAAATATATTTATTCCCTTTTTCCTGGGACATTGTTACAAATACTCGCATTAACTTATTTAGTTTCACAACAGCCTTTGGAGGTAGGTATTATTAATGACACTCTTTTAAATAAGGAAAATGAGTCATAGAGAGTTTCAGTAACTTGCCCAAGGCCACATTGCTGGTAAAGTGATAGAGCTGGGATTTGAACCTAATCAGGCTCAGAGTCCACGTTCTCAACCACTAACTGTAAGTTAACCAGTGATGTGTGAACAATTATAACATCTTAGTCATTTGAAGACCTTAAGTAACACTGCTCTTGAACTTTTGACCAAGTCCTTCCTGGGACTTCCCAAATATTCCATAGTGTTTTCTTGGAAAATAAACCTGCAGCTAAGCCTCAATCATTCATTTGTTTCACTCATAATTACCATGGTTCAGATCCTTCTCTGTCAGAGTTTGTATGCAGCCAGACAGAATAGTCAGGCTTTACATTAAGGAAATGCTTCTTTTATTCCTGGACTTGGTTGTTCTCCTGAATTCATATAGTCAACAAATTTATTAAGCAACTACCATGTGCTAGGCACTATTCTAGGTTTGTTACCAAAAGTTCGGTACTTGTCCCCAAGGTCAAATCGGTGAGAACGAAGAACAAACATAAATGGTTTGGGGAAAAGGAAAGAGAAGTTTATTAATTTGCCAGCAAATGAGGAGGGTGGCAGACCAGTGTCTCAAAAGACTGCTGTCCTATCTCTAAGCAGAAATATAGGGCTTTTATAAAGGTGGATTTTCAGAGGTTGGGCAAGGGTCAATATGACCAATGTTGCATGTTGTGGCTTTGGACTATTATTGTTTAACTGTAGTTGGTGGCTTTTGTCGACCTTATCTCTGGTGAAGATGATCTTGTGACCTCTGGACAATTCTGTTGAGCCACCTCCTGTGGTTTAAGATATTAGGAAACAAAGAACATTTTTCTGCCCCTTTGATTACTGGCTATGGGCAGGAATGCAGATTTTAATTCCCAAAAAGGGAGGGTAGGAGGGTAAAATGTTCATAATACATTTTGCCCGTTTTCAGACCTTTACTTCTGTTACATCACCACAGCTGATCACCTATCTAGAGCCACTGTCTCTCAACACTCTGAGTCGTGTGAGGATGGGCCCTGAACCCATTGTGTTCATTTGTGTGGCCATCTCTTCCCTCCTGCATCACTTCTTCCTAACTTCACTACCTTCTATAATAAGTGTTTTCTGTAATTCACATGAGTATTAAATTCTGTCACTGAAATAGCCAAGTAGTACAATCAATGAACAAAACAGACAAAGGTCTCTACCCTTGTGGAACTTACATTCAAATGGGAGAGGCAGGCGATAAACAATAATCACTGAATATGATGTAAAAAATAAATGCAGCAGTATATTGAAAGGTGATTAAGTGCTACAGAGAAAAAAAAAGGTAGAGCAGATAATGAGATTAACAGTGCTGAGGGGGAGGGTGGAAAAAGTGCAATTATAAAGGGGTAGGGTAGGTCTCACTGAGAGGGTGGTATTTCAGCAAAAACCTGAAGGAGCCAAGAAAGTCAGGTTTGAGAGTATCTGGGGAAGAGCATTCTAGGCAGAGAGAAAAGCTCATAGAAAAGCCCTAAGGTAAGAATGTGCCTGCTGAGTGGAGGAAGGAGGCAGAGGCCCCTGGGATTGGAGCGTAGTGAACAAAGGGGAGGACGGTGTAAGAGGAAGAGAGAGAGGTCTCGGGGGGCCAGGTTGTGCTGGGCCTCTTGGGCTTTATAAGGACCAGCTCTGGCTCTAAGTGAAATGAGGAACCATTTAGAGTTTTAAGCAGAGTAGTCTCAGCTCAGACTGTTGTAACCTGCTCTATGAACAAATTTCAACAACCACTGTATGTTTTTTATAATTCTCTCCCTTAACTAACTACTTTGACCTTTTGAGTTATTTCCCAGAAATGGTGGATTTTCTGAAAGACAAAGGGGTGAGATTCTGAAGGCCCCTGGGTAGATTCCCTGATGCCAAGACTCACCATCTCCCACAACCTGCACCCAATATGCATAGCCCCTTGTTAGTCACACCACAACCTGCCCCAAGGCATGCGGCCCCTCTTTTAAAAGCCCATGATCTCCACTAGTCAAGGAGATGGATTTGGGACAGCTTCTCCAGTTCTGACAAGAAGTCTTTCATATTAAAATTTTTCTCTCTTCCTTGGCAATCCTCTTTATCTCAGTAATTGGATCTTTGTGCAACAAGCAATTGGCCACAGGCTGAAACCCCCTTGCGATTTTCACAACATTGTCTCGATTCTCATAGGATCACTCAGTTCAGACCTGTCTTAGTTTTAATAGGATTACTTGGGCTGCTGCACTGAGACTTGAGTCAGGAGGCAAAAAATGAATCGGGTCTGGTAAGATGACAATGCTTGAACCAGGGCAGTAATAGAAGTGATCAGATTCTGGCTATATTTTGAAAGGAGAGTGTTTCAGTCAGAGTCGGTAGATGTGCTGTAGCAACAAGAGATCCCAAAATCTCAGTAGCTTACAATACTTCATGTCCAGGATGGGTTGGTTCTGGGTCCAGGTTGGTGGAACAGCCTCTGTCAGGAACATCTTAAGCTGTAGTGGCAGAGGCAGAAAAGAGATGTGGCAGACTACACACTGGCTTTTAAAGTACCCGCCAGAGATGATGTCCATCGATGTTGCTCGCATTTCTTCAGCTAGAGCAAGTTGTATGGCCACTCCTGTTTCCAACAGAGTGGGGATGGATATTTCATCCTCCTGCAGGGAGGGATGCAGCAGGAAGGAAAACTAGGTTATTTGGTAAAAAGTAATACTATCAGCCATACAGAGCCAACAGAATTTCATGATTGATTAAGTGTGGTAGATGAGTGACAAAAAGTCAAGAATGACTTGAAGATTTTGGCCTGAGCAACAGTTCCAAAAATGGAACTGCCATCAACCCAAATAGTAAAGCTACTAGTGTAGTAGTTTATACCAGAAGATCAGGAGTTCAGTTTTGGGCATGTTCGGGTCAAGCTGTCTATCAGAGATCCAAGTAGAGATGTCAAGTGGGAAGTTGGATAATATTGTATGGGTTTCAGGTCAGACATATGGACTAGAGACATAAATTTGGCAAACATAGTCATATGGTTGGTATATAAAGCCATGAGCCAGATACGATCACTAAGACTAAGTGTCGACAGAGAAAGGTAGGAGAGCAAGGGCTGAGCTGATCAAACCCAGTGTGAAGAGTTAAGGAAGAAAATGAGGAACCCATCAGGGGAAACTTAGAAGAACTGAGCAATGAGGAAACCCAAGAGAGTGCTATGAAGGCCAAGTCAAGACATTTTATCAAAGGAAAAAAGAGAGCAAGTATATCACATCCTTCTGAAGAACCAGAACTCTACCACAAATGTCGATGGGAATGGGTCCAGTAATGTGTAAAAAATTATGTAAGAGAAAGAGCAAAGAATTGCCAGCATGCTATCCCTGACTATACAGAGGTTAATGGGAAGGCCTAGTTTTAGACAGGAGCACAGACAGAACGCCCAGGTACAGACAGAACGCCCAGGTACAGACAGAAAGTATGCAAATGCTGTTACCTTGTAGAAGGTGGAGTGGCAGTGGGGAACATATAGAAGTTCTCTTTTCACTGCTTTCCTTTGCTCAGTGAAGTAGGAAACAAGGTCATCGCTGAGAGTGAGAGTGGGGAAGAGGAGCTGGAGACTTCAGAAGGAAGGAAAAGGTAGAGATAGTCACCCAGGATAAAAATCAGATCAGTGGTTGCCTCTGGGGGTGGTGGTACAGGAACGAACTAGGAAGGGACTTGAGGAACTTTCTGGTGTGATGGCAGTGTTCTCTATCTTGCTGGAGTGTGGGTTACATGATGCATGCATTTGTCAAAAATTATCAAACTATACACTTAGGATCTGTGCATTTCAATGAGAATAAATTACACCTCAATTCAAAAGGAAGGAGAAAGAGGAGAAGAGGAAGAGGAGGAGGAGGAGCAAAGTCACCCGGGAAAGTGGAAGAGTGAATGAAGGAGATAAGTGTGACATTAAAGGCCTACGTGAGGTCTATGGTCATTAATTCAATTCACAACAGGGTGTTGGTAAGTTACTCACCTGCCACAATCAGCTGCGCAGGTGTGGGGCAGAGTCAGTTTATCCAGGGCTGTGGTTTAGCTGGGCAGCTGGTATGAATCAAGAGAGGTATCCAGGGGACTATTTGTAATGACTGACCACAGTGATTGGAGTTTTCAAAATAGGGCTTTATTATGCATGGAATGTATTTCAAATCCATTAACAGGTAGAAATAGATGCTGTGGCTATCAAGGTAGAAACACTTATGTATTTTAGAGAAAACACTTTCTTATTGACCTGTCATGTAATCAGCATCACTGATGTTTTTAATCATCTCTGATTGCATCTCATTCTGTTAAATGTATTCATGTGCTCTTTGGAGAGATTCTATTCCAAGCAAAAGGCCATCCTTTGGGAAGCTAGGCGGAAATACATGATTCACAACAGGCATGTTTTCTGGCCATCTACCATGTAGGCCAATTACACATTTTGCCTTCCTTGGTTTCAGGTAGTAAATCCTGCTGTTGCCATCTGCCAAGGCAGGCAAAGTGAGTAATGGCCCAGGGAATATAATTCCAGAAGTACATCCAAGTTTCTCATCCTGGAATACACACTTTCTTACCTAATGTCTTGGCTAATGTCTGAATGTCACCAGAATGATAGCCTTCTAGCGCAAGGCTTTAATCATAAATTAAAATTCAAGTGATCTTATTACCAATTGATTACCCTTTATACTTCAATTTATTCCATCCTACCTTCTGTACTCCCACTCTCACCTCCCACGGTATTTTGGCCCAAGACTGAAGAGTTGAAAAGCTCTCCAGACAAAGGGCTTGGTCTCAGGCTGGCCACAGGGTGTTCTTCTCTCTGCCAAGGGTCCCCTGCGCCTGCTCAATCCGAATCCCATTCCCGGGAAGTGGGATGCCGGCAAGTTTCTGCTCTGTCTCTGCAGACACAAGCACAGACCCTCCCCTTTGCTGCCCTGGCCCTGCGGTCCAGCTACCCCAATCCTCCTATGACAGCCTGTTTGGGAAAACTTCTTTACTGAAAGGTCAAGGTAATTCTAAAAGGAACATCGGCAAGGAAAAGTTAAGTTAGGTGCTAGATTTAACTTTTTTCAAAATCCAAAGGCAACAAGCCCATACTGTTAACTCTTCACAACAGGGCTCCAGCTTGGACTCCAAAGAACCTGTTCATAACCTGACTCCAATGTCCTCATACCACACCTCGCCCTCAAAGAGACTCTTGCTTCTAGTATTCAGAACAAAAAGCCACCACCTTCTGGAAATTTGTGTCCCTCACCCAGAAAGATCCATCCTCACCCCAGAAACCATTCCCTCCCTGATTAAAGCACGTCCCTACATCTGGGCCTTTCATCAGGGGCTTCAGTAAGATAATCAACGATTTCTATTGATGTCCCTGTGAGCTTCTGAGCAATCAGGGATTGGGAGGGCAGGGGTCATCCAGGGTGAGCATAGCTGTCCAACCCCGTCTCCTGTTGATGGCTTGCCACCAGGTGAGCTGAGGGCATTCACCTGTTTATTTAAAGCCTGGTGATTTCATGGTGATTTAGGAGGACCCATTACACAAAGTCCATCCACATATTCTTCAGGGTTAACATTAATTCTCATGCACAGTTGGAACCCACAATAAGGAGAAAAATATCCATTGAAGTCATTGTAATTTTTTCTTACACAAAGCCAGGACGTTACATTATTACACAGAAGGTAGTGTCATTTCTTTCTTGCTTCCACATTCTTATGGACACCTCCTTGGTAAAAAAGAAAAGCTTTGAGACAAGTAACTGGTGGGGGTTTGCTCTTATTCTGCTCGGCTCTCATCTCACATAAAGCGAGGCCGTGGTTTATCTGGGTGGTTTCCACAATGGTGATGTTTAAGTGCTGGGCAACGTTGTTTCCCAGGTATTCTTGCCCTTCCTCTGCACACTGATCTCTCCTCACACTTAAAAGGTAAGGAGAAATAGGCGGCATAGTGACACAGAGGAGGCATGAACTTTGGCTGAGAACTGTGGTGGCAAAAAGGCAGAAGAGAACACCAGAAGCAAATATAGCCAGATCATGAAAGGACCTACAGGCCATGCTGCTCCCAGGCCTTTGACAGTATAGTGAAGTAATTCTGAGGTCTAGCTCTCTTAGTCCATTTGGGCTGCTACAACGAATGACATATTACTGGGTGGCTTATAAACAACAGAAATTTATTTCTCATGGAGGCTGGAAGTCCAAGATTACAGTGCCAGAAGATTAAGTATCTGGCGATGGTTTGTTTCCTGATTCATAGA
The DNA here is from genome assembly GCF_040939455.1 of Microcebus murinus. Lineage (NCBI taxonomy): Eukaryota > Metazoa > Chordata > Mammalia > Primates > Cheirogaleidae > Microcebus > Microcebus murinus. Next base: position 62,930,261 of record NC_134112.1, read on the forward strand.
TGGCACCTTCTTGCTATGTCCTCACATGATAGAAGGGGCAAGACAGCTCTCTGGGGGCCCTTTTATAAGGACACCAATCCCATCCATATTGGTGGGGCCTCCCAAAGCCCCCATCTCCTAATGCCATCACCTTGGGGGTTAGGATTTCCACGTATGAATTTTGTGGGAACACAAACATTCTGACCATAGTACCTGCTTTGTCAGAGTCCTGGCTTATTAGCTGCTAGAAGGCTTTTACAGAAATCAAGCTTTGAAATTTGTGGGTCTTGCAATAAGTTTTCACTTCTGAGTAACAAAAAAATTAATTCAATAACTATCCAACATAGATAGAGAATAATGATGACAATTTTCCATAAATACTGATAAGATTGATGAATAAAATTGAGAAATAGTTGGCAAGGAACGAATTGGTGACTAAGCATTAGTACACAGTATAGTAAGTTACAGAGGCACCAGGCTCACATCTGCAAACTCAGCACTTTGGGAGGCTCAGGTGGGAGGATCACTTGAGCCCAGGAGTTTGAGACCAGCCTGGGCAACATGCAAGACCCTGTCTCTACAAAAAATTTAAAAATTAGCCAGTGTAGTGATGCACGCCTACAGTCAATGGATTTATTAAGCACTTACTGTGCAAGGATAGAGGAGGAAGAAAAACTTATGAAGAAAGAAAATATAAAATCCTGACTCAAGCAATTTTTCCATTCTCTTTGAGACAAGCCTCACTCATAAGTTCCCATTTTCAAGTTTTCCTCATTTTCCAGTGAAATGACATTACATATATATACTATGTGTGTGTGTGTATATATATATATAGTGTATGTATGTGTGTGTATATATATATATATATATACACACACTATATATATATATAGTGTGTATGTGTGTGTGTATAATTCTGAATAGGTTCTTAAAAACCCAAAAGGCAACTGTATCAGTTAGAATTAGATTTGGCTATAAAACCAATGCAAAATGACAGTGGCTTTTTCCTTTTTTTCTCATACAGAAGAAATCTAGAAATAAGCATTTCAGAACAGTTATGGCAATTATCTCAGACCTTGACTCCTTCAAGTTTGTATCTCTACCATCTCCAGGGTATGAACTTCTTCATGGTCTAATATAATTGCTAGAGCTCTAGCCATCACATTCATGTCCCAGGCAGAAAGATGGCAGAAACAAGAAAGAAAGTCATGTTCTTTCTCTTTTAAGGCTATTAGCTTGTACTACCACACATGATTTATGTTTATATTTTATTAGTACTGGCTGCAAGGGAGCTGGGGGATGTGGGGTTCTTTTTTTCAGCTTGGCAGTCATGTGTCCAGCTAGAATTTCAGGTTCTCTTACTAAAGGGGAGGAAATTTGGGATTGGGTAACAGGCAGTCTCTGCCACAGACACCACTATACTCCAGAAACTTTCAGGCTTTTTGGAGAATATGAAAAATATGGGATCAGATTGAAGGAAAACCAACAAGAGCCATAATCCTGTCAAGCAAGTTATCTTCCCCAATAAAGCTCCCGACTAGAGAATCCCCTAGCTGCAAGTCTGCAGGATCTGGAAACAAGGTGAGCCATGAGGTAAAAGCACATGGAAAACATTTTTGGAGGATGTCCAGTTAAGCGGAGCAGCCAGCCACACACTTCCTCCTCCCCAGCCTTACTTGGCGAGGTCTGCTGCTAAATAAAGCAGTTGAGGGTTTGCCATGGACAGCTCCTCACATGGGCTGTACTCCCAGCTAAATCCTGGCTGCCACGCCCAGCACTGCGGGAAGAAAGGCCGAGCAACAGAGTGAAAAATCACTCACAAGCTCAGTCTCCACTCTGCAACTTGTCGCTTCCTTCTCAGGGCAGTGACAGCTCCAATTGTGGTTGGATCCTTGGGTCCTGAGATCCCGCTGGCAGAAGATGTTGTGAAAGCAGTTGACAAGGAGCAAGAAAAGGACTTTAGAAACTTCACTGTCATCATACAGATGCCTCACCATCACACTGGTCCCTAAGCTCCACTATTTAAAGAAGGAGTTGGATGTGGAGATTGAGTTTAGGGGAACCACATTCCAAATGTATTCCAGTGATGCTTTAGCATCTCTTATAAAACGGTGCCCATCATTCTATGTCTGGGTGGGCTAACTGTCCCCTTATAGCTCTCACTGGGTGGCACCTCACTCTGCCCTCTGTATACTAACCACAGGCATGATACAATAACCTAAACATGATTTTGAAGGATAAGAATGATTTAAATGTGTATCTTCCCCATCCTAGAACACTGAGCACACCTAGCTTGTTCCTGTCTCATCCACTAGCACGGATGCCCTGCCTCAGGACCTTTGATCTAGCTATTTCCTCTGCTTGGAATACTCTTCCCCCAGGCTTCATAAGGATGGGTCCTCATCTTTATACTTTCATCTCAAATGTTCCTCCTCAGAGGAGTCTTCCCTAGTCTGAAGGCACCCACCCCCACTCCAAGTGTCACTCTACCCCAAGAGTCAGCAAATTACAACACTCATTCCAAATTGAAGGGATTTGGGGTTTCGGTTTTGTTTGCAAATAAAGTTTTATTGGAATACAACCATGACCATTTATTCACATATTATATGTGAACATAACATTTCCCACTGCAACTGGTTTATTCTGATTTCACAGGCCCCAGGCAATTTTGTCTTTATAGTCAGGCAGACCAAAGGAGGTAAATATCTGATACCCTTCACTATATGCCATGGTTTAAATGTGTCCCCTCCAAAATTCAGATGTTCCCAGTATGAACAGTGTTAACAGTGTTAAGAGGTGGTGCAGTGTTCAACTGGCTTGCCCTTCCATCTTCCTTGGAAGCAGAAAGCAGCCCTCACCAGATAATCAAACTTGTTGGAGCCTTGATATTGGACTTTACAGCCTCCAGAACTGTGAGAAAATAAATTTATATTTTTTATAAATTACACAGTCTTAGATATGCTGTTATAGTAGCATGAAACAAAGATACTGCTATATATTTCATTATTCACTAATAGTGCTTTTTTAAAATTTTAAAATAATATGCACTAAAGAGCATTGCCCCACAATTCATCTCAATATTATTAGATTAAACTAATTAAAATAATTGATTAGATGTTATTTAATTTAAAAATTATAATGAATTTTTAGCATTTTGATAATGATATTTAATGTTCATTTCAAAATCCACAATCCATTTCATTTTTTAACATGATATGTATATTTTTTACTAAAACAAAGCAGGGAAGCATTACCTACTAAAAATTACACAGTAGAACCATTGTAACCTATGTCCTCATCTTCTCTCTTTCCTACTAGAAAAGTCCTAAAAGCATTTATCAGGGAGAATAAATAAGAAAGGAAGAGAGAAATGAGTCACCTTCTATTCCTGCTAGCAAATTCTATTTGGCTTCTTCCACTACCATCTCTTGCCCATCCCTCTGGCCCAAAAGACCAAGGAGAAATTAGGAGGTAATAAGACAATAGCTGAATGAGGTTATCAGAAGTTGCTTCAGATGAAATAATCAGGAGGAATCATTTCTAAAATAGCACTTCCCAGTGAGATCCCCCACAAACATAATTCCTGATGCTAACAGATTGGCAGTCACTTGAGTTTTAGCATGAACCAGGAACAAGAATCCAGTCACCTGTGCAACAGAGAACACCAGTATCTGACCTTGACTGTCATCTCTGCAACACTATGCCCTCATCACATACCTTTAGATTCTCCTGGATTTTCAGTTAAATACAACAAAGCTTAGGTTCAAATACATTAGCTTTAGGTTCTAAGCCAAATGACTGTTTTCCTCCTTCTTTTATATCCATTCTCCCCCAAATAAATTAGGTTTTTATGTTTTTAATCAGAGTTGAAATACTTACCAACGTACATTATTAGAATTCTTAACATACAAAGCCAATTTTCTTTTGCTCTCCCAATATTTGACTTCAGAACATTTAGAAATAAATGCCACTGGAGGAAGGGAATGCCTTTCATTTTATGTTTGTTGTTTTCTATGTCAAGAATACCTATTGTGATGGTTTTATTCAAATAAGGGTTCACTTCCCTTTTCTGAGAACCTTGTGAAAGAAGTTCCCAGGGTTAGAGAGAAACAATACACAATGCCAATACTTCCCAAAGGACAAGAGCCCCACAGAAACTCAAATACGTTTTTTATAGAATTTGTTTATTTAACTTACTCTGACTATCCTATCTAATATAGTACCCCTAATCATTCTACATTCCCTTGCATTGCTTTCTATACTTCATAGCATGGATCATCATGCTACTATTACATTGTGCATGTATTAGCTTATTCTATTATCTGTCTTATTCTATTATCTGTCTCATCCACTAGCATGGATGCCCTACCGTCTTATACTCCACTGAATCCGCAAAGCTTTGAACAATGTCCACCATACAGCAGGTGGTCAGTATACTGATGGAGTGCAGGGATGCCACCAATGCATTTCCTGATCCCAACACATCTTTGTTATCCTCGTATTGTTTTGTTGCATCCCTTTCTGTGCTTTTGGTTCCAATGGCCCCACCCATCCAGCTGTCTTAGCACTGCTCTGGGGCTCCTGGAGCTGTTTGGCCACGTCTGGCAGAGGACAAGAGTACCTGGGTGTTTATACCTCCCCTGGGCAACCTGCACTGAATGACTTGCTGATATGGGAGTGTGAGAGCCCTGCTCATTTGCCTTCCAGTCCCCCACCCAAGCTCTGCTCCTGAGGTTGAGTGATTGAATGCATGCACTATAAGATGTCATACAAACTCAAACTGTTTCTTGAAAACTTCACAATAATAACAAAAACTTCAACCGCATTTCTCTTGATTCTATTCCAAACAGCAATAGATTGAGATTTACCACCTGAATCCATGGTAAAATTAATTACCCAGAGAGCAATGTAGAAAGGTTTCAGCTTCAAAAATAATTTCACAAACAATAATTATAAACCACTAGGAAAAAAATGGCTGAATCAGTTCCCATTAGCCATCCAGAATTAAACTTCTTTGAATTAAGGCTGCTATTTGAAAAGCATTGCTCTTTTAACAACGGAACTATAACAAAGAAAAATTAAAAATGCATTTTGTTTTAATGCCACCTGCTTCTCATGACTCCCTGCTAATATCTTTGTTTCTCAATCAAAATGTAAGTAAAGTAAATTTATTTTGCATTCTTCAGAATATTATTAGCAAAATGCATGCATATTTGCAATTTTGATTAAATTGGGCTTCATCTAAATATCAGGTTTGCTTCTTCAAGTCCCCTCTATTTAGTTTGCACTCTCCTCCACAATTCATTTTCTTCTATTCAGTGGCAAAATAGTACACCATGTCAAAGGTCAAATCCCAACCATAACTAGCTGTGATGGTTAATTTTAGGTGTCAGCTTCACTGGATTAGGGAATATTTGGAGAATTGGTAGTATTATTTCTGGGTAACTGTGAGGGTATTTCCAGAAGAGAGTGGCATGTCAGTTGGTGGACTGAGTCAGGAAGATCTGCCCTCCATGTGGCTGGGAACCATCCAATAGGCTAAGAACCCTAACAGAACAAAATAGGCAGAGAAAAGGCAATTTCCTCTCTCTCTCTCTCTCCTCTCTCCTCTCCCTCCTCCCCACTTCCCTCTCCCCTCTCCTCCCTTTCCCCTTTCCCCTCTCCTCTCTCTCTCTCTCTCTCTCTCTCTCTCTCTCTCTCTCTCTCTCTCTCTCTCTCTCTCTCTCTCTCTCTCTCTCTTTCTCATCTGGGACATTCTGTTTCTCCTGCCCTTGGACATCAGAACTCCCTTTAGACTCCAGGACTTGCACCAGAGGCCCCCAGGGTTCTCAGGCCTTCAGCCTCAGACTGAGAATTACACCATCAGCTTCCTTGGTTCTGAGGTCTTCAGACTTGGACTGAGCCATGCTACTGGAAACCCATGGTCTCCACTGTGGGTGGTGTATGTGGTACTTCTCAGCATCTATAATAGTGTGAGCCACTTCCCCTAGTAAATCCCTTATCTTCTCATATATTTTCATAACTATCTCTATCTATATACATACATCCTATTGGTTTGGACTCTCTGAACAATCTTGACTAATACAGATTTTGGTGGGTGGTCCTAAAGGAGCAGAATTTTATTTATTTATTTATTTATTTATTTATTTATTTATTTATTTATTTATTTTTTGAGACAGACGCTCACTGTTGCCTGGGCTAGTGTCGTGGCATCAGCCTAGCTCACAGCAACCCCAAACTCCTGGCCTCAAGCAATCCTTCTGCCTCAACCTTCCAAGTAGCTAGGACTACAGGCATGTGCCACCACACCCAGATAATTTTTTCTACATATTTTCAGTTGACCAGCCAATTTCTATCTATTTTTAGTAGAGACAGGGTCTTACTCTTGCTCAAGCTGGTCTCGAACTCCTGAGCTCAAACAATCCTCCTGCCTCAGCCTCCCAGAGTGCTAGGATTACAGGCATGAGCCACTGCACACAGCCAAGGAGCAACATTTTAAGGATGAGTTTCCTTTGTTGGTTTTGGGGTTTTCTAAAATTGGCTCTCTAATTTGATTAGACCTAAAAATGCTAAGGACTTTACTTCTAATAGTACAGAATGTACTGATAATACATGGCATGAGATGTTTATAGAGATACACAAAATATCTGCATTTGATATTCTTAATCAACCATTTATAAGAGGCGATGAACTTGGTAACTCTCTATACATGATACTTTTGAATATTTGTGGAAAACCAATGAATATAATGATGTTCATTGTTTGCTTCTAATATCTCTGGATAAAGTAATGAAAGAAAAAGATTAGCTGAAGGTTTCAAATTTCTGTCTCCAGCTCCTCATAAATAGCCTAAGAGCTTCTAAGTGTGCCTTGCTTATAGCCACAGGGCTGAAATTGCTGAAAATCAAACATAAGGCCTTACCATGTAATTGAGTTGAATGCTTAGCCTCGCAGGTGTCTACTGTTCAAGTGACGGCACTGATTGGGGAAGGATGGGACCCTGTAAGTTTGGATGGGGACACATGTAGAAAGACCCTGATGAGGCTGGGGACTTGGGCTCCTATATTCCAATGAGTCTTGCCTTCTGGCAGAAGCAGCCTCCCCGGCTCCAGTGGCAGCCTCCCCACACACAGTGGGGGCCTTTCTACCTCTATCTGAGGGGAGTGACTCTGCATTGCCTGGGAAATGGTAGTGGCCTCCCCGAGGCAATTGCCCAGCAAGACAATTCTGATTGTCCCAGGAGCCACCCTCACCATCCCTCTTTGCTCCTTAACCTATAGGTAGACTCCAGTCCCAAAAGGCCCCTACAATGTGAAGTACAAGGTGTGATCCACAAGGAGGTATGCTACATTCCAAAAGGAATACTTGAATTTCCTAATTTATACAAACAGATATCCAAGGAGTATGAGTGGGAATAGATATTAAGCATGTGGTATAACAGTGAAAGGAACACAGAGTTGGATCAGGCCAAATTTATTGCCATGGGCCCACTAAGCAGAGTTTCTACATTTAATGCTGCAGCTAAGGGAACTGGAGATATGTTAATTGTTTGGGTGGCTATGAAGGAAACCAGAATATTTCACCCCAAAATATGCCTCTTTGATGTAAGTTTGTTTAGGCTAGAGGCAATTGGGTAGCAACAGTCACAGAAAGAGCTGCCTGAGCTGCCCTTTCTTACCTACGGCAGGACATAAACATTCCTGGGAGAAAGACGCAGGGGGACTTCCGCCTCCCCTTCTACTTAAAGGCAGAGAAGTACCAGCTCAGAGAATGACACTAGCAGGGCCGGAGGAACCTGGGAGCAAACTTTGCTGCCTTCTCATAGTTTTCCTAACCTTTTGGGAGCCTAAAGCTGCTTGTTCCTTTGTCTTGTCACTTTTAAATTTACCGTTCATTGTTAGGTTTGCTATATAAGAGGGAACCCTAAGCCACCATTTAGAGATACTTTTGAACTGAGATTATTCCCGCGTGATGTACACTGCATGCTTAAATAAAAATGCTTGTTTTGCTCTTGTTAATCTGTCGCTTGTTACAGAAGTGTCCCAGCTACAAACTTATGAGGTTGAGATAAGAAATTATATTTTCTTCCCTTCAGCTGAAACACAGATCAAAAGATGGCCCATCATGAGTGAGTTGGAGATGCCCCATCTCCCTTGGGTTAATATAGAGGAAGGGATTCAAAGGCTTAGAGAGATTGGATTGCTAGGATGGATCTGTCACTTAAAACCTACTCACCCATAATAGGAGGGTACAGAAGGCATATCTTTCACCAATACTTTGATAAACAGCTTGGTATGGGAGCCACAGTATCCCTGAAAAGCTCCTGATTGCTCTTCTCTGCAGGCTAGACCCTACAGCAGAATCTGCAGTTACTCAGTTGGAAAACCTAAATGCAACAGATATAATTGGATCCCAGAGTGGCAGGGGCCAAGTGATGGCACACGATTATCAAATGCAAGGTGGACATGGTTATTGTAATGGGCAGCAGAGGCAAAGCAACTATCAAAATAGTCTGACTTATGTAGATCTATGACATTGTCTAGTTAACTATGGTGATCCTACAAGTGAAACAGAATAGATAGGAAGCCTACTAAATTCTTATTTGATCTGTATAAGCAGAAAATTTTCAGGTCAAGTAAAAAATGTCTAATTCAAAACATAAAAACAAGAATCATGGCTGCTCAATCAATTCCCAGACTTGAGTCAGTTTACAGACCCAGAGCTCCTTGAATGAAGGGGAGGCCAAGTCTCATCCAGGACCCTGGTACATTACTGAAATTTTATACTATTAATCTTTCTCCCAAACTTCCCCCAAAAGACCTATACCCTTTTACCAGGGTAACTGTACCTTGGGGAAAAGGAAATAATCAGATTTTGAGGGGACTACTGGACACTGGCTCTAAATTGACATTGAATCCAGGAGACCTGAAAAGTCACTACGGCCCTCCCGTTAGAGTAGGGCTTATAGAGTTCAGGTGATCAATGGAGTTTTAGCTCAGGTCCAACTCACAGGGTCAACCACAGGACCTGAGTTTAGCTCAGGTCCAACCCATCCTGTGGTCATTTCTCTAGGTTAGAATGCATAATTGGAATAGACATACTCAGCAGCTGGCATAAGCCCCACTTTCCCTACCGTTTGGAGTGAGGGCTATTATAGTGGGAAAGGCCAAATGGAAGCCACTAGAGCTGCCTCAACCTAGGAAAATAGTAAATCAAAATCTACTGATTGCATCCTTGGAGGAACTGCAGAGATCAGTGCCACAATCAAGGACTTGAAGGAGCAGGGTGTTGCTTGCCACCACATCTCCATTCAGTTCTCCTATGTGGCCTGTACAGAAGACAGACCCTAGAGAATGTCAGCGGATTATCGTAAGCTTAACTAAGTGGTGACTTCAATTGCAGCTGCTGTACCAGATTTGGTTTCACTGCTTAAGCAAATTTACACATCTCCTGATATCTGGATGCAGCTATCGATCTGAAGAACACATTTTTTTTCTCCATACCTGTCTACAAGGCCCAACTGAAGCAGTTTGCTTTCATCTGGTAAGGCCAGCAACATACTTCATTGTCCAGACATTATGCTGACTGGACCCAGTGAGCATGAAGTAGCGCTACCCTGACCTTATTGGTAAGACATATGCGTGTCAAGAGGGTGGGAAATAAATCCAACTAAAATTCAGGGCCTTTCTACTTGAGTGAAATTTCTAGAGGTCCAGTGGTAGAGGGCATATCAAGATATCCCTTCTAAGGTGAAGGATAGCTGTTGCATCTGGCCCCTCCTACAAACCAGAAAGAGCCACAATGCCTAGTGGACCTATTTGGATCTTAGAGATAACACATTTCTTCATTTGAGTCTATTATTCTGGCCCATCTACCAGGTGACCTGAAAAGCTGCTACTTTTGAGTGGGGCCCAAAACAGAAGGCGGCTCTGCAATGGGTCCAGATTGCTGTGCAAGCTGCTCTGCCATGTGGGCCATGTAATCCAGGAGATCCAGCCACTGATACTCAAGGTGTCGGAGGTAGACACAGATGCTGTTTGGAGTCTTCGGCAGGCCCCTGTAGGTGAATCACAGCAAAGACCCTTAGGATTTTGGAACAAGGCCCTGCCATCATCCACAGATTACTACTCCTCTTTTGAGAGACAGCTCTTGGCCTGCTACTGCGCCTTAGTACAAACTGCATGCTTGACCATGGACCACCAAGTTGCCATGGGACCTGAGCTGCCCATCATGAACTGGGCATTATCTGACCTATCAAGCCATAAAGGTGGGCATACACAGTAGTGCCCCATAAACAAATGGAAGTGGTATACGCATGATCGGGCCTGAGCAGGTTCTGAAGGCACGAGTAAGTTATATGAAGAAGTGGCCCAAATGCCCATAGTTCCTGCTCCTGCCTTCTCTCCCAGTCTGACTTCGTGAGGAGTACTGTATGATCAGCTGCTGACAAAGGGCCTGGTTTACAGATGCTTCTCACAATATGCAGGCACCACCTGAAAGTGGTCAGCTCCAGCAATACAGCCCCTTTCTGGGACCATGAAAGAGGACCTTTCCCGAAGGACCATGGTGAAGGGAAATCTTCTCAACAGGCAGAACTTTGTGCAGTATACCAGGTTATGCACTTTGCTTAGAAGGAGAAATGGCCAAACACAGGATTATATATCGATTCATGAATTGTAGCCAATGGCTTGGCTGGATGTCAGGGACTTGGAAGGAACATAATTGGAAATTGGTGACAAAGAAATATGGAGAAGAGATATGTGGATCAACCCTCTCTGAGTGGGCAGAAGATGTGAAGATGTTTGTGTCCCACGTGAATGCTCACCAAACCGGGACCTTACCAGAGTAAGACGTTAATAATCAAGTGTATAGGATAAGCTATTCTGTGAATATCAGTCAGCCTCTTTCCCCAGCCACCCCGTCATTGCCCAATAGACACAAGAACAAAGTGGCCATAGTGTCAGGGATGGAAGTTATGCATGATGTCAGCAACATGTACTTCCACCAGCAAGGCTAACCTGGCTATGGTCTCCTCTGAGTGCTTGGTCTTCCAGCAGGAAAGACCCACACTGAGCCCGTTACAGCATCATGCCCCAAGGTGATCATCCAACTGGTGGAAGGTTGATTAGATTGGACTGCTTCCATCATGGAAGGGGTAGTGTTTTGTCCTTACTGAAATAGACACTTGCTGTTGATATAGATTTTTCTTCCCTCCCTGCAATGCTTCTGCCAAAACCATCTGTGGATTTAGAAAATGTCTTATCTACCATCAAGGTATTCCACACAGCATTGCTTCTACCAAGGAACTCACTTCACAGCCAAAGAAGTGTGGCAATGGGTCCATGCTCAAGGAACTCACTGATATAACAAGGTCTGCAATTATCTGAAAGCAACTGACTTGATGGAATGATAGATTGGCATTTTGAAGGCCTAGTTATAACACCGGGTAGGTAACAATACTTTACAGGGCTGGGGCAAGGTTCTCCAGAAAACCTAATATGCTCTTAACCAATGTCTCACAGCCAGGATTCACAGGTCCAAGAATCAAGGGGAGGAAATGGAAGCAGCACCATCATCCCCAGTGACACACTAGCAAAATTTTTCTTCCTGGCCCTATGACTTTCTACTCTTGTGGCCTACAGGTCTTAGCTCCAGAGGGAGGAATGATGCCACCAGAGACACAACAATGATTGAAATGAACTGGAAGGTAAGCCTGCCATTCAGTCTCTTTGGGCTCCTCATGCCTATGAGCCAACAGACCAAGAAGGGAGTTACTGTGCTGACTAGGGTGACTGATCCTGACTGCCCAGGGGAAACTGGCCCATAACTCCACAACACAGGTAAGGAAGAGTGTGTCGGGAATACATGAGATCCCTCAGGCTTCTCTTAGTATTACCAAGCCCTGTGATGAAAATAATGGTAAACTACAACAATCCAATCTAAGCAGGACTACAAATGACCCAGACCCTTCAGGAATGAATGTGTGGATCCCCTGCCAGGTAAAGAACCAAGCCCAGCTGAGGTGCTTGCTAAAGGAAAAGGGAATACAGAATGGGTAGTAGAAGGAGGTAGTTATAAATATCAGCTGCAACTGTGTGACCAGTTACAGAAATGATTGTATTTCCATGATTATTTCCTCCCTATTTTGTTAAGAATACATACATTTATATGTACATATTCATATATAAAAACAAACACCTTTGTTTTCATTCCTCCCTATTCCTTTATCATTTAGCATAAGATATATTTATATCTTATATATCTTTATATCAGACTTTAGGTATTGTTCATTTTACATCAGAGCATCTAAGTTGTGAATATCAGGAGAAAAGTAAACATAATTCAAAGATTTTATCTCCTCTTCTGGGGAAGGGATTAGTGTGTTTTCCATTGTACACAGGTGGCCTGTCATGGGACTTCTCAGCCTCCATAATCATGTGAGCCAATTTCCCTCATAAATCCCCTCTTGTAGATGCTTATTATATCTGCATCTATGTCTGTATCTATATCCTATTGGTTCTGTCTCTGTGGAGAACCAACCCTAACTAATAGACTGGCAGATATATAAACAGATAATGGCAGTATTTTTGAATAAGTTAAAATAATTTTCTGAAATCAACTTTAATAAAAAAGACAACCATATGAATCCTGAAGCTATGCAGAAAACAGTTATTTTCCAATAATGCTTTTATGATCATAACTAATGTTTAAAGAAATAAAGGATGACAGCTTTTATAGGTAGTAGCTGGAATTACTATAGTGAGAAAATACAAAGTCCTCCATTTTTGTGCTTTTTGTTCTCAAATGTGTAGTTTCCACAGCTTAAGTCATCACCTGTTACTTTAGGAAAATCCTTCTCTGTGTCACCCTTAACACCAAAGTATATTAATCAAGAATCCATAGTGCTTCATTTCATTTTTGTGTATTTTTCCTTAAGTCCTGTATGGTCATGTCTTTAACAATAATACTGCATCTTCACAGGATTGCTCTCTCTGGTAGTAGTTCTGGTGAACTGATTTTAAAGTCTTAAGTCTCAAGAGACTTTGTTCACACAGCACTCAAGACAATAGGAGTGAATCTTGCTAATCTACTAAAGCCCTTGGCCCATCTATGATTTCATCCTGGCTCTGCCCCAACATTTAAGGAGCCTGGTTGGACTTTCAGGGTATCACGTATTTTGTCCACAGCTGAACATACATTCTCAACTACCTCGTCCTAAATTTTGTGGCAAATATCTATGAAGATAAACAAAGATTGGGAACTTAATGTAGTCACAGAGAGTGGATACTCTAATTCATTTTATGCCAACAGCCATGTGATATGTGCAATAAGCTATGATAATTGTTTATACGTGAACAGAGTTCAGTGTTATCAAAACTTTACAGAAAAGCTAATTCGGCACCTTCAGCAATATGTCTATTTAACATTCTGCTGCAGAGTAATTATGCATAAATGGTAAGCAGTTTTCATAAGTTGCTGTGATTACTCTTACCAAGCCCAATTTTATGGCTTTTTAAAAATTCTGTGTGTGGTTTAATAACATCTGTAAATAATGTCAATGTCAACAGATTCTCCTAACATCATATAAATCTAAACAATAAAAAGTACCAGTTCAAAGATGAACTCATCAATTTCTGGGGTTCCCTGGGCAGCAGTACTCACCCCCGGCCCCAGAATCAGACATGGAGTTTTCATCTTCAACACGCTTCTCTCCCCTGGTTGGTTATCTCCACCCTGCTCATGCCAATGCTTCCTCGTAAAAAAAGCGATAGGGAGTCAATGAACTTTTTCTCATCCCCTTTCCAAACAGCTGGGCCCCACACTCTAGAGCCTCAAATGTCTCAAAAACTAAAAAAAAAAAAAAAATGTGTCAGAGAACACCTGGTCACCTTTGTCTTTCAGAATTTGGTGTTCAGAACTGACACGATAAAACCCATGAGTCTAAACATCCATTCTCATGACTACCATGTGGGCCACAATGAGATACTTCTTTTCATGTCTTGCCCTATGCCCTGTGATCTCAAAATGAAAGTGGATCAAAGCTCGGTAGGATATATCTTTGCTGACATTAGAGCTATTGCTTTGACTTTTGGGGAGAGTTGAGAGATGGAAACATGTAAGATAATATACAAATTAATTAATTTCTCAAATCTTCCTTTCAGCATGAATGCAATAGATTCTTATATTAAATAAGTAGCATTTCCCAAAATTGTCAAAGCTCCTCTTAGGGCTCCAATTCCAGAGGGATTGGTTTGGTTCCAGGGTCCTCACAAATTAGTATGATATTCCCAATAGTCACATATGGCCTCTTAAGAATATATATCTAACAATATTAAATAATTTAAACAATTTATTTCACTTTTGTTTTATTTTACATATGAAGTAGAATAACAGCTCTCGAAGTGTGGTCTATGACTTCCTGGGAGTTCCAAAATGCTTTTAGGGGACCCACAACATCAAATTTATTTTCATAATAATACCAAGAAGTTATTTGTCTTTTTTACTGTGTTAACATTTGCACAAATGGTACAAAAGCACTGATGGATATAATTGATGGTGTCTTGGTACATATCAAGCCAGTGGCACCAAATTTACTAGTAATCACTGTATTCTTCACTACCACACACTCACAATTTTTTTTAAGCTGAATTCTCATAAAAGATTCTTAATGAAGCAAAATGTACTTCTGCTGCATAACAAGGTACTATGGTTATCTTGAGAAAAAGCACTTAATGCAATTAATATTATGTTTCCAAACTGAAGGAAATCAAAATATTTTACTCCAAAATATATTTCTTTGACATATTTTGAGATAAGTGTCAGAGAGCCAACAAACAGAAGTAGTCCCTCAAAGCTGTCTTTTGTGGGGGAAATTTACAAAAATTGAATTTTTAAAAACTTAGGTCTACCACTGTGAATTTGGTAGCTTCCCAATACTTCAAGATTCTTCTGACTAGGTTGGTGGTGATATTAACAAATGTGATATCACATAATGAAATTTGTCAACATTTGGAAGATCAATATAACTCAGTGGACTAATATTTTCTAAATGACCATTGCAAGATATTACACAATCCAGCATGAGTAAAACATCCATTCAAAGTGCAAGACAGACCAATCAGTTTGAATGTAACAGTATGAAAGTTCATTGATATGCTTTGATTTGACACTGCAACTGATGTTTACAAAACTACCATTTGTCAAGTTCTGGTGTAGTATCAAAGAAGAATATTCACAATTATTGCAAAGTCCATTAAAATCCAGATTATATGTATGTATTAACATATGTTGGATACTGTATGTGTGTGTATATAATATATATATATCCATCCAAATAAAGGCTATATTTTTTATATACTTCAACCAAAACAATATATTATAGTAGCTTGAATGCAGAAACAGATATGAAAATCCAGCTAAATTCTATTAAGCCAGATATTAAAGAGATTTGGAGAAATGTAAAGGCAACACTACTCTTTGCATGCCAATTTTTAAAAATATCTATTTTTATAAAATATCTTAACATGTTATATATTTATAGTTTTTTAAAGTAATTAATAAATTTTTAAAATTTCTCAATGTTAATTTCTAATATTATAAATATCAATGGATAAAATCCACATAAACTAAAGCTTTTGAGGGTCCTAAACAATTTTTAAGAGTATAAAGTGACTCTGAGATATTTTTAAAATGAGAACTGCTGCATTAGATTGGTATAAAGTAAAAATCTATGTCCAAATTAGTCTAGGAGCTCTTTCAACACATATAAAAATTCTAAGTAATAAGGCATTATATCAGAGTTCCTTTGTCAGAGCATTTTCTTTCTTGGTAGAGAATAAAATAATGGTGCATCTTACAATCTATGAATTCTTAGATTCATCCAAAAATGAAACCTATGTCCAGAAAACCTGTGAATAATTATACCAAAGATAGCATACAGTCCCACATACCAATTAAATATTCAACTTAGAAAAGGCTACATTTCATGATTCCTTCTATCGCTAACTTTTCCAGGACATTTAAAGTGCAATCCTCATTCTGTTCACCCTCCCTTTGGCAGGGGAGCACATCTAGGGAACAACCACACATATAATGTTAGAGGTAGAATACTAGCTTTCATTTTAGTCATGATTCTTCCTGACAATGCATGGCTTTACACTTCCATATCTAATTCAAATCGTTTAGTTCGAAATTATCCAAAGATCTTTACTTGGTGCTTTTATCCCCCATCTTATCGAGACTGCACTTCTGGAGAGAACGACACCCTATCTGGTGTTCCATTAGGACGTTTCACCCCAAAACATGTTACACAGTCAATGTCACTGAGGCCAGGGCCTTCTCTATCATCAGGTCAACCTGCTGGGACACTGTGCTACTCACTTGTGATAGGAACTCATTAACACAAGAACTTAAATTAGACAGATTACAGTTTCATGGTATTTGGGTCTCAACAACAAAAGGACATGGACAGGACATTTAGAAGGAAATGCTTACAATAACACATACACATTTAGTTTAGCATTATGTACATACTTAGTTTTCTTATTAACGCAGACTTTAAGTATATCTAGAAATGATTGGCATGTATTATATATATGTACACACACACATTATATGTACATACAAATGATTGATAAGCAAGAATCAGTTCATAATTAATTATTTGACCCTGTGAGCAATCTTCCCTACTAAGTTACCCTTACTATTTTCACAATTTGGTAGTATATAAACAAGATGCACAGATTTAAAGGTGGTTGGAGATATGGTCAGGAAATTAGCTGCTCAGGTCACAAATCACTCAGAATGACTCTGAGATTTGTTTTTATTCGCTGTTCCCATGATATGATACACATGAACTGAAAGTAGTTAGTCTGTCTCACAACCGCACCTCAGCCCTATTACAGAATGTGAAGAACCATGTTGATTCTGAGTGAAAACATTAAGCCCTAGAGCCATTAACAAATTTTTTTGTATCAGCTTATCCTTAATTCTTTACAAACATAATAGTAACGGTTGCTATTTTTTTCAGACACACAGCAGAGATAACACACCTTCCCGTCAGCAATGATGATGCGTTTCTGTAGTGATTTTTAACTGAGTCCACACCTCCGTAGGGGAGACAACTCAGAAGGGAGGGCCCAGGCAAGGCGACTGCCCCATACCCGCTGCCTGTGCTCACAGCACAGAAGGCTGAGCTTATGGATTGGCTGAGAGGGCTTTGGAGACCCAGGAAAGCCCTTCTAGCCACCCCTCCTCTCCTACTATCTCTCCAGGCCTACAATTCTAGGACCAGAGACTGATTTGCTTCACATTAAAACATAGATCTCCCTGAGAAAGGTAAAACGTTTGAGGATTTCTGTCATTTATAACCAGTGGCATTACACATATCAGCTTCTTCCCCAGGATCAGTTGGAGCCTAGGTATGTTTGAGAGGGTCCTTGTGCCTAGACATATCTGTGCAGCAGTTCCATGTTGGGGTCCTGTGGCCTCCCTGGGTACTTCCAGGAAGCTGAGCCCAGGTTCCTCTCCAATATTCACACACCTCTCCCACACTTCTCTCCTCCCACCCAGCACTGGGGTTGGGGAGGGATGGGAGATTGTAATTTTGATCTTGGGTAAAGTCTTTTCTATTACTTCTGACCTAGATAAGTTGTCTTTTCTATAATTGACCTCACAATATATCGATAAAGCTTTGGGAACAAAATCAAGAATTTCTGTTCTCTTATCTTATACACACCTCCCCTAAAGCAATGACCACAAAACAAAAATCCATGAAAACACACCCTGTGATATCATAATTTGGCTATAATGTGACTACCATGAATTCTAGATCTCCAAACAGCTCCATTCTCAAACAGAAGTAAGAGAATCATGAAAAACTCCTAGGAGGGCTTGAGGAAAGACATGGAAGGTAGGGCAAGCTGAGTGGATAGATGGCAGGCAGCCCCGGATCAGAGAGCAGGGAGGCAGAGGGGACATTTCTGCCAACAAACCTGGAAATTTCTGCAATCACTGCTATAGTCCTGGAAGTTCCAGTCTGACAAGGAACTCAGAATGGTCCCCATTGAAATTTGAGCTCTAGTGAATCATCACCAGCAGGGTGGTCACCAGACCCATGGAATGGGTGGCCCACTAGCTATACAGACTTACCCCATGCATTTCATGAACCATGAAATAACTCAACCCCACAGTTTAAGTATTGGACTTTTTGGACCTGGCTTTTCCCATTCCTTATGGAAGATATTTACTATAGATATTACGGTTCAATGGAGAAAACAGAGGAAAATAGAGGAATAAAATAAATATATGTTTTATCTCTAATGGTATCCTACTGCAAGAGGATGCAGAAAATCAGGTAGTATTAGATCATCCAGAAATGACGAAGTGTCATCTGGAATTGGGGTTTTGGCTATGGGGCACAATGAAGGGGATATATTTTGATGGTTACCTTGGAGTTGGAATCAACATAACCTAAGATTGGTCGGATATAGTTTGTGAGAAGCAGGTTGGGTCAAAGAGACCCACCAGCTTTCTGGCATGAGCATCTGGGCAGATGGTGGTATCACAGATTGAAATAAGAAGCGCAGGAAGAAGAGAAAGTCTGAGCAGGAGGATCACTGTGTTCAGCCTTGGATCATTGATTCTGAGATGCCTGTGGGACACTCAACAGATTCGAGGACCTTGCTGGGAATCAGAAGAGGAAGCAGTCAACCACGAAGGGGTGACACACTGTGCAGCCCTTTGTTTTCGGCAGCCAGGAAGGGCTCCCAGAGATGGGCTGACCGATTGGTGATTAAGTACATTAGAGTGGAGGCATACATCTCCTATAGAGTAGCTATAGGCCATTAATGCACTTGCATTGCTCTCAAACAGATAGCACATCTGGAAAGTTAATTGCCAATTCCCCATCCGCTATAGTCTGGAAATCAAAAGTGGTCTTTTTAGAACTTGTAGAGTGAAACAAAATGGCATTCAGGGTACATACGTGATTATTCCATGCTAAGTGATGTTAGAGCTCATGGATTTATTTTGCTATTCATCAATCTCACAAGTTATCTCCTTGTCATTGTTCATTAATCAACCTGCCTCACTCAATCTATAATTCTAAACCCTGGGCTAGATTTATAATTATATGTGTCACTTTATAGGGGAAATCAGAGAAAGCTGTAGCTGTAGCATTAAGCTGATTTAGCTTACTGCTGATTAATAAACTCTTCGCAGTATATTGTCTATCACATCATCAACAGCAACTTCCCCTGTGTAGACACATTGCCTAAGAAAAACAATTCCCATCTTTCTTGAAATCGAAACCAAATGTGACTTGGAAAATATTTTTGTTCTGCTTTTATAGGGCACGAATATCAATATTTCAGTGTTGCAAACCAACCTAAGCTAAATTGGTCTATCAGCAATTGTCAGATTAGAAGTAAGGTGGTCACCTCTTCAAGCTCATTACCAGGTGCATGTTACAATAAAAGTCTCAGATCAAATTGTTGCCATGTATACCAATTTATTAGTAATCAGGAACAAAACCTGGTCACTCTACGAGAAATCCCGGCTCTCTGTCCTTAGGCAGTACACTTGTTTGAGAAAAGGCAGTTTATAAGGATATGGGAAAGCTAACTAAGGATTCTCCCAGAGAGGTGTTAATGAACAGGGCATTTGAAGAAAAGGAAAGAACTCAAAAATCATGTTTAAAACAGAAATGAAAAAGGATGGTATGTTCAAAGAACTATAAAAAGTTCTGTGTATCCAACCACATGGTGGATGTTCCAGGACAGGAAAGAAATGAGACCAAGAAATATGAAGTTTGGAGCACGGAGCCCAAAGGCTACTTAGGAAACTCTCAGGGGAGCAGTGGTGAAGACTGGACCAGGCAGGGGCAGTGAAAATGCAGAACAGGGTTGTGTCCAAATGCTCACAGGATCATTCCCTACTCACTTTAGGTGCCCCTTCATTTGTGACCTCATCAGAGAGGTCTTCTCTAATCAATTTACCTGAAAGGGCAACCCCTCTATCACTTTGTCCCCTTACCCTGCTTTATTTTTCTGCCTAGCACTTAATACCAGCTACCATCTCAGTATAGTTTTCTTTGGGGTTTTTTGTTTGTTTTTTTGTTTTATTTTGTTTTGTTTGTCCATTGCCTACCTTCCTCTCCTAGATAAAAGTTCCAAGACCATGGACTTTATCTGTTTTGTTCATTGCCATCATCCCAATGCCTGGCACCCAACTGACTCATTTGTCCAATGAATAGATAGATAGATAGATAGATAGATAGATAGATAGATAGATAGATAGATAGATAGATAGATAGATACATATGTCAAAGAGCAGAGAGACCACAATTCAGAAATCAGTTGGATGTGGAAGGTGGGAAGGGGAAAGAACTGAGAGTGGCGCAAGGGTTCTCGCTCAGTTGGCTGGGTAGCTGTCATGCCATCAACCAAAAGAAGGAGAACAGGTTTGGTGGGGAATGAATGAGGCTTTGGGTGGGGAGACTGTGAGCCTGGTTTTGGACATATTGAGTTCAAGTTGCCTGTACACCCTTTCTCAGTAGCCACTCAGTAGGCAGCTGGGAATACAGACATGAAGTTAAGGAAAAAGGATCTGGACACGTAGAGATCACTTGAGTCTGGGTGAGAAGTGAAGGCGTGGGAAGCTCCAAGAAGAGGCACAAAGTACAAAGAGAGCTACAACTGTGGGAGAAAGCATGCTTTAAGGGGCGGGCAGAGGAAAAGGAACCAAGGAGACTTAGGGGAGACAGAGAAGATACCAGGTAAACGAAGGGAGTATATTTTCAATTGACAAAATGGCCAACACTTTCAGATATTGTAATCAAAGGACTAGGAGGGACCCCAAAGATAATTTCTAGAATATTCCCATGGTAACTCTTACTGTTTAGCATTGCATACAATTTAGAGAACTGCTGTAACTACCACAACTTGTTTTCTTTTTTAAAATTTTCTTTGTCTCTAGATTCCTAGATCTAGAGACAAAAATTCTATGTCTATAGCTGACAGCCTCTCTTGTCTCTATGAACAGATAAATCCATGATAAAGGGGATATTAATCCAAGTCATTTTAATAGCACCACAATTACAGCTGCTTGGGCTGATCATTAGTGTGTGTGTACTCATTAGCTAATGAACTCCTGTCTTGGTAATTAATGGAAAAAATATGAAGTCATTGTTTTGAGTGTGATTTACAGACACTAATAGTTTGCTTCAGTCATTAATTGAAGTAAATGAGGCATTTCAAGGGAGTCAGCAGTGAGTTCTTGGCTAAAGGTGGTAAAGTTTTCTCTGAATCTCAGCCTGAGTCTTTATTCCCTCTCCTTTGTTCTCTCACACCCACTCTCATCTCAATAGCACACCTATCCCCCTTGAAATTGTTCTCCCCCAATCAAGATAAAACACTTCCTGATTGAGTTCAATGATGTGTTCAGCATTTTCATCTGCTTCTTTGGACCTGGTTGATTACCATCCATATTCCCCCTCTCTGGGAAAGCTCTTCTCCTTTCGTTTCTCTGATACCAATGCTATGGTCCACATGTTTGTTCACCACCACCACCAAGTTCTTATGTTGAAATCCTAACCCCCAAGGTGATGGTATTAGGAGGTAGGGCTTTTGGAAAGTTATTAGGCAAGAAGGGTAGAGCCCTCATGAATGGCAATAGTGCCCTTATAAAAGAAGCACCAGAAAGCTTTCTCAGCCCTTCTACCATATGGGGACACAGGAGAAGATTGCCATCTACAAACCAGGAAGCAGGTTCTCACCAGCCCCACTAGACCCCAAATCTACTGGTGCCTTGATCTTGGACTTCCCAGCTCCGTAACCATGAGAAATAAATTTCTGTTGTTTAAAGGTCCCCAGTTTATGGTATTTCTTTTAGTAGCCTGAACAGATGAAGACAGTAAGACTCTCTTGGTTCTTCTGATTCTGTTTATTTCTTCTTTATTTCTTTGAATGGATGGATTTCCTGTCTTCTACCCCTAATTATAGTCATCTCCTACAATTCAATCTTCATTTTTCAGTTTTTCTAGTATACTTATCCTTGTCTCCTCTACTTCTTTGTTTTCCTAAAAGTTTCTAATTGGTCTTACAGTTATACCTTCTTTGAATGTTTTTTGTTGTACAGAACACTAACATATATAGTTATATACAAAATATTATACACAACGTATTGGTAAAGATGCAGCCCATTCAAGTCAGCGATCAGTTTAGAAGATCCTTTTATTATATAATAAAAGAGGATATTCTGATTTAGGATATATGTAGACAAAGCATTTTGAGAGAAAATATCTGAGGATTACCTAAGGATGAGACTGAGTAGAGTTTAATTCAGATTGAAGACATTTCTTAATTAGTCCAATTAAGAGAACAGTAAGAGGAAAAATTATATTAAAATTAAATAGCTAACTTTGGGGCACCATGCTAGGTGATAATTTACATACATTAAAAAGACAGTCATATTGGAGCCAATTAAAACTATTTCTAGAGAATTCATCAAAGAGGTTAAAAGTGCAATATTTATTTCACATATTTTCTTTAATAAGCATCTAATTCATTTAATATTACATATGCTTATTTTACTACATTTTTAAACTTTATCTTTTATCTACAAGGTTTGAGACTCTAAAGTCTTTATATAAGTCTTTTAGAATCTAAAGTACAGGTAAAAATTATACCTTTATGATTACCAAATTTTCAATTATTCCTATCAGATACGAGGTTTATCCTGGCACCTGCTGTGAGCAAATCCTTAGAGCAAAAATAAAATATCGATTTGTTTAAATGAACAGAAGATGGATGAACTCAGTAAAGTGCAGATAAACAAAAAACTTGAGTCCCAAATGCAATCAATGATGTTAAAGTTATCAAAGTCCCTTCAAATGGATTCCTTTTCCAGATTTCCCATTTCTGTCAAAAGTGTTACTATTTTTCTGGTCCATAGGCTTGACACCTTAGAGATTCTTTCGCCTCAGCCCACTCCTTACTTAATGATATCCAGCCTGTCTACAGTTATTACTCATTCTCTTTCTTTATTTTCAGATCTACTATCTGGTCAAGGCCACAGGTACTGCCACATGGATAATAACATGGCTTCTGCACTGCTCCTCTGGCTCCCAGTTTCTCACCACTCCAATTATTTCTCACTAGATGAATCTTTCCTATGAATATATGATGCCCCAGTTGGAGATGGCTCAAAGGCTTTCTGTTGCTGGTACTATGGTTTGAATGTCTCCTCCAAAACTCATGTTGAAATTTAATTGCCATTGTGACAGTATTAAGAGATGGGACCTTTAAAAGGTGATGAGGTTATGAGGGGTCTGCCTTCATGAACGGTTTAATGCCCATTATCAGAGTGGGTTAGTTGTCATGGGAGTGAGTTCCTGATAAGAGGATGTGCAGCCCATCCTCTCTCTGTCTTGCATATGCACTTGCCCTACCACCATGGGATGATGCAGCACAAAGGCTCTCACCAGATGCCAGCACTATGCCCTTGAACTTTCCAGCCTCCATAATTGTAAGCCAAATAAACCTCTATTCTTTATAAGTTATCCAGTCTGCAGTACTCTGTTATAGCAGCAGAAAATGGGCTAAACAGCTGGTCATATGAAAACTAAACTGAGAACTCAGGCTTCTGTTCTTCCATTGTAAAGTGGCCATGTTGGTCTTAAGGAGTTCTTTTCAAATGCTTAAGCAGCACAAAAAATAAAATACATTAAAAATAGAGCCACTCCAATTAAAGTATACAAAGGAACCAGATCCTACCCACTCTCACCATTACCCCATCCTTCTTGCCTGGTAGTCTCCACAGATAAATCACTGACCTAGAAGATCTGTAAGTTTTTTTCTTGCAGCTGTAACACTCTAGGAGTCTCTCCTGAACTTAGACTTTAATGTTCTCCATCAAATGGTCTTGTCTTCTTTCACCAAACTCAGGTTTCTCCATTCCCTTGTAGGGTTTAGGACACAAGCCCAGATGCCCCTGGAATGGGTAGAGAGAGAGGCAATCCAGAATTCCAACCCTCATCCAAAGGACTTGCTTGTTCAGGGTTGCCAGACCTTTCCATTTTTCAAAAGAAGCTAGAATTCTGGATCTTCCTTTTAAAATCTACAGGTTTTTTTACTGTTAGTAGCAGTGGTGGTTAATTGTATGTGTCAACTTGGCTAGGCTATGGTAGCCAGTTGTTTAGTCAAACACTAGTCTAGGTTACTGTAAGGGTATTTTGTAGATGTAGTTAACATTTAAAATTACTTGACTTTAAGTAAAGTAGATTATCCTCAAAATGTAGGGAGGCCTCACCCAATCAGTTGAGGGTCTTGAGAGCAAAAAACAGAGGTTTCCCAGAGAAGAAAGCATAAAGAATTCTGACTCAAGACAGAGAAATCCCATCTGAATTTCCAGTGGGCTGACTTGCCCTACAGATTTCAAACTTGCCAGCCTCCCACAGTCACCAGTCAATTCCTTAAAATCAGTCTCTTACTCTCTCTCTCTCTCTGTATATGTATGTATGTTCTCTCTATATATACTCTATGAGCACACCCTCTATATACACACTAATATATACACACATACATATTCTACTGGTTTTGTTTCTGTGAAGAACACTCACTGATAAAGTAGCCAACTCAAATTTTTGTGAAACTCTGTGTAGGCAAAACAAAACGCATGCACAGGCCCAGACCTTACCTCAAGCCACCATTTTGTAACTCATTTCCTCACAATCAAGCCCATCTCCTCAGGAATTAATGTTTCATGCACACCTGATCATTCCTACTGCTGTGCCCTTTTCCCCACTAGGAAAGCCTTTCCCATTTTTACCTTCCCAGCCAAATCCGTTGCTTCCTAAAGGCACTAGGCTCAGGGCTCTTCTCTTTCAGAATGATTCTATAATAATTCAAACCCATGATGATTTTCACACATTACTTTTAATTCCTTCTACATTTAATGTTCATAGATTGTATGTGCTACTTTACACTATGTTGATGATTTTAAAAAATTGCTCTCAAAATGTTATCCTCTTTGTCTCTTAATAATAACCTATAGATATTGTCTGCCATCATTCAGCAACTTCTAATGAAAACAAATTGCTCTAGAAATTAGAAGACACGAGTTCCAGTCTCAACTCTGCTACAAGTTTAAGGCATTACCTTGGGAAGACCACCAAGCATCTCTGGGCTGGAGTTCCTTCATCTCTAAACCAAGACAGAGCTAGCTAATGGCTAAAACTTGCCTATTGATTACCATGTGCTAGATACTGTTCTATGAGCTTTATATATATTCATTCACTTAATCCTTAGAATTTTATGAGGATACTATGATATAGAATAAACAAAGACATAGAAATGTTAAATAACTTGCCCAAAGCAGTCTTGCAAGCAAGGTAACCAGGATTTGTACCCAGGCAATCTAGTTCCTGAGTCTATGTTCCTAACCATTACATTAAACACACTTGTCACGAATATCACATAATTCCCATCAGCTCTACAGTACTATGATTCCTCAGTATGCTCTTTTATTATTATATAAGACACAATAAGGACTCAATAAATGTCTGTTAAACAAGTCAACTATTTTTTCAGTTAATTTCAGTTTCGGTGCCACGATGGCCTGTCAGATTGCTTAAGCATGATGGACTAGATTTTACTGAGACACGTTCACACAGGTCACCAGTGATGGGTTCTAATCCCAAGGACCCTCGAGCACTGACTTGGCCATGAAAAGACCTATCTATACTTCATCCTATATTCAAACATTAAACTACTTATGGGTCAGATTTTATCAGACACCATTTTTTTATTCATGTGAAGGAAGATGAATACCTGTCTCCAGAATTTGTTTCTAAGGCAAGGCCTTTAAAAATGCATTACATGCTACTACTCTATATAGATAGAGTCAAAATAGGCAGTTCTAGCTAATAGCACAACCCCAGAGTATAAGCAGTAGCTTTTTGCCAACAGGAGCAGAAATAGTGACCTTAAAAGATGGGAATTAACCTGGAAATGGTGGATGCAGTCAATAATCCTTTTACATCTCCTTGGCCCACCATAGAAGTCTTCAGGAAATAGTTCCCACATGTACCAACAGATTCCAACCTCAGGCAATGTGTCTCTCTGCCCAAGGGCAAGCTCAGACCAAGCACTGCACAGACCAAAAGTGCCAAAGAATGTGCCCTGGAGTAACCCTCAACCAGTGAAGGATAAATAACTAGCTTCTCTCATAAATATGGCAGTTCTAAGTCATGTTTCACATATTTTCTTGGAGTATACCAAAGATATTGAGCCCTTGTGCCCAGAGTGGTTATTGACTCCCCTATACCCCATCTCATCAACTCATTCTTTCATCATACTTCCTGGGGCCACCTCCCATATAAACTGCTTGCATTCAAATCCTTATTTTAGTTTGGGAATCCACTGTGGAAGGAATCCAAACTAAGATACTGAACCTTCCATTCCACATTTGTTCACTCCTACATCTCCATTTCCAGAACTACAATCTTCCAATCAATGAGGCATCATACTCCACATATCAGCTATCTGAGAGTCAACGCTTTGGGTTTGATATTTGAGAAAGCCAACAATTTTGCATGACAATGCTTTGTAAGATTGTATAAATACACATTGAACACATACACACAGAAGCAACAAAATAGTCTGGGGCAACATTTCCCAAAATATTTTCCAGGGAACAGTTGTTTCCACAGAATTTTAATAAATTTTACTTGAAAAACCATCCTAACGTCAAATAAATTTTGCAAATGCTAGGTTACTTAAAGAGTAGTGTATTATAAATACCGTGTTTCTGTTGTGTAAAGAAGAAAACATATCTATTCTCTGTAAGTGACCTCACTTTGTTCTTGAGCTTTTATTCCCACCAACAGGAAAAAAATTTTAAACTTGCCAGTTAAAAGTACGTCAGTCTTATCAATTTTGAAACAGTCTCTTTCGAGTAAATATTTAGCTAACTCAAAGTTCAAACTCCCTATCAGAGCTCTTTCTCCCCTCTCAAAGGGTCTCACCACCTCTAACTTCCCACGGTGGCTTGTGGGCACAGAGGAAAATGCATGTAACCCTGTGGCAGGAGAAGGACAGGGATGACACTCTGCTCTGTGTGTTGTCCCTGGATGGTCCTCTGTGACCTTTGTTGAGACGGACCCAGCTGTCTCAGAATTACCTACAAAGATTGATAAAAATACAGATTCCCAAGTCCTTTCTCTGGATGTTTTGATTCAGGAAAACTGGAGTGAAACCCAGGAACCTATGTTTTCAACAAGTTTCTCAGAGGGTTCTGACACAGCCAGGACAAAGTCTGGCATTTGTGAACTATTAGCATACCCCATCCTGTTTCCCTACCAAGCTTTGAACTTCCTGCTGTATTGTAAAAATAGACTCATATATATATTTTCTCACTTTAAGGTATATTGGAGCAGAGGGTTTATGGTATCCACAGTATATCTTGGTACTGTTAGAAAATATACTGATACTGCAATTTAACTATGGTAATCATAGAATTTTCAAAGCAGAACTGAGGAAACAAAAGGAGAAATAGGCTCCTCTGGTATTAATTCCAGTTATTTCAATACCATTAAGAAGGAGGAGGTTCTAAGAAAAGCCACACAAAATCCCTGTGGGGAAGGAGGAACAGTTTCATGAAGAAAGAAAAAAAAAAAAAAAGAATGAAATGTAGTTTACTTTTACTAAAAACTACATCTAAAACCCTGAAAGTTATATCTCATTTAAAAGCTGCTAGTAAAAGAAATTTGCTAACATTTTTCTATAATTGTGTACTGTAAATATTACAGAAATGTTTGAGTTTCTCTGTCATTTATATAATGAAGTTTATAGATCACTTTTGAAGCATTTTTAAGTCAAGTATTTAATGAGTAAATAGGATGTTGTATATCATAAAGTTCTATATCATAAAGTTGATTTCAACAAAATCACTACCCTAAAAAGCTTTACATTGCAAAGCCCACTAAGTGAAATTTAATCTTATAAAATCTGATCCAAAATATTATGCCAGTCTATTTTTTTTTCAAGAAGATCTTAACCTGTTGTATCAGTCAGAAGCTATTAAGTTGGACTGTGGTTATAAGCAACCCCAAGATTTCAGCAGCATGACCCACCAAAGGTGCATTTCTTGCCCATAGACATGGCCAACATAGGTCAGCGGGCGGTTCTGTTGATCCCAGTCTTTCAGGGGCCAAGTTAATAAGGTGCCATTTCAGTATGTGCTTCCAAGGCCTCCACAAGCAGAAGGAAGGAAACATGGCAAATTGTGACAAATTTCTGCTCACATTTTATGGGTCAAAGCAAATTACATCATCATCCCTAACTTGAAAGGGATGGGGGAATAGTCTTACCACCTGCCTTCTATGAGGAAAACTGTAGTATTTACAACCAGTCCTACTGACTACCATTCTTGCCTTTGCTTTTTACCTCCTTTGAACCTTGGCACCATATACTTATCCATACTGTCTCCCTGTCTGGGACTTATATTATCAACCCAATAAACTTACACTATAATTTGAGAACAACAAAACATTTCACTCTTTTAGAACCATTGTATTAAAGCAAGGTCTCCTTTTTATTTTATTTTTTTTCCAAAGGAAAAATAAAAGAATTTATTACCAGCCAACCTATCCCAAAAGTATGGCTAAACAGAAAGGCAATAATAAAATAAAGATTCTTGCAACATAAAGAATAATGCTGGACACACTAATAGCACTGACTTAAGCATTATAAAAGGTATCCAAATAACAAAAACATTAGTATCCCCTAAATATTTTGTAATTAAAAAAGAATAATGGAAGAAGGAAAAATATGGAGCTTCTTCCTAAGAGTTGGCTCCATTTTTCATGTGATTGAAAAACTGACTTCAGCAGCCATAGTGCCTAATCTTTCATATCTATTAGGAACATAAAATGTCTTTTTAAAATTTTTATTTCAGAATATTATGGGGGTACACATGTTTTGGTTACATAACTTGCTTTTGTACCATGTGAGTCAAAATTATAAGTATGCCCATCACCCAGATCGTGTGCACTGCACCTGTTAGATGCGACTCTACCCATTCCCCTGCCCCCTGACTTGCTTGATTTCCAATGAATGTTATATGCTCATAAATGTTGATCAATTAGTTCCTATTTAATGGTAAGTACATGTGGTGTTTGTTTTCCATTCTTGGGATACCTCAGTTAGAATAATGATCGCCAGCTCCATCTAGGTTAATACAAGAGGTACTAGTTCACAATTTTGTTTATGGCTGAGTAGTACTCCATTGCATACATATACCACATTTTATTAATCCATTCATGTATTGATGGGAAATGAGTTATTTCCACATCTTTGCTATTATGAATTGTGCTGCTATAAACATTTGAGTGAAGGTGTCTTTTTTTATCAAATGTCTTCTTTTCCTTTGGGTAAATACCCAGTAGTGGGATTGCTGGATCAAAAGGCAGGTCTACTTTTAATTCTTTGAGTTATCTCCATACTACTTTCCATAGAGGTTGTAGTAGTTTCCAGTCCCACCAACAGTGTATGAGTGTTCCTATCTCTCCACATCCATGCCAGCAATTGTTGTTTGGAGACTTTTTGACTTTTTGATAAAAGCCATTCTCACTGGAGTTAAGTGATAACTCATTGTGGTTTTGATTTGCATTTCCCTGATGGTTAGAGATGTTGAGCATTTTTGCTCAATGTTGGCCACGTTTGTTGGCCATTAGTCTATCTTTTAAAAAGTTTCTGTTCATGTCTTTTGCCCACTTTTTTTTTTTTTTTTTTTTTTTTTTGAGACAGAGTCTCACTTTGTTGCCCAGGCTAGAGTGAGTGCCGTGGCGTCAGCCTAGCTCACAGCAACCTCTAACTCCTGGGCTTAAGCAATCCTACTGCCTCAGCCTCCCGAGTAGCTGGGACTACAGGCACGTGCCACCATGCCCGGCTAATTTTTATATATATATATATTAGTTGGCCAATTAATTTCTTTCTATTTTTTATAGTAGAGACGGGGTCTCGCTCAGACTGGTTTTGAACTCCTGACCTTGAGCAATCCGCCTGCCTCGGCCTCCCAGAGTGCTAGGATTACAAGCGTGAGCCACTGCGCCTGGCCTTGCCCACTTTTTAATGGGGTTGTTTGTTTTTTTCTTGCTGATTTGAGTTTTTTGTAGGTTCCAGTTATCAGCCCTTTATTGGATATGTGGCATGCAAATATTTTCTCCCATTCTGTAAGTTGTCCATTTGCTCTAATGATCGTTTCCTTACCTGTGCAGAAGCTTTTTAATTTGATCAAGTCCTATTTATTATTTTTGTTGCTGCTGTGATTATTTTTGGGGACTTCTTCATAAATTCTTTGGTTAGGCTGATGTCTATAGGAGGTTTTCCAACATTTTCTTCTAGAATTCTTATAGTATTATCATGCCTTAGGTTTAAGTCTGTTATCCAGCCTGAATTAATCTTCATGAGTGGTGAGAGGTGCAGATCCTCTTTCAGTCTTCTATATATGGCTATCCAATTTCCCCAGCACCATTTATTGAATAGGAATTCCTCTCCCCAGTGTATGTTTTTGTCTGCTTTGTCAAAGATTAGATGGCAATATGAAGATGGTTTTATATATGGGTTCTCTGTTCTTATCCATTGGTCTATGTCTCTGTTCTTCTGACACAATCAGGCTGTTTGGGTTACCATAACCTTGTAGGATAGCCTGCAGTCTGGATAATTACTGCCCACCAATTTGTTCTTTTTGCTTAAGGTTGCTTTGTCTATACAGGGTCTTGTCTCTTCCAGGAGTTTCTTGGCAGTCTTTTCTGGTTCCATATGAAGTATAGAATGGTTTTTTCTAGATCTGCAAAAAATGACGTAGGTATTTTAATAGGGACTCCATTGAATCTGTAGACCACTTTGGGTAGTATAGACATTTTAACAATATTGATTCTGCCAATCCATGAGCATGTTATATTTTTCAATCTTTTTATGTCCTCTGCTATTTTCTTCCTCAGTTTTTCGTAGTTCTCACTATAGAGGTCTTTTGCCTCCTTAGTTAAGTATAGTTCTAGGTATTTTATTTTCTTTGTTGGTATTGTGAATGGTATTGAGTCTTTGATTTGATTCTCAGCTTGACTGTTGTTGACATATATGAATGCTACTGTTTTGTATACATCGATTTTGTAGCCTGAGACTTTGCTGTATTTATTTATCAATTCCAGGAGTCTCCTGGCAGAATCTTTTTCTAGATAAAAGATCATATCATCAGCAAAGAACAATAGTTTGAAATCTTCGGCATCCATTTGAATACCCTTGATATCCTTTCTTGTCTGATTGCTCTGGCTAGGACTTCCAGGACTATGTTGAATAGAAGTGGTGATAGTGAGCAACCTTGTCTAGTTCCAGTTCTAAGCAGGAATGCTTTCAATTTTTCCCTGTTCAGTATGATGTTGGCTGTGGGTTTGTCATATATGGCTTTTATCATTTTGAGGTAAGTCCTATCTATGCCTATTTTTGTTAAGTATTGTTATCATGAAAGTCTGCTGAATTTTGTCAAATGCTTTTCTGTGTCTATTGAGAAGATCATATGGTCTTTGCTTTTACTTCTATTTATGTACTGAAATACATTTATAGATTTGCATATGTTGAACAATTCTTGCATCCTGGGATGAAGCCCACTTGGTCGTGGTAGATTATTTTTGTGATGTGCAGCTGAATTAAGTTTGCTAGAATTTTATTGAGAATTTTTCCATCTATATTCATAAACGATATTGGTCTGTAGTTTTCTTTTTTTGTTGAGTCCTTTCTTGGCTTTGGTATAAAGATGATATTGGCTTTGTAAAATGTGTTGGGAAGGATTCTTTCCTTCTAGATGTTATGGAATAATTTCTGCAGGATAGACACCAGTTTTTCTTTGTAGGTCTGGTAAAATTTGGGTGTAAAACCATCTGGCCTGGGACTTTTTTGTTGTTAGAAGATTTTTTTATTGCTGCTTCAAGTTTGGTGGTATTGGTCTGTTCAGGAATTCTATTTCTTCCTGATTGAGCCTAGGGAGACTGTGGGTTTCTAAGAATTTGTCCATTTCCTCCATATTTTCAAGTTTATGTACATAGATATTTTTATAGTATTCAGAGATGATATTTTGTATTCCCATTATTTTTCTTAAGCCAACCTCTCTAGTATAGCTACTTTTGGCAGTCAGGGTGCTGTATGTAAGTTTAAAGAAAAGAGAAGTTAGTAGCTCAGCATGGCAGAGATGACTAGCTGTTCACCAAAAACTGATGACTCTCTCCCACCACTGATGAGTAAAGTCATTGCTGAGTTGCAACAGGGGCTATATTTCTCAGACCCCCTACTCTTGCAATAGGTGTGGTCACACAGCTGAGTCTGGTCAATGAAATGTAGATGGAAGTGACATTTACCACTTTTGGTCCTGCCCAATAAAAACACCCTACACCATCCTCCACTCTCATCTTCTGGCTGGGTATTGATGTCTAAGGATACCTCAAAATCCACATGTTGAAAATGACAGAGTTCTTGTCATCTTGTTCTCCAAATGACTATATGATGCAGACCTTCCGCCAATCCCCCACCCTGCTGGCAATAAGTATAAACCTTTTATAAAAAGGAAGTAATTTTTAAAAAGTTTATGAAATAAACTTTTACTATGGTAAATAAACTTTAATAGTGATGGAGTATAAGAATAAATTGACAAAACACTCTGAAAGTGTGAATTTTTAAAAATTTAGGAGTTGGCCTTAACAATGATAAGGTCAACCAATGTAACACCTTGTTATCTAATAATCTCTCTCCATTGTCTTATGTTTGTTATCTGGATTTCTGCACTGCCTGATTAGAACAGAAGTTTCTGGCAAGTGAAGGAAAAATTGCATTGTTGAAGAGGAGTTTGGAAAAGGCAACAAGAGTAGGACTGCAGGTTTCTAGTTGTGTAAAAACCTTTACTTATTGCTACCACTCAATACAGAGACAAGATATAATCATAACATCAGTGACTGCCTAAGTCTGGAGGGCCATATTCTAAGTGTCTCATGAAAGAAATAATTCCTAATACATGAAATCAGATGCATGATAGCACTTATATTTTATTGTGTTCATTAAAGTTCTATTATCTATGACACATTGTAGCAAACACAATGCTATGGGTTTGCCAACCTATTTTCTTTTCCCTTTGGGCATAAGGGTAGGCTACATTTCCCAGCCACCCTGTGGTTAGGTGGGTCATGTGACAAAGTTCTGGCCAATGAAAAATGGGCACAAGACATGCCAGCCATTCTCAGATACAATGGAGGACTTAAGGCCCAAGAAGAAAGCAGAACCTAGGACCTAGTTGAAAGGAACCAGTTCCTGAATGAATGCTTAGAACAGTGCCTCCCCATGGAACCTGCATGGAACTATGGGAAGAGAAAGAAATAACCCACAGAAATTTTGCTGTAGTTATTAACAGTTAGCATACCCTAACAAATATATCAGGAGTATTGAATTTGTCTCTAAGAACTATGTGACAGATTAAAACTAGTAGGGAGGGGGAATGGTATGTTAAGTATACCTTAATGATGCTCTTATTTAAAAAAGAAAGAAGAGGGGCTTTAGAAATGTATTGAAACCTCTCCCCTACTCTACCCCCAAGCTCTCCAATTTCGTTCGTCATAACTATTTACCAACACCTACAGGTAAAGGCCAATGCTACTTGCCCTAGCTATCAGGAACACCATGATCTGACCATAGCTGTCCCTCCCAGCCCCCACTCCACCCCCAGTGGGGACTACTTAAGTGCATTTCACTCTTCTGAATTCTGGCTGCCTTACACTATTCCCTCTGCCAGAATGCTCTTTCCCCTCACCTCTGCCTAGGCAGAATTCTGCCTGTTCTCCCTGCCACTCCTATTGTGCTCTTCTCTCTGGAAGGTTCAGCTTGGAAAGGCAGCATCCTGCTGTGACTCCTATAACTTGTTCCCCCAACAGCTCTGAGGGCCTATATTATGCTCTCTAGGACTCTCCGCTATGCCCTTGCATGTTTCGTGATGATGACAGGTGGACATCTCTGCCCTGCTAAGTTGCAAGTTCCTTGCAGACAGGGACTTCATGTGCTATTACATAAAAGATAGTCAATAACAAAGGTTAAAAGAATGTAGGAACAAATGCATTCATTACATACATCAGTGAATAATTCAATGGAATTCCACAACATCAGCTTGGACTGGAGACCCTTTTCCCTCCAAATGAGTCCAAATGGGATCACATTTCCTTTATGACATTCTGCCTACCACCCCAAGCTCTCCAGCTAACATAAAGATGAAGCCACTGGGTGGAGGCCAGAGCTTGTGAAAGGCAGACAAAAGAGTCAGAACCGTTCAGATTCAGGTGGAAAAGTATCTGCCAAGAATGTAGAGGGGGGCAAAAAACCACTTTTAATTATTTAATAAAGCATGGGAAGTAGCTTAAATTTTAGCCATTTTTAAGTAAAAATACCCATCAGTAAAGCTATTTTTTGACGTGTAACACACATACAGAAAAGTGACCATCTAGCGTACAATTTGATGAATTGTCACAAACAGATCACATGTGAAGCCAGCTCCCCACCAAGAATCATTACCAGCAACCCAGAAGCCCCTCCCATTCAAGTCAGAACACTTTTAAAAGAAAAGAAAGAGATGCAAGAGGGAAGGCAGGGAGAAGAAAAACGACACTGAGAATGAAGACTACCAGCAACTACTTTAAAAGAAAATCAGAAACGCTACCTTATACTGGAGGGCAGGAGGGCACATCCCTGGGGACCTCAAGCCCTCACAGAGACACACCCCAGCAGGGTATTTCCCGACCTGCAGAGAACTCTCAAGTGATTAAACAGACCCACACAATGAGTAATTCCAGAAAATGCAGGCCGAGGTGTGGGGGCGAAAAGGATTCCTCTCCTAGGTACAGAGGAAGGCAGGTAAAGAGACCGCCCAGTCCAGCGTATCCTCTGGCAGGGGCGGTAACTGAGGTGGGGGCGGCAGAATGTAGCAGAAGCCGTTGGCATGAAATTGATACTTGCTTGGTTGGGGGGAAATAAAAGAGGAAGAAGAAAAGGAAGGCCGTGCAGGGCTGTGGCCTCGCAGCGGCCCCCTCCTCCCCTCCCAGGGGACAGGGAAGCTCTTGCCTCTGCCCACCCACCGCCCCTTCCCAGCTAGGCCCTTCCCAGCCCAGCACGCCTGCTGTGCCCTTTCTTTGAACCTGGAGCTGAGGGGCATCCGCTTGGCTTCCTTCCAACTGGAGGTGACTCCTGCCAGACTGGAGGCTGAGAAGCCAGGGCTTTGGAAGGAACAAAGTTCTATAGAAAGGACTGAGAAGCAGCTTCTATTATAATATAATGTCCCTTCCAGCCTCAGGACTACCGCTTTGAGAGCAGGCTCCATCCAAGCCAGTCTACTAAGTCTTCCTCTCTCTCAGGACTCTCTGCTGTGCACTTGAACAGAAAACATCCCAAGAAGAAAAGAAATAGAGTTGGTCTGGAAACTTGACTCCCTTACTACAACACCTTTGTCTCTGTCAGGATAACGGTATGTAAGAGGTACCTAGAGACAGGTAGGCTGGTAGGTAGGCAATGAGACAGGTGAGTAGGCAGACACAGGGCCGACGCAGGTAATTGTGATGGCAGGGCCCCGGGGATGGGTGTGGATATCCATTATATAGAAGGATTTCTTGCTCACACCGACTTGGTCCAGGCAGCCTTTGGTCTTAGATTTCAGTCACTACTAGGAAGGTAACAAAGAAAACTAACAAATTGGGTCAAACAGAAGAGCTATAAAGAGGATGTTTCTAAAGCATTGTGATTCTTTATAATGTTAGTAAACCTAGGTTCCTTTCTAAAGAAACCTACAGACCATTTTTCTCCCAAGTTTCCTGTTCTGAGGTTTGAGGAGGAGGCAGATCGCACAGGTGGTTAAATGGAAGGAAGGGGCTGTCTGGGTTTTGTTGGTCTGGGAAGCTTTGGGAATATCACTTAATATTCCTGTTGTTTCCTATAAATGCAGAAGAATCCTATGATTCTCAAAAAGAAATACTCTGGGCACAAATATTTATTGAGACCCTAGTTTTGTATGTGCCAAGCACCGTGTAAAACCCTGGAGAATACAGTGGCTGAATACAGAGCAGCTATGCAAAGAACTCAGTCTGGTAGAGGAGGCAGCTGAGTAAACAGCTGTCCTCCCCTGGGAGAAGCATTATGACACTGACTCTTAGCAGCTGTAGGACCTGGGGCAAGCCACTTAACTTCTCTATGTCTTGCTTTCATCATCTGTAAATGGGGGTGATAGTTGTGTCCTTCTTCTTGGAATGTAAGGATTAAATGAATGAATGTATGACAGTTCTTAGAACAATGTAAGGCTCAGAAACTGCTATAAAAGAGTTTGTTCTTGGTGGTGGTGGTCTTATTGTGGAAGGTTACTAATAGGGAAAAGCTGCCCTAACCCCAAACCAAGAAAGCCCTCCCGAGGAGGTTCCTCACCCTGGGGATTGATGAAGCAGGAGTTGGTCAAATGGCTGAGGGGTTGAAGAACAGGGAGGGAGAGGCGAGAAGAGAATACGGAGAGGGGAGAGGTCACAGGGAACAGCGTACAGAGTCCCAGACATGTGGAAAAGCACAGGGAGCAAGAGTAAAGATCAGTTTAATTCAATCGTGGATGAGATTTGGAAGATGAGGCAGAGAGTTAAGGATAGATCATAAATGATTGATTGTAAAGGGTCTAATGTATCATGCAAAGGAATCTGGATTTTTAAAAATTAATTTACAGAAAAATCTTTTTCAAGAAATGTGTGAAGTGCTTACTAATCTGTATTGGCAACATTTAACTGAGCAAGGAAATTGAGAAAAGTGTACTCAGTGGTCAATTTCTGATAAGAATGGTGAGGCCAGGCATAGTGGCCCATGCCTCTAATCCCAGCACTTTGGGAGGCTGAGGAGGGAGGGTCACTTAAGGTCAGGAGTTCAAGACCAGCCTGGACATAGAGGCAAAAACCTACCTAACCGGTACAATAAACGCTATTTGGGTGATGGGCACACTTATAGCTGTGACTCAAGCATTACAAAAGCAATCCATGTTATAAAAAATATTTGTACCCCCTTAATACTTTCAAATTTTTTTAAATATTGAAAAAAAGTAAAAGACCAGCCTGGGCAACATAGCAAGATTCTGTTTCTATAAAATAATTTTTAAAAAGAAAAATTAGCAGGGCATGGTGGTACAGGCCCGTAGTCCCAGCTACTCAGGAGGCTGAGGGAAGAGGATCACTTGAGTCCAAATGGTCAAGTTTGCAGTGAACTATGATCATACCACTCCACTCCACTCCACTCCACTCCAGCCTGGGTGACAAAGCAAGACCCTGTCTCTTAAAAAAAAAAAAAAACAATGGTGAGTGAAGTAGAATGTCCCACAGGCACAGGCACCTGGATCTGGCTATAGATCTTGGGGGTTCTGTTGACTGTGTCTGATTTCCTATAGCTTCTTTTCTGAGAACATGGAATGGCTGCCCTCTAAGCATATGGGATGATAATAGTCTACCTCCCTAATGGCACCAAAGCTGTGGCAGAGTCTCCTATGGACCTCCCCAGTACCCTTTTGTACTTACTATCAAAGCCATGACATTTTGTTCTGGTGTCTGCTATTCTCTGGGCAGCCAGGAACTCAGGGGTAAGTCCTGATTAGCTTAAATCATTCATATAATTCCATCCCCCTTCCTACTGATGGGCTGGGGTATAGATGGGCACTTGTTACAATTCTGGCTAAAGACATAGTGATCTCAGGAGGCTTCTGGGAAAGTTTTCTTCTCTATGAAAAACAAACACAGAGATGACATGGCCTTTTTTTTCTCTATGTTGTTTTGGTATGGGATACTTGGAATTGTGTGTCCTTTGTAGCATCTAACCCAATATCTTACATAGTATAGTTAGATAAGTTTTCATTCCATTGAAAATTGAAGGTTTTTAACAACTTCCTATGAGATTAAGTAGGGTGGTTGTTATCCTTTGGGTAAATTAGGAAGCCAAGAGAGATGAATTGGCATATATTAGGCCTAAAGAATGAGCAGGAATCAACCTAGGTCTCGTGAACATTAGTGCTTCTATGATACCAGGATGCTTGTTTTTAATCTTACCAAATACATACCAAAAATATTGGGCACAGCTTCAATAAACATTTGCCTTTGTGCCCAAAGCAAGGTATGAAGGTAAATTAAACTGTTAGATTAGATTAAAATGCATTTTTGTTCACAGTGCATAAGCCATCTGAGGCTGAGCTGAGAAAATGAGGGATCGTGTAGTGCTTTTGCAAGCTGAAAGACACCCTCATGTCTGAGTCAGTTAGTTACTCCAGCCAGGAACAATAAACAATAACAGATCTTTGCAACCAGTGTGCACTATGGGCTTTGGGGCTGTCGGCATTGTCTCAAGCTTTGAGGAACCCCCTCAGTTTAACCCAGTGTGCCATACACATGTCATAACTATTCACATGTGCCAGTACATGAAGTAAGTGTGGGAAGCATGAGCTTATCTTGCCATGCGCTTCATCATATCTCACACTGCTGTCTTTCACAAACTCTCCATTTCAGTGAACTGCTCTGTTCAACGTCCCCAAATACCTTTTGGGTGGGAGACCTGCTCCTGTGATTATTTAAAATATTCTCTAAATATTTAAAATAATTTTTTTTAAATCCCACCCAAAATGATCTCCTGCAGTAAACTGTTGGATTACATAAAGTTAAATAATCCACTTGGACTGTATAGACTATCACATTGTACATGTTTTCTCATCTGCATGTTTTCTTTTTCCAACTAAACCATAAATAACCTCTCCGAAGGCCATTGCAAAGAGCCTTTCTAATAACAAACAACTAATTCTTAATTTGTTTATTATCTTTGATACTTCCTACTGTGTTCTTATTTTCTAATCTGTTCTATCTTGTTGGATGTGATATAGAGGGTCAGACTCTTTGATTATGGGTTTTTTTCAAACAAAATTTATTGTATGTCTACAAATTCACAGAAGGGAAAAATAAGAAGCATATTAGTAAAACAGGATAATGATGAGGTCTAGGGGTTTTCTAAACTAAACATTCTGGGTATAAAATATTCTTACTAGTAAAAAATGCCTCTGCATTGAGGAAGTATCCAAACAGAGGAAGGAAACATTTGCCATTACTTCTCCCTGGGAACATTTACTATATATAGTCAAATTTTAGTGGCTATTTAAGATTTGGAGAAGAGCAGGGTACTTTTCATCTCAACCCACGAATAAAGGCCGAAGTATTTGCAAGTTTAGTTATGGAACAGACAACCTTTGCATAATCGAATTAGCTGAATAGTTCCTTCAGACACAAGGAGACACCAGAGCCTGAGTCTAGTATTTCTAGCATAATGTGTATGTGTGTCTACTGCCAGACTGGGACTTGGCCCCCTGGAAGTGACTGAGCCAGGACAGGGAAGAAATCTGTTGAATGGTCTTGGAAATGGAGCTGGCCTGGCTCATGGTTCCTCTCAGGTCAGCCCTCCCACCCTCAAGCCTTCTTCCTCCCACCTCTCATACCTACATGTACCCTCCCACATGCTCTGGGTAAAACACAGGTTGGCAAGCTCCTACATCATGACTTGGTAGCTACAGTGTGGTGGTCTTCCCTCAGGACCAACCAAGAAGGCCAACCTTGAGGCTTCTAAAGCTGCCAACCTAAAAGGAGTATTCCTATATAGGAATATACTTTGAGAAGCTGATAAGCCTCCTCTAAATATTTGGGAGGCAGCCTTTGGATTACATGATTTGCCTGCTGATGTCAACTATTAGAGTGCTATTAAAAAGCTAAGACCCAAAGGCCCATGTGAAAGGAGAGAGATCATATCAAGCAATTATTTATCTTGATATCAGAGTAATCAAGAGGAACTCTTACATACCTGCAAGAGACTTGTGAGGCCAACTCCATCTCACCTGTTGTCACTCCAGCTTAGGTGCAGAGCAGGAGTGCCCAGCTCATAGGATGAACTCTGGTATGTGGAACTCTGAGATGGAGGGGAGGGGGCACTGGTTCAGGATCTGAGTGCGTGGAGGTGCTAGAAGAAATTGAGGTCACCTGGAAAATAAACAGCTGCTCTAAAAAACTATTTAGGATGGCTCTTCTACAGTATTCTCTGCTCCCATGGCAGTGAGGTACCATCTCCCAGTGACTTTGTCTGTTAGATGCCGTGACAGTTTTCAACTCCCTAATTTCCCCTTGAAACCAGGCAACCTCCTAGTTTGTCTGCAGGCAATGAATCATTGTTCACAGTAAGCCTCCACCCTCAACATTCATGATATTTTCTGAAACACTAATTTTTGTTTCAATAGTTGATTTCTTCTTTGAAATATACTGTAGTATAATTTGGCGATACTAAATATTAAAATCTAAATACCTTATTATTCATCTTTCAATTTTAATACTCTTAGCATTTCAACCATTATTTTAAGAGTTTCTTACCACAGTATGTCACATTTACACACATACTCATGCACATGCTGCAGTACTTTCAGTTTGAGCCAGTGATATTTTGGGCCCCAAATGCTCTGAAAAAATAGAGAAATCTCTCACCGAGCTAAGGAAGTGAGCTCCCAAACCGTGTCTCTGAAAATATTCAGCTTGATAACTCAGTCCTCAGTATTACTAGGTTTCTCTTCCCCTATCCGTCAGTTACAGTATATGAACAAGGGTTCATTTGAATTCCCATGAGGGGAATAGGTTTAATTGGGCTTTAAAAAAAAAATCTCCCTCATCAGATGTCTAATACTGTGGCTGTTAGGCCTTTTCTTAAACTTTAGAACTAGCTACAAAAATATTGCATTTGTTTGTGTCTCATGATGTGTATTTTTGGTTTGGATCTATGTAGTTTTAATTTGTCTCAGTCTCCCATAATTTTTGAAAAATTAGTTCAAAGACTAAAACAAAATATATGGTAAACACGGCTCACTCTCATGTTCTTGCTCTCTGTGTGCTATAACAGGAAATGCATTTCTGACACTTTTAAAATGAGCAATCACACGTATAATCAACTTGGTTAAAACTTCCTTCCTGGTAACTGCAACACTTCCTCTGCATCTGGATATGAAGGGAGCCCCCAAAAAGCGGAAGAGTTTAGAAGCATACTGGGTAGGTCTGAATTTGTTTTGTTTTCAAAAATTAAACAAATGATCCTTCAGCATCATCGCCTCCGCTGCTTTATCAGGTATTGCTTCCTTCTATTTTTTGCCCTTTGTTGGGTCTGACTCGGAATAGTGGCACTTCCTTCTCAGCTAGAATATTTTTATCTGGAACTGTTGTTGTCGGTTCTTGAGATGATACTACCGCTGAATGTCTGTGTTTCATTGTCTAGTCCAAGCTACACTGTGGATATCCACAAGGTTCCAGCAAGAGTTTTGCAGGTGCATCGGTTCTCTTTTGTTTTTGTTTGGGAGGAAGAGGGAGGGCATGGGAGCCTGAGCCATCCAGGCTTCACATTCTTACAAGTGCATGCTTAGAGATTACTGTACTTACAGTGTTTCCATCGTCTTCTCATAAAAGGAGAAAGCTTCATAGCCTCAACCATGCAGGAAACCAGTGAGTATTTAGTCAGTCTGTTTTTTTCAGCATCCTTTAAGATTGTTTGGTATCACTGAGGCAGATGTTACTGTTGTATATTTGCATGTTGCCTAAATTTGGACATATTTCAAGTTACTATCAATATTAACATACCTTACAGTTCTCATTTTTGTCAGTCATTATATAAAGTAGCAAAAGACCAAAATGAATGTTTTAAGCTTCAAGAGACAGTTCTTTGGGACAGCTGGTTTCATTTACTTACTAAGTATAACTTCATAGTATTTTAAGAGGGAATATTGACTTTAAAAGTAAGTAAAGCTAAGATTTAAATATAAGTTTGGATCTAATGAAACTTGCCTTTCTTTTAATCAAACTCTCCTTTTGGGTATACATTGAATGCTCCATTATTTCTTAAGGAAATAAGTAGTTGTGAGTCTCACTAACATTAGTCATTTAAGAGTGTAAATTATATTTTCTGGAACATTAATTTTTGTTTCAAAATAGTTGATCCTTATTTAGAATATAATGTATTATAATGTATTGATACTAAATACTAAAATCAAATACTTTATTATTCATCTTTCAATTTTCACACTTTCAGCATTTCAATCATTAGAAGGGTTTCTTACTGCAGTATGTCACATTTATACTTAAATGCTCTGTGAAGGGTAGATACTTAAACATTTGTAGAAAGGGTGGGTAAATCAATGAGAATAAATCTGTGAATTCATGTTATAGAAATGAAAATATTAGAGCAAAAAAGAAGTTAAATAATTGATTGGGGTCTAAACAGCAGGTCACTGGAATCTAGAAATCTTGCCTTCTATCCTGTGGCTCCTCCACTGTCTAAAGCAGAGGCAGATCAAACGAATTGGTACAAAATTAAAATTCCCTGAATGTTCATATTAGGAGAGTATAGGCTTGGATGACTCCTCTTAGACACCGACCTAATATAGCAATGACAGCTAGAACGTTTACACATTTCATGATTCAAAATTTTATGTATCTGTAGTTAGTTTTGATTGCAACCTTGCCAATTCTGATATTTTTTAGTTTTATGAATGAAATGTCTAGCTTTCTTAAATAGAAAGAAAAAAAAAAAAGAAAAGTAAAAAAGGCAGGAAATGGAGTAGGGAGTGGATCCTGAGTCCAGACAGTTTGAAAATAGGGAACATGAAGAGAGCTTGGGTAAGGTGTCTAGTTCCAAGAAGTGTGAGGAACAAAGAGGAAGTAAATTTAAGGCCTGTTTACAGAGTGAGGTATTTACGTTGCACCTTGTAAACTAAGACTTGATCCTTAACTGTATTATTTTACTCATCTATGTGTTTCAGTATACTTAAGAACAATTACTAATATGTCAGGCACTGTGCTAGATGTATGTTTTCCATATCTCTTTTATATTAAATTTTTCAAACTATATAAAGGTAGAAAGAGTATCAATGAACCCCCCACATACCTATCACTGCTATTGAACAAGTATTAACTTTATTTAACTCTCACCTCCACCCTCTGAGGTATTACCCATCTGAGAGAGGAGAAACAGGCTCAGAGATTAATTCGCCCAAGTCGCCCAGAGAGTAAGGGGTGGGGCCAGGATTCAAGGGCCCGACTCCAAAGCCCATGCTCTGAAGGCTGTAGTGCCTCCAGCTTGAAGTACGTGGTCCCTCTGGGTCTTCACTCGCACGTCACTCTTACGCATCTTCTCTTCTGCTGTCTCACAGGAAAACATGAAGTGCCTTTCTTGTGACAAAGCCCTCTGTTCCTCCACTCGCAGGTCGCGTAGGGCATGGAGCTGGAGAACTATGAACAGCCCGTGGTTCTGAGAGAGGACAACGTCCGCAGGCGCCGGAGGATGAAGCCGCGTAGCGCGGCGGCCAGCCTGTCCCCCATGGAGCTCATCCCCATCGAGTTCGTGCTGCCCACCAGCCAGCGCCACAGCAAGAGCCCCGAGACGGCGCTGCTGCACGTGGCGGGCCACGGCAACGTGGAGCAGATGAAGGCCCAAGTGTGGCTGCGCGCGCTGGAGACGAGCGCGGCGGCGGACTTCTACCACCGCCTCGGCCCGGACCACTTCCTCCTGCTCTACCAGAAGAAGGGCCAGTGGTACGAGATCTACGACAAGTACCAGGTGGTGCAGACTCTGGACTGCCTGCGTTACTGGCAGGTGCTGCACCGAAGCCCGGGCCAGATCCACTTGGTGCAGCGGCGCGCGCCCTCTGAGGAGACTCAGGTCTTCCAGAGGCAGCTAACCGCCCTCATAGGCTATGACGTCACCGACGTCAGCAACGTGCATGACGACGAGCTGGAGTTCACGCGCCGCCGCCTGGTCACCCCGCGCATGGCCGAGGTGGCGGGCCGTGACCCCAAGCTCTACGCCATGCACCCGTGGGTGACGTCCAAGCCCCTCCCTGAGTACCTGTCCAAGAAGATTGCCAACAACTGCATCTTCATCATCATCCACCGCAGCACCACCAGCCAGACCATCAAGGTCTCGGCCGAGGACACCCCCGGCACCATCCTCCAGAGCTTCTTCACCAAGATGGCCAAGAAGAAGTCTCTGATGGACATCCCCGAAAGCCAGAACGAACAGGATTTTGTGCTGCGCGTCTGTGGCCGGGATGAGTACCTGGTGGGTGAAACGCCCATCAAAAACTTCCAGTGGGTGAGGCACTGCCTCAAGAATGGAGAGGAGATTCACCTGGTGCTTGACACACCTCCGGACCCGGCCCTGGACGGCGTAAGGAAAGAAGAGTGGCCGCTGGTGGATGACTGCACGGGAGTCACCGGCTACCATGAGCAGCTGACCATCCACGGCAAGGACCATGAGAGTGTATTCACCGTGTCCCTGTGGGACTGTGATCGGAAGTTTAGGGTCAAGATCAGAGGCATTGATATCCCGGTCCTGCCCCGCAATACTGACCTCACGGTTTTTGTAGAGGCAAACATCCAGCATGGGCAGCAAGTCCTTTGCCAGAGGAGAACCAGCCCCAAACCCTTCACAGAAGAGGTGCTCTGGAATGTGTGGCTTGAGTTCAGTATCAAAATCAAAGACTTGCCCAAAGGGGCTCTGCTGAACCTCCAGATCTACTGCGGCAAAGCTCCAATACTGTCCGGCAGGGTCTCTGCAGACACTTCCGGTCCTGAGTCCAAAGGCAAAGCTCAGCTTCTCTATTATGTGAATCTGCTGCTGATAGACCACCGGTTCCTCCTGCGCCG
This sequence comes from Microcebus murinus, assembly GCF_040939455.1. Classification (NCBI taxonomy): domain Eukaryota; kingdom Metazoa; phylum Chordata; class Mammalia; order Primates; family Cheirogaleidae; genus Microcebus; species Microcebus murinus. The sequence continues at coordinate 62,975,037 of NC_134112.1, forward strand.
TGGAGAATACGTTCTCCACATGTGGCAGATATCCGGGAAGGGAGAGGACCAAGGGAGCTTCAGCGCTGACAAGCTCACATCCGCAACCAACCCAGACAAGGAGAACTCCATGTCCATATCCATTCTTCTGGACAATTACTGTCACCCAATAGCCCTGCCTAAGCATCAGCCCAGCCCTGACCCGGAAGGGGACCGGGTTCGAGCAGAAATGCCCAACCAACTTCGCAAGCAATTAGAGGCCATCATAGCCACCGATCCACTTAACCCTCTCACAGCGGAAGACAAAGAATTGCTCTGGCATTTTAGATATGAAAGCCTTAAGCATCCCAAAGCATATCCTAAGCTGTTTAGCTCAGTGAAATGGGGACAGCAAGAAATTGTGGCTAAAACATACCAATTGTTAGCCAGAAGGGAGGTCTGGGATCAAAGTGCTTTGGATGTTGGGTTAACGATGCAACTCCTGGACTGCAACTTTTCAGATGAAAATGTAAGAGCCATTGCAGTTCAGAAACTGGAGAGCTTGGAGGACGATGATGTTCTACATTACCTTCTACAGCTGGTCCAGGTAGGGATGTTGGTATTATCAACAGAACCCTCCTCAAAAGGAATTTATTTGCATGCGCACAGGTACAGCATTCAGTTGTCCTCTAATGCCCTTTGTTCAGGGCTTTGTCATCAGTCAAAGCAGATCTGATGAAGCCACCTCAAAAAGGAGTAAACTGTTCCATTTACTTTTTTACTATCTTCGAGGGTTTGCAGGCAAGCATTTTAAAAACATTAGTACTTCACTTTTTAGGAGAATTGGCCCTTGGGAATACTTTGTTCTCATTTATTATTTTAATGATAGATTCAACTTACTGAAATCTTCCTTGTGCCAAGGCTTCAGGCGATTTACATCCTTTTTGTGTATTATCTCAATTAACTCTCCCAACAGTTATAATGGAGGTCAAATTAACATTTGCATTTTATACATAAGGCAACTGAGGCACAAGAGGCTAAGTAATGTGCTGAGGGTCACACATTTTGAAAGAAGCAGACCAGAATGCAAACCTGGAAAGTCTGACTCCATGCTCTGCTCTCACTATTCCCCTGATATCCAGATCAGTCCAGTGTCTAGATGGTGTGGGCTAGACAGAAATGGTCTCAATCTCTGCCTGTGTATATTACAATCCATAGAATAACATCTCATATCTGAGTTGAATCTTGAAAGTTCCTCTCTTTAGTGAGGTATGGAACAGTGTGTCCACACTGGTTCTCATGATGTTCCCTGGAGTCCTGAGAAGCTAAGTGATTTGCCTAAGGTGTAGCAAGGGAGTGAAAGAAAGAAGGAACAGTTTGCCTATTCTTTAGCAGTTCTCAAATTACATTGTACTGCTTGACAAGGAAATGGAAGTAAAGGAATTGGAATAGAAATGCTGTTTTAGAGCACAGACCTGTTCATTCATTAATTCAACAACATGTACTGAGAAGACTGGCATTAAATGAGTACACACACAAACAGATGTTTAATACCAAATTGTGACAAATGCTTTGGGGAAAACTGCAGAGTGCTATGAGAAAACAGACAGGAATGCAGGGGACACTTAATTTTCACTGAGGGACTCAGGGACAGTTCTAAGTAGGTGATATTTGATCTGAGATATTTAGGATTAACCAGGCTAAATTTACACGCTAAACAGTGTAATTACTCTCTATATTTATAGGAAGTCCCTGGAGTTTTGTGATAAGCATTTTGGATATTACCAACTTTAACTCTGAATCTTCACCTTCCCATTAGTCAGATACGTTAAATACATTATTTGACCTTTGCTTTCATCTATTAAATATATCCAATATTTTTTCTACTCACTAGTTCAGATACTGGCTACTGGCATAACACTAAAGAATTTTAGAATAATTAAAAGATCTTCAGTTTTCTAGTTCTCCATAGCAAAAACATAAAATAAATTTGCATGAGCTCTGTTCCAAATTGCAAGGCTACCATGAATTATTCTTCATTGTCATTTTCACAAAAAAATTTTGCAGAATTGGCAAATGAACAGTGTTCTTCTTAGAAATGTTTTAAGTGAAAGAGGTCAATAAATAATATTAACATTGAATTTGTGGTCTTAAATTTATAGAAGAGTAGTCATTTGTAAAACTATTTAAGACATCTTCAGCTCATGGTTAAATGACTCATTCCAGATCAAAATGGTGTCTTAGTTGAGATCTGCATTGTCTTTAGAGAAGTGAAACATGAAGAAGGTCAGAAAGACTCATATTAGGGTTAAAAACGTAAAACATTTCTAAATTGAGTACTGGTGGCTAAATAACCGCATTCTCAGAATTAAGTAAGGCCTTAGATGCAGCTACAAGGACACCCATTTGACCACACCTATGAAAAGCACTTTTGAGAACATGGTTCTAATAGAAGCATTATGAAGTCAATATTGATCATTTTCAAACTGGAAACCAAAGTAAGAATTGTAAATTCTACCAAGAAGCCCTCAGACCCTAAAATGTATATTAGGATGGGAATTCCTTCTATTGCTTGGAAAAAAAGGATAGAACATTTCTATTGATAAAGGGAATACTCCTAGGTATTTAATTTTAAGCCTCTCTTCATGTTTATGTATGACATCTATCTTCTAACTTTATATATGCATTATAATAATCCAAACAATATTTATTAGTCTTGCGACTTTAAAAATTATTAACTATTTCAAACTTGCAGAAAAGTACAGAGACTAATATAACAAATATTCATGCAATCAAGATTTAATAATTTTTTACATTTTATTGGTTCTTTTTCCTTAGTAATAGAGCTGTCACTTAAGTCAATATTCTGTACATTAGCCGAGTGGTATGAAAACTACTAACCACTAAAAATGAAGATCAAATTCTACCCAAGGAAGCATATAAAATCAGGGATTTGGGGACAGAAAGTTCTATATATAGATAGCGTGGCAGGGTGGTAGTGATTGCTCTGTGTAGATTTATCTAGGCAACTTGTTTACTTGCAGTGAGAACCTGTGACTTGCCAGAGAGAAGCCAAAAGGGAAGCTATTAGGCTTTTAGGATCTTCACATCTAACAAATACTTTTCTCTAACATGTACTGTACACCTCTCTCCACTGTCCATTTTCTTTCTCATAACGTCACTTTCCTTCTACTTTGTAGATTTCTTGTAAACCATCTCCATCTTCCCTTTCCACCCTTCCAGTAAAACCAGTACACCTTTAATTGGAGCAATTGCCCTTGCCTCTTCACCTTCCCAGCTATCACCAGCACATGACTGTGAGTCAGTTCTGGCCTCTAATCCCAGTTCTGTTATGAGCTGCTCTATGATCTTAAGAAAGTGGTTTATTCTGGTGCCAAGTGTCTTCGAAAAGAGAGGAGCTTAACTGGTGAGAGCCTCATCACTCTAGCCATAAAGACCCTCTAAGCAGAGCACCAGTTTCTCTGGTTTCCTTTTCCCGATTCACCTACCAAGAAAGCAGTCTTACAAATGCTAATGTGTTCCTCCTTTAGGCTGTGAAATTTGAACCATACCACGACAGTGCCCTTGCCAGATTCCTGCTAAAGCGTGGTTTAAGAGTAAGTACTTCCACTTTGATAATAGCGTGAAATTTTAACTGATAGGCATTGACTGGTAGACTTAGAGCATTAGTCATAATAATTTTAACCTTCTTGTACTCACCCTCAGAACAAGAGAATTGGTCACTTCTTGTTCTGGTTCTTGAGAAGTGAGATAGCCCAGTCCAGACACTATCAGCAGAGGTTCGCGGTGATCCTAGAAGCCTATCTGAGGGGCTGTGGCACAGCCATGCTGCACGACTTTACCCAACAAGTCCAAGTAATCGAGATGTTACAGAAAGTCACCATTGATATTAAGTCACTGTCTGCCGAAAAGTATGATGTCAGTTCCCAAGGTACAGTGGCTTTCTTTTCTTGGTTCTCTTTCCAAATGCCCTATAATTCTTCTTTCTGGAAGCCAAGTTGCCTCTTCATAAAGGCAGCCAAGAACACATTCTTTAGCATTTTGTCTGCATGGAGTAAGCAAATTTAAAGTTTTCCTTTTACAAATTAATAATTTTTTAACTATATGTGTATGCTTAATGATGAAGTTATGACAATAGATGTTAAACTCTTTGAAAAATTAAAAAGTATTATGCAGATGTAAGATGTATTCTTTAAGAATGGTAGTACACACACACACACACAAGATTATTTCCAAATCTTTACCTTTTTTTCTGCATCTTTGAATATGTGTGTATGGTTTCCAAGTTTTCAGTCTTTTCAAGCAATGAATTATTGAGAGGCTATTTTAAATTTTTTACATTTCTTCATATATATATATTTCAGAACAATATGTATATGTGTATGTATATACACACACAGTTGGTCCTCCATATCCATGGGTTCCACATCTGTGAATTCAACCAACCACAGCTTGAAAATATTAAAAAAAATTGCATCTGTACTGAACATGTATAGACTTTCCTTGTCATTATTCCCTAAACAATACAGAATAAGAACCAATCCCCCATGGACATTGAGAGATGACTGGAGAGAGAGAGAGAGAGAGAGAGAGAGAAAGATATGTGTATATCTCACCTTTATACACACACACTACCCCCTCTCTGAAGCCTTTTCCAGTATCCTCTTACCCCTACCCTAAGAAAGCTTGTCCTTGCCCTAGGAATATTAATCACTCCCTTTTTGTATTCCGATAGGTTTTGACTAATATTACATTAAATTAAAGTTATTAACATATCTCTCTGGTCTGATAAACTGCATGAACCTTGAAGCTAGGAGATAATCTCTTTTTCATTTTTATATACCTGGACCTAGCACTATGGCTCATTATATAGATACTTACTGATATACTTACTCATCCAGTATTTTAAACTTCTGAATATTTTAAATTTCTACTTTTTCCCTTTGATTCTTTTTCAATATGTCAATAGTGCTATCTCCTAAAAAATGATAATGGTAATAGTAATCTTACTTTTCTTTTTATTTTAAGAAAGGGAAGCATTTGTACTGACCTCCATTCTATTTGTTATCCAGAGAGTAATTTTTTTTTTTTTTTTTTTTTTTTTTTTTTTTGAGACAGAGTCTTGCTTTGTTGCCCAGGCTAGAGTGAGTGCCGTGGCGTCAGCCTAGCTCACAGCAACCTCAAACTCCTGGGCTCAAGCGATCCTTCTGTCTCAGCCTCCCAAGTAGCTGGGACTACAGGCATGCGCCACCATGCCCGGCTAATTTTTTTTTTATATATATATCAGTTGGCCAATTAATTTCTTTCTATTTATAGTAGAGACGGGGTCTCGCTCAGGCTGGTTTTGAACTCCTGACCTTGAGCAATCCGCCCGCCTCGGCCTCCCAAGAGCTAGGATTACAGGCGTGAGCCACAGCGCCCGGCCAAGAGAGTAATTTTTAATTTATGTATTTTGCCCTTAGAATTTTGAGGCTGTCACATCTTCGCTACACAACCTAACTTGCTCTTTCAAAAAGAGTGTGCAAAACCCTAACCAAATTTCATTTGTTATTGTCTTCAAATGTCTGTTCCTCAAATCGGATGGCAGTTTAAAGTTTCAAATGCTGGAAGGAAAACTATGGTATTAATTCCTTAGCATTACCCTTAAAATGTCCTTCTTTACCTGGTCGTATTGGCATCTGTGTGTCATTCCACATGTATTCACATATTTCTGCCCCCTGTTGTAGTGTGTGTATGTGGTTGTGTTGCTCATGGCAAGCCCGACTTATCTCACCACTTCAAATGGGTAGTTCCTCAAAGGCAGGGCCCTACCCTCTTTTCTCCTACACCACACCCAAACAAATATATAGAATGCTGGGAATAAGTATGCTCTCAGGAAGTGTTATAGATAATATTGATAATTTCTTGGATTCATATCATTCTTATGTACTTTTGGCAATTACAGTTATTTCACAACTGAAGCAAAAGCTTGAAAACCTGCAGAATTCTAATCTCCCCAAAAGTTTTAGAGTCCCATATGATCCTGGATTGAAAGCAGGAGCACTGGTGGTAGGTATCGTTTGGATGTCTCCGTGTGGTCTTTTTTCTCTTGAAGATGTCTAGCATGCTTTCTAGGGCCCAGTCCTTAAAAGCTAATGTTTATGTAGAGACAGGGAAGCTGGAGAGTCTGTGGACGGGCTTCTGTCAAGCCCTTGTCTAATCATTGGCTACTGGAAGCCAGGTAATTTCCCTTTTATATTGTTTTAAATCAGCTGATTGAGGTTTCCTTTACAAACAATAAAATTTGTCCATTTTATTGAGTCAGTGAGTTTTGCCAAATGTATACAATCATATAACCACCACCACAGTCAAAATAGAGAACATTTAAATAGAGAACAGTCAAAATATGGAACATTTCCATAGAAAGGTATAGAAAAAGTTTTCTTATTTCACCTTAGTCCTTTTTCTCTTCCCCACCCTGAGCAATAGATCTACTTTCTAGCATATAATTTAGCCTTTTCAAGAATTTTCTTAAGTGGAATCATATAGTATATAGTTTTATATCTGGGTTCTTTTACCTTGCATAGTGCTTTTAAGATTCTATCATGTTATTGTATGTATCAGTAATTTATTCCTTTTTATGACTGAATAGCATTCCCTGGGATGGATATACCACAATTTGTTTTTCATTCTTTTTTTGAGTAAATATTTAACAGAGATATAGTTGAGTCAGATCATAAGTGTGTGTACAAGATACTGATGAACTGTTTTTCCAAAGGGGCTGTACCATTTAAATTCCCAACAGCAATGTATGTGAGTTCCAGTCATTCTATATCCTAGCCAACACTTATTATTATCAGTCTTTTTAATCTTAGCCATTCAAATGAATGTGAAGTAATATCTTACTGTTGTTCTTATTTGCATTTCCCTAATGATGTTGAACAGCTTTCTGTGTGCTTATTTTCTTCTTCTGAAAGTTTTCTATTCAAATCTTGCACCTGTTTTTAAATGGGTGCAAGATTCCCTTCTTATTTTTATTTATGAGAGTTATTTATATAAACTAGATACGAATTCTTTATCAGGCATACATGTTATAAATATTTTTTCCCAGTGTGTGGGTTTCCTTTTTATTTTTTCAGAAGTGTGTTTCAAAGAGCAGAAGGTTTTAATTTTGATTAAGTCCAATTTAAAATTTTTTCTTTCTTGGTTTGTTCTTTTAGTGTCTTATCTAAGAAATCTTTTTCTAATCCAGCGCTTCAACCTGGGGTGGTCTCCCTGCCCTCCAAGGAACGTTTGGCAATGTCTGGAGACATTTTTCATTATTATAACTTGGAGAATGTTACTGGCATCTAGTGGGTAGAGGCCAGGAAAGCTGCTAGATATCCTACAAGGTACAGGATGGGTCCTCCATAATATAAATTATCCAGCCCAAAATGTCAACAGTGCCAAGGTTAAGAACTCCTGGACTAACTCAATGTGACAAATAGTTTTTCCTAGAAATGTTATGGTTTTAACTCTTACATTTAAGTCTCTGATCCAGTTTCAGTTAATTTGTGTGTATAGTCTGAGATAAAGATCAGAATTCATTTTTTATATGACTGTCTAGATTTTCTGGCACCATTTGTTGAAAACACTATTCATTTCCTGTTTAATTACCTTGGCACCTTTTCCAAATATCCACTGACCATGTATGTGTGAGTGAATACCTAGGTTCTCTATTCTATTCCATTGATCTAAATGTCTGTCCTTATATCAATACCACACACTCTTGATTATGTTGAAATAATATGCTACTTCATGTATGTGTACTTACACAGACAACAATATACTTCCATTAACTCCCCCATCTTTTGTACTATTTTTGTACATTTCATTTTTGCACATTTCATTTCTACATATGTTATAAACCCCACAATACATTATTATTTTTACTTTAGACAGTTAAAAAAAGATTTAACAGGCTTCAAAGATTATTTTTTTTTTTTACTATTTATCTGCAGTATTTACCATTACTGGGTACTCTTCATTGCTTTATATACATCCAGATCTCCATCTGGCATCATTTCCCTTCAGCCTTTAACATTTTCTGTACTGCAAGTCTGCTGGCAATAAGTTCTTTCAGCTTTTGTTTACCCAAAAAACTCTTTATTCTGCCTTCACTTTTGAAAAATGTTTTCCCTGAATATAGAATTCTAGATTGACTGGGGATTTTTTTCTAAGTAGCATTTTCTTCTGGCTTGCATATTTTCTGATGATACAATTGTCATTCTTATCTTTGATTCTCTATATATATGTCATTTTTTCCCCAGGCTATTTTTAAGATTTTCTTTTATCACTGATTTTCAGCAATTTGATTATGATATGCCTTAATATGGTTTCCCTTATGCTTAGTCTGCTAGGGTTTATTGAGCTTCTTGGATTTGTGAATGTATAGTCTATTAAATTTGGACATTTTTCAACCAATATTGTTTTTGTTCCTTCTTTTCTCTCCTCTCTTTCTGAGACTTCAGTTATAGTATTTTAGACTGTTAGACTAGGGGCTCAGTCTAGATTCCCTTTCTCTTTGCTGTGGCCTAGAAATAGCCCCCAGGCAGTAATCTGGGGTAATTATAGGGCTCACCTCTTTTACCTTCCTTTCCTCAGGGGTCACATACCTACATTGCCTGTTGTCCAATGTCTGAAAAGAGTTGTTTCATATATTTTGCCTAGTTTTCTAGTTGTTAATGGCAGAAAAGCAACTCCTGTCACAATGAGTAAAGCCTCATGGAAAGAAGGGAAATTTCCTCCTTGTGTGATTGATTGTCTACAATTATCAGCAAACTAGCCTTATAGCAAAAACACCCACTATCCACTGTCCATCGTTTACAGATTGGTAGGAATTATGATATATTAATACAGCTTCAAATTGCGCATTTTTTTAAGACCACATCATAGTTTTGATCCATGGTGAACTCATCTTTGGCTAAATCTACATTTTTTTATTTTAACTGGGTAATTACTAAGCCACATTTCCCCTACCTTGACTTAATTGAATGTGTAAGGGGTTTTCTTGAGGGGTTGTTAGACTTAAGTGCCAGATTTTCCACTTATTTCTGTAAATTTTTATCTTGTTAGATGTAGTCTATTGCATCTGATTCTGCAATAATAGTGCTTTAGACATTGTACATTAGAACTCTTTTTTCAAATTAAATCTTAGGAGGAAGCCAAATATATAAACAGATAATGCCAAAGTTGCTCTCTATTAAAGGGGATATAGGAGCACCAGAATTCTGTAGAAGTGGGGCATGGAGAGTGTAGGATCTGCTATACCTCTTAGGTACTGCCGATGACTCTTACAGTTCCTTGGAACATAGTTTGAGAACCACTGGTTTAAGTGTTGTGAATTTGCTCACACATAGCATTTCTAGATTTGATGAGAACACCTTCTGTATTTTTACCCAAATATTGAAAATGGTTTTCCAACTATGATTTTGTCCTGGTTGTTTATAGTGATGCTTTGCAAGAGAATTGCCAAGTGTCTTCACCATGTATATTCATTATTCATTGCATGTAGGAAACATGTGACTGCTTTATTACAGATTGAAAAATGTAAAGTGATGGCCTCCAAGAAAAAGCCCCTGTGGCTTGAGTTTAAATGTGCTGATCCTACAGCCCTATCAAATGAAACAATTGGAATTATCTTTAAACATGGTGACGATCTGCGTCAAGACATGCTCATTTTACAGGTATGCTAATACTAAGGAGTAGTTTTCACTTATCTGAAAAAATACTTCTGTAGTAGATCTAAAGCAGGCCTTCTACTGATTCTATTCTGTTCTCTCAGATGACAAACAGTGATCCAAGATTACATAATAAAGTTTTCTCATAATAGAGGGAACATGGCTGTGGACCATTAGACATGCAATGTAATGAGCATCATAGTTCTGTCCATTTCTTCCAAGATGCATATCCAACCTTCCCAAATAGCCAGATGTACTTCCCTCACCTAACTTCTTTTTATATACCCCATCCCAAGCTTGAAAACATAGAATATAACCACATATACACAAGCACCCACTTTATTCCTGTTCATAGACATATCTACACATCCATTAGGCATTCTGCTTAGATGTGTGTCCTCTGATACACATACACAAACTCAAGTGAATGATTTGATGGGAAGGAAAGAGAAGATTATCAGGGAGGTAACTAGAGAAATCATGCAGGAAAGCGAGGAGAGTGAACATACCATTAGGGCGGAAGGTGAATAGTATCAGTGCTAATTGCTACTGTGCTAATCAGTGAAGGTATCAGTGCTAATTGTTTTCATATTTTCTGGTATTTCTGGATAGACTTTAGTTTCACAAATCTGTAAAGTAATATTCTCCAAATTCTAGTTTTTCAACATTGTAGAAGTAACAATTTCTAATACTTAATATGATTTATTTTAAAAAGACAAACCATATTGATTTAATGGTAGCCTATTTAAAAACTGGTCATGTTTCCATTCTAAGTTTCTGTTTTTACTTATTTCTATTGTGAAAACAATAATACCCTTGCTTTACTTTCATTTCATAAAGGGTATGTGTATTTTCCAGGAAACATTTTAGAAAAGAAAAAAATAAATCCTTCAAACCTTTTATAGGCTTATTAAATTTCAAATCAATTGTGTAGAATCTTTTGAATTATTTGAAGATGGGTACTTTAAAAATACAAAAATCCCTCCCTTGTTCCTCTCAAAGTTTTCCCTGTCCCTTTATGTATTTTGCTATATTTATTTATTATAAGCACACAGTTTGACAGCTAAGGACAAGTTATTTAAGCTCTTTAAGCCTTTGTTCCTTCACCTGCAGAATGGGAATAATAATCCTACCCACATTATAGGCTAATCCAAGGATCATACATAAAATAGCACTTATTAAATGTTAGCTATCATTACTACCATTTTTGTTATTGCTGCTCTGATTGTAGCCCTAGAGTGGTAAATATGTGTAAGGATGTTAGTGTTATTATGGTAGCATATGCATAACTAAAGCTGAACATTTTAAACAGAGAGATGATGAACAATAGCTAAACCCTCCCCCAAGAGCAATTTATTTATCCTCTTCCTCAAGGTACATTTCAGGGACTGAAATGAAAGTTTCCCTTGCAAAGAAGGGAAACTTTAGAGTGCCAGGTTGATCAGCAAAAGTACATTTGTAACTTATCTATTTTACATTTACTTCTATATTTTGTGTTACCAGATAAGATTACTATTTTTTAAGGGAGAACACAAATATATTAAATAAATATATATACTCATAATAGAAACATTTCTGTGTTTTGATCCTCAGATTCTACGAATCATGGAGTCCATTTGGGAGACTGAATCTTTGGATCTGTGCCTCCTGCCATATGGTTGCATTTCAACTGGTGACAAAATAGGTATGTGGTTACCTCAAAAGATGAATATACTACTCAGCTGGTTTTAAAAGATTATAATTCCTTCAGTGTAGGCACTTAGTAACTAAAAAATCACAATTATAATCTATATAAAAAGGAAGAAAACATTTCCATGCTGGTGAATGTGACTCTCAATTTAATATGGATATGTTGAAAATACATGAACACATGATTCAAATCTTTGTGACCATACATGGAAATGATTTTGGTTTCGTTCCCTCCTCTTTTCTTCTCCACCTCTAGACTTTAATTCATTTCATTGCACATTAAACTTTTCTCTCACAAATAACATTTAAAAATAGATAGAAAGATCTGTCACTTATTTTAATATTCCAGAATTCACATTATCAAAGCTATTACACACTCTACTCTTAGGTACTTTTATAGAAATTCAACATTAGTTTCAATCAAACATATGTTTATTCAAGTTTCTGATTTGAGAGATTTGAGAACTACAAAACCGTTTACATTTGACCCTGTAATTTAAAAAAGGAAAAGGCACAAATGCCCTGTGAAGAAGGATATGCTCAGCACATAAATGCTTTTATTTATTAATGTTCAAAACCAGCCCTTTCTTCTTCTCACTTGAGGGTGTTGAAAGCATATCCGACACAACTTGCCTACCTTCCTCCTTTTCTTTCTCTTCCTCCTAAGAAAACCAACAGCCAGGACCTTGAAAATAGTGGGCTGGTTTTTAAAAATAAAAAAATAAAAAACAATACCTCTGCCTTCCATTCAACAAAGACATAGCTATTCCTCCTCCGGGTCAGGCACTAGGCCTCAATCTCCATCAAACTGTGCATCTTCACATAGGAATGATCGAGATTGTGAAAGATGCCACGACGATTGCCAAAATTCAGCAAAGCACGGTGGGCAACACGGGTGCGTTTAAAGATGAAGTTCTGAATCACTGGCTCAAAGAAAAATCCCCTATTGAAGAAAAGGTGAGCTCATGCTTTTCCCCCACTTTAAAGACCCCTCACGAGTTGTCAAGTTGTTTAGGTAGCAATAGCGGTTGCAGGTTTTCAAAGGACCTACCAACGTCTTGCCTCCTGCCATATTGGTAAAGTCCTTTAGTCACAAAATGAAGGGGTTTTAAGTGCTTTCCCATGGTGGTGACATAGCAGATCTGTGTAAAACAGAGGTGCTCAGTTCAGGACTTTGGGAACATTTGCTTCTCTTTTGATTATCAGGCAGGCTTTGCTTAAAATTTGGTTCTGTAAAATAATGTCAGCAATTCTTATGGCTATCTAGTTTTGTTGTTCAGCTGAAAAAAGATTTCGCTGCCACATATAAATTCTTTCCTACCTGGGAAATACAACATACCCAATAACGTAATTTGTAATTTACTACTGCACTCTAATCTAAATGGTAAATCATGGATGCTGAAAATGTCAGTTCCACCATTCCTCTGCAGTGCATATGCTGAATCCCTCACAAGCTGTGTGGTTAGGCTGTTTGGCTGTCGTTTCAAGTTCTGCTGCACAGGATTAGCACTTCTCATTTGCATGGTGAGCAGCCTTTTGGAGAGGAAATATAATTAGTAGCACTTATTAATCTGTTATACATGTGGATTTGTGAACCCATGCATACTCTAAGCAGTCACAAGCAAAACATATGTTCGCAAATGAAGGAGAAAGTACTATGGGTTCTGTGTAGTTGTTGGCAAGTGGTGCGTGAGGAGGAAGCGAACCGTTTCATTAAATTACTGTTGCCCTTCGACTCTTGTTTTGCCCGCATGCCATTGTGATCCACTGAATCTTCACCTAAAACATAAGCAGAGCGATGAGAAAGTTGGCACTTAATAGATACGTATCGCTAATGAAATCAGACACAACTAACTTGCTTTCTGAAAATGGTTTCCAGAACAATGTTTTTTTGCAAGTCATTTATAGATTCATGCTGCTTTTTGTAGTTAGAAGACAAGTAATATTCAGATGCATTTTAATTAGTTTCAGGCAGCAGTGGAGAGATTTGTTTATTCCTGTGCAGGCTACTGTGTGGCAACCTTTGTTCTGGGAATTGGCGACAGACACAATGACAATATTATGATCACAGAGACAGGTGAGTTTACTTACTGCAGAATGATTTTCTTATTGTGGCAAAATATACATAACATAAAATTTACCATTTTAACCATTTTTAAGTGTACAGTCCAGTGGCATTGAGTACATTCACATTGTTGTACAGTTCTCACCACCATCCACAATTTTTTGATCTTCCCCAACTGAAACTCTGTACCCATTAAACACTAATTCCCCATTCCTCCTCCTCCACAGCAGAGTCATTTCAAAGTGCAGTTTAAGGCTGGACCACATATTTAGAAGTCATTATTCTATAGGGACCCTGATGCTGCCATCACCTTAGAGAGACCACCTGCGTTGAGGGCCGAGGTGTGAGTGAGAAAAGGAGAGGCAGAAAATGAGAGTGAAGAAGGCAGAGTTAGAGAGACAGCTGGGAAACTAGGAGAGGGTCATATCCCAGAAGCTGGCAAAGCTGGGAGTGACACCAGTGTCAGATGTTGCAGAGAAGCAGCAGAAGGAACTCATAGGTATCTTTGAATCTGAACTGTTTTGCTTCCCTAACCCACCAGCTTCAGAGGTTTGCTATTCTCTCTGACAGTGGTTAGTAATGGCCACCATACCATGAGATTTTTCTCCATGAATTTGGACCATTATAAGAGTAAAGTCTAGACAAAGCACCAGAGGGGGGCCAACTGCTCACTCCCTGGGAGAACTAAAGGAGAAGAATGCACATATGGACTATATATAGAAATGATGCAGAGCTAAACAAATGAGAAGAGATGATAGCAATTGTGGTGGTGATGCTGGTAGTGGTGGAAATTGACCCAAAGGAGACTCATGATTTATTTCCATTGTGCTACTCAGACGAAAAAGGTAAATGCCTCTCCCCCAAGCAGAGTGAAACATCAGTCTGTCCTAAGTTACTTAAAGAGTCTAAGAGAGTAATAGGCATAATGATGACATATTGGCCAGAGAGTTTTGATTTATGTTTCTAAGAATAATTTTGAGATGTGAATTTTTCATGGCATTTGGCTGTCATGTAAAGAACGCCAGACGGACATCAAAAACATACTTGGTTCAAAGAATGCTTTGTGGCTATTACTTTCATACACCTGCTAAGACGAAAAATACCACAAGCTGACAAAACAATGTAAAAAAAAATGCTCTCTCACCCAAGGTAGCTCATTTTTAGGCAACTTCAAAAATATTTCCAGAAATAAGAAAGTTTATTACAAGTGCTTATACCAGTTTAATGATATCAGACATTTTCTTCTCTTAAGGAAACCTATTCCATATTGACTTTGGACACATTCTTGGGAATTATAAAAGTTTCCTGGGCTTTAATAAAGAGAGAGTACCATTCGTGCTAACCCCAGACTTCCTGTTTGTGATGGGAACCTCTGGAAAGAAGACAAGCCCCTACTTTCAGAAATTTCAGGTAAGCCATCTCCCTCTCCATCACCTCTCACGACGCCAGTGGATGGTGCCTGCAGCACACTGCAGCCCTCACCTCCTGCTCCGCTTGGAGGCCTGTCTGGCCTCCCTCCCACCCCTTCTGGCATGGGCAACCCAATTCCTTCCCCAGGTGGAAAATGATGCTTCCCAGTAATCCTCCCACCTAATACCAAACAGCACGTAAAAGTATTCCATAAACAGTGGGACTGACAAATAGGGAATACCAGGATGGCACTCCCACTAAAGAGAGAGCTTTAAGGAAGGGCACCTGGTGAGCAGTGTAGCCATTGGATGTTTATTTATTCAAAACATCAGCTAGAAGACTCACATTTTACACATATTTTTCAGGACTCTGAAACAACTATGAGCTTCTCTTGATTTTTGCTACGAGTGTCCATTTATCACATAAACATAGGGAATTCATGTCATGCCACCTGTGCTTGTCTCATTTTTGTAAAGCGTAGTCTCCTCCCCCATTTCAAATCTTGTCCACTTGACCATGGGTTCTATCAAGAGCTCTGGTTTCTCCTGCTTAATCCTGTAAACAAGCTCCGACATGAGTCTACCCATCTCCCTGGGAGTGTTCACTTTCTACTTGCTTTTCCATTCCTTTCTGGGCTTTATCCAGTTTTGCCTATCAAATATTTCAAACACCCAACAAGAAAATTTTATGCTTGCAAAGTTAATAACTCTTAATAAACACAATTCAGAGGAGTTGTAACTACTACTGTAATATGCCTCTTTTATAGCAATATAAACACAAAACAGAGACATTATTTTTATAACAGTCATTATTTTATATGTACATTTGCCTTGGGTGCCCTTTAAATACCCACCTCCTTTAGCACATCCTACGTAGGCTCTGCCCTCCACGTCTCGGGAACAAGTCTTCTTCCTAAGTCTCTCCTTGAGTCCAGTGTTGCCCTTAGATGACATGGGCCTCAAAGTTCAGTGGAACAGGAACTAGGACGCATTGTTTTGAAATGTGTCCCTTTTGTTTGTTCTCCTGGCTGCTTCTCAAGTTGGTGATTAGAAGACTGACCCTCCCACTGCTCCAGTGGTGTCAGAGAAACGGAGATCTCTGTGTCCAGATGATCTTGGGATTTTTAGTGTGTGTTTTCTGCATAAACTCAATTGGGTTTCAGACTGTTTCCAGGGACTTGACACATTTCAGTCCTGTTTTTCTTTAAAGTTAAAAATCACATATTTTGACAACTTCCTAGAAGAGAAAAATGATTCCCTGGCCCAGAAAAAAAAAAAAGCCTGGAAGAATTTCACCATTTAAAGCAGGGGGAACCACTCAGTTCTCCGTTCCTGGAAGTAGGACTAGCTTTGGACAAACACAGTAACCATAAACTATGACAAACAATCAGACAAACACAAGGAGTTTGGCTTCACTGACAGGCTCTCCTTTCTGTATTTCTCTTCCTTTTTGCCAGTGATTTTCCTGGAACAACTGCCCATCTGTCCTGTTGCTGGTGACATTCCCATAGTGCTAATGTCACCCCTTTAGCTTTCTATGTTGTTGTTGTTGTTAAGTTTCAAAGTATTCTCTCATGAAAAGATTTGCAGTGTGGGGAGGCCAAAGAGAGGTTGCCTCCCCCTACAGGCAGCTTCCACCCAAAGCAACAGATCTTTGCAGTGAGCTTTTGCACAGTCTGTCCTCCCAGTCTGAGTGCATTTCTCCATCCTTTGTGACCTCTTTCACTAACGCGACATCTAGGCAGTGTGCATCACTAAAAACACACTTTTGTAAATGTGCTGTACTGGTGTATGCTATGTTTTGGAGCACTGGCATATATTTTAAGTGCCCGTGAATGTATGCACGTGAAGCCTTAAGCACAGATACAACATAGCATGGTGGTTGAAAGGATAGGCTTTGTAACAGACAAACCTGAGTTCGAATGCTGGCCCCGCTACTTAATAGCTACACACAAGATGAAAATTACTCATCCTTTCAGAACCTCAGATTCTTCATCTGTAAAGTGGAAATGGTAAGACCTACCTCCTGTGGTTTTTCTAGGGATCATTTAAATGAAATATGCAGAATGCCTACCCCAGCCCCAGACCACGACAGAGACTTCAATAAATGGCACCTGCCATTGTTAAATCCATCACAGTGGGTCTTCAAACTATGAAAACTTTTAAGTTAGAAACCATTTTTGAAATGGGTTCTTGGGCAATGTATAAAACATGACAAAGCAGCGTGTTCTGGTTACCGTCCCAACTCCACCGGTTCTCTCCTTCCCTGTGCCCTCTGTGTGCACCCTCTGCCCGTGTTTCCCACCCTTCTCACCCAGAACAGGAAAAAGCCTGCACACCACAGTATAAATTATGGATATGCAGCATTTCCAAAGTTTCCAGCTTGACAAAGATGGACAGTAAGTTTCATCATCTTTTGACTGTGACTGTTTGATAGTGTTTTTGTTTTTGTTTTCTTTTAAATACTGCTAAGCCTTCCTGAAAGATTTTCTGTTTTTTAGTTCTATGTTTCCTTTTTGAAGTTCATCAAGATCAGGGACCACATCTCTAAACTCTCTAAATAGTGTCTCAGAATCTTGTATAATAAAGCTGCCATTTTTAGGAAAGCTTGGAAGCGTTGTATACATTTGCATTTTGGATTAAAGGCGCCCTCATTTCCAGTGAATTGCTAATTTTGAATTGATAAGTTTAATTAATACGCACTTCATATTTGAATAACCTGCTAGGAAGGGTAGAGAAAAGTTGACCTACTTTTTGTTAAGGGTGAAGTGAACCTTCTCCAGAAAGAATTAAAAACATACCTAGCTTGTGGCCTGAGAAAGAAAGGAAGGGGAACTGAAAGAAGAAGCTCTCCTCCATCCCACCTCTCTCTTTTCCAAGGTAGCTAGTCTAGCCGAGGACCATATTCATAAATTACTTGTGGAATAAAGGGAGAGTTCAGGAGCAGGCTATAATTAGACAGAGGCCCACCATTTGAACCCAGAAATATCTGTTAGCCTTTGGAGCAGCATCCTACACAGGGGGTGCTAAACAGATATATTTCAATGATGACGATTTTGATAAATAAATTCTCCTTAGATATTCAGTGTTCCCAACACAAAGAAATGATAAATGTTTGAGAGGATGGCTATGCTAATTGCCCTGATCTGATCACTATACAGTATATGTATGAAAACATCACTACATACCCCATAAATATGTTCAATTATTCTGTGTCAAGTAGAAAAATAACAATAAGATAAATAATTCTCCTTAGAAAAATCTCTCCCCTACTGGAGAGATAAAAAAGAAAAACAGCATTTTTACCCACTGGTAATTTATTTTAGAACACTTTATTTTAAATTTCAGTGAATAGTTACAGAACATATATAACACACAAATATATTTATGCTATTGGCAAATGAAATTTGGCTTCCCATTTATTTTTGTATGAGAATGTGTTGTTTTTCTAATTTTAAAAATAGTAAATGCCATTTATTAAAATCAAGAGCCAGCAAAATATTAAAGCATATCAGACAATATCAAACAACCATTACCTTGCTTTCCAAAGATAACACTGTCAACATTTTAATGTTTTTCCTTCATTCCATTAAGTATTTGGTCTTTTAGAAGATTGTAAATTAATCAGAATTTGCTTAAAAGTTAAGAAATAGATGTAATGTTAATCCCTTCAAACCGAGTAAGGCTCGTTAATGTCCATGTGGTGGTAGTTTGTCACTTTGGATAAAATCTAAATGTCTAAGCTTGGCCTGCAAGGCCTTGTGCCAGGAGGCCCCGCCTGCTGCAGCCTCACCCTACGGGCTGCCCCCATACGCCATGGCCGTCCTCCACATCTTCCCAGCCCAGCTGCCCACCTCTCAGGCCTTCTTCCCGAGTGCCCTTCACTGCCCTTCCTGTCTCGGCTTAAATGTCATTCCTCAGAGCAGTCTTCTAAACTAGGTCCCCTCCTGTCATTCTTTACCACAGCCCCCTGCCTGTCTCCTTCATTGCATCTGTCACAACAGACAATTACTTTCACTGGTTTGCTGTTTGTCTCTCCCTTTCGACACGTGTCAGCTCTGAGCCATGAAGTGTGGAGGGGCACCTCCTGAGCAGACTGGGTAACCTCTAGGCCGTCTTTCTTCCCTGGCATGCGCTATATTCCGTGAGTTATGATCTAGTAACTCAGGTGCAGATTAACAAACCACTGTCACATGGAAGTTAATAAGCCCTCCAGAGGCAGGTTAAACATCTATGCATTGGATGAGGAACTAATTTCACCTAATTGTGAAATCTAGTGTTTTATTAAATAATACAAATATGTGAGTGTCATATGGTGCCTATTCACATTTTTTGTGGGGATTTTTCTTACCAGCATAAATATCACATATTTTTTCCCCCAATCAGAACAGTAACCTATGCCAAAAGAATAGGATATGGAGTATATATGCATAGTTATAGGTTCACTACAAGACAGTTTTCAAAGAGCATGAACAACTTGTGCTTTTATAAATAAACATTTTGAAGATGTTCTTTACACACCGTAGGCACTAAGCAAACATGTGTCAGATGAATCTGAGGTCATCAGGGGAGCCGGCTGACATGGTCACAAACACATCTATGCAAAGCAGGTCATCTGAGGAGCTTCCTTGAAAGGCACTTGCCCCTAGGTGTCACTCTTAAGAAGCACTTCTAGGAGAAAAGTCTGGAGCCCATTCGTTGTGTTTATTTCGATCTAGGATGACTGTGGATGTTTTCTTGCCAGTTTTCTGAGGCCCTGCCTTGTTTCCAGCCCCGCAGCTTCATCCCCACGCCAGGGTGTACCCGGGCCGCCAGCTGTAGGCTCAGCCCTGTGCTCAGCCTCTATGCAGAATCCTGACTGAGGAAGTTTTAAAGAACCTTTATTCAACCAAAGTGCATCCCTGCTGTAGTCTAGCTCCACTCTTGGGTCCCAGGTCATTTTGACTGCCTCTGCCCCCGTTGCTCCACCAGAGGCCCTGCTTGTCAACCCACCTCTGGGACGTGGGGCCCTGCTCCTGCCTTGCTGGAGACTCAAGTGTTCTCTGGATGCCCAGCCACAGGGACCACAAAAACCCAGCCATCTGACACTCATGTGAGGGCTGTGGCCACCTCAGCGTTATTCCCCGTTATTATTCTCTAGCTCCCCTTCCTTTGTGTGGTAGCCCTTGTGTTCCTTATACCTGTAACCTGCCAGGCTGGACTTCCTCAGCCTCCCACTCCATCCTGCTGTAGTCACCAGGCCCTGCTCACCATATACAAAATAGGACACTAATTCAACACACACTCACTACATACCTACCACATTTCAGGCGCTGTGCCAGGCACAGAGAAGAGTCAAATGCTGCCCTTGGCAAGGCAAGATATCTTTCCAGTTTAATCCCTTTAAAAAACAATTGTTCCCTGATTCGTCCTGATTTTGTGGCAGTCTCAGGCAGTGTGCCTGAGACTGAACCTGTCTCCTGTCTGTTAAGCATTCATATATCATACATATGCAGATTGCATCATACATATGCAGATTATCTACGGAGATCCGGACCCAGTGCTGGTCACAGGAGATTCAGAGGGCCAGAGCTCAGCAAGAGAGATATTTACACAACTTTGTGCTAAGGAATACTTTGTGCTATGAGTGTCAACAGTGGTTTGCAGAGGGAGCGGTTAATCCTGCCCTGGAGGATAGAAAAGGGCTATTCAGAGAAGGAAGTGTTTTTTACCAGGTCTTAAGGGCTGAATTCAATTTCATTTTGCCAGGCAGATGCAGAGAGGGGAAGGAACATCCAGGGGAAAAGAACAGCATGACCAAGGGCATTTAGTTAGAAAAGTACATACAATCAACATTTAGGAACAAGAAGTACGGTTGCCTGGTATGGATGAAACATAGGTGTATGTGGGCATGTGCAGTAGAATTTGAATCAAGAAAGGAAATTTGCAGGTACAACCAAAGCTAATAGAGCCCGAGTTTCTACAGGAAGCTTGGTGCTGAGCTGTGCAGAGCACATCTGAGTGTTGCCAGCCCTTTAGCTGTGCTTCCTTAGCTTTAATTCTTGCCTCTTCCTAAGCACAGCCTGAACCAGAGCTGTGGCTCACTGCTTGCTTCATTCTGCTCCATGGTGGTGGGGAACAACATAGTCTAAAAAAGGAAGATGTGGACTGGGAGTTCGGAGACCTGGTTTATATTCCCTATGCTTCTACTAACTAGCCTTGAGATCTTAACCGCTCTGTGCCTCAGTGTTCCCATCTGCAAATGGGGATAGTGTTAATTGCCCTACCTACCTCACAGGGTTGTTGTGAGGATAAACTGAGACAATGAATAGAAAGTACTTTGACAAGTAAGTGCTATGCAAATTGTAAGAAATGGAAACAATCATGTTAAAGGCAATGGAACTGACAATGGCAGGAGGGTTAATGGGATCATCCAGCCCTTTCTCTGTGTGGCTTAAACCCAGGTTGCCATTGCTTTATACATTTTCACTTAGCACAGATTTGTAATTATGCATGTAATAAAGCACAGCTTTATCCAAAAAAAAAAAAAAAAAAAGAAAGGAAATTTGGGTCCAACTTGAAGCAGTGCATGGGCTGGATTGGGGGGTAGAGAGCAAAGCAAAGCAGTTATTTGGAGTTCCTTTGATTAATCACAAATTACTGTAATTAAGGCCTATTATAGGTCAAGTGGGAGATGACAAGTTCATCTGTCACATTACCCATAATGTACTGAGCTGAGAAAAGATTCCCCTTTGGGATTTGCACCCTGGCCCACTAACTAGGTCGGGCTCAGCCTTCTCTATTCCAGTTTGAAGACTTTGAGTACTTCCCTCTCTCTCCACATTATCCATTGGAAGACTCTCTCAGAGAAGGGTCCCTCGTGAGCCAATTGTATCATACCAATATCTTGCTATGATGTTTCCCTCAGATGCAGACATGTGTAGGGTTGTCAAAGTGTTAGGATTTGGTTAAGTGTGTTGAATTTAATCACTATTCTGGAAAAGATATGAAAAGAGATGAATCCAAGACTAGAGAGATGGCCATGGATTGGATTTATGTGTTAATCCTTCAGCATGCAATATCACTCAGTACCTAACATATTGGGCCCCTGTTACTTTTCAAGAATAACATTTAAACTGGCATTATTCTCTTAATGTTTAGTTTCTTTTAGATAATTGTTTTGTCTACCATAAGAATATTATCAAAGACATTGTTCACCATGTTACAAAGTGTACTCTCTGTAAAGATCCTCTTGTGAAATTTCTATTGATTGTAGTTTCTAGAAAAGCTGTGCTTCTCCTAAACAAATAAGTTTTTAAAAATTTATGAACATTGGATGGAGTAATGGATTAGAGTTTCCTTTTGGCTAGAGGTATATTTAAAGACTACCCATAGCAAGTACAGTTATGCATCAATTAAAGATGGGGATATTTTCTGAGAAATGTGTCATTAGGCAATTTCATCATTGTGTGAACATGATGAGTGTACTTACACAAACCTAGATTCTATACCCTACTACACATCTAAGCTATATGGTATAGCCTGTTTCTCTTAGATTTCAAACCTGTACTGCATTTTGCTGTACTGAATACTGCAGGCAATCGGAACACAATGGTATTTGTGTATCTAAACATACCTAAAAGAGAAGGGATACAGTAAAAATATAGTATTATATTCTTATGGGACCAGTCCATGCCATCATATTTGGCACATGACTGTATGTAGGATTTCTGATCTATAATTTTAAATTAGTTTTTTTCCCCAACCCATTGTGGATCATTCCTTTGTTATTTCCTTTCCTTTTCCTTCTACTTCTAACTAATGTTATTTTGACTTTTGTGTATCCAAATACTTCACCTTAAATCCTTAAATCCTTTTTGAAACAAGGCTAGAAGATAAATACACACACATACACACCCCTACATAGAAGCTGTTCAGAATATTGACTAAAGTAGAACCGTTTAATTGTAGCCTTTAGGTTTCTAATGAGCTTCCAGCTAGATATTTGAAAAGATGGCAGCACAGCCCTTCCCCTGGTAAACAGAGCTAGTCTGAGAACCATTTCCATGTCCTTAAAGATAAGAATCCTAATTCAAACTAAAAAAAAAAAAAGCATAGCCTCTGTGAGTCCACTAAAAAAAAAAAAAAAAAAGTATAGCCAAGTACCAGACACACTCTTCTTTCAGAATTACCAGAAGTGCTTCTTCCTGCATTATTAGGTGTATTAATCAGTGGCTTTCTCCATTTTGCCAAATAACTTCTAAAGACATTGACTAGCCAATGCATTGATTTTTATAGAAATCAAAATAATATCCTTTGCCTTAGACTGAAATTTTTTTTCTCCACTGTCTCCTTTGGCTAGCAGACAGAAGCAACATCAGTATTTAGGAAAAGTCAGGAGAGGTTCTACTTCATTTCTAGATGAGGATAGAGGAATTTGATTTTAAGAAAAAGTATTGCATATGACCTTAAACAGTTTAAAGCAGCCACAGCTCATCAGTGTTTAAAAACTTAGTAGATTGTGCATAGAAGTAGTTTGTCTTCAATTTGGCGAACTGATAGTTGGGCCAGTTAGCCAATCAAGGCAAAGTTTGGGGCCTAAAATGGTAATGAATTCCTTTGTTCCCAAGACTTATGGGGGTGGTAACTTTGTAAAAACAATTCTTTCTTTTAGTGCTAGATGCTATAATTAAGGCATTTGAATCAACAATGAAATTAAGAGCAGATGTATTACGTAGGCTCAATCTATTTATTAGCTACTAATTGAGAGTGTTCTAGCTAATGACATTAATAATAATGTAATGTTCACCACAGTCACACTCATTAACAAGTACATTAAACCCAGTCCCCAAAATCAGATTCTTCCTTTACTCTTCTTCTCCACTCAATACTACAAAGCCATCAACAGGCCACTGAGAAGGAGAGAATAAGGATGTTTGGGGTCAATGACAGGCTGCCCTGGCAGAACGGAAAATTCTGTTGTGACAGCCAGTAACTTCTGTGTTCTGTGTTTTCCCCTGAGCTCCCCAAGCCACATCCTCATAGTCCCTCAAACCACAGGCCTCTGGGCAGCCGCATGGTCATGGACTCTCTCACACACGCCCTGGCTGAGTGCAGAGGGCAGAAATGAAACTTCTGGGGCTTATGTGGGTGGAGCAAGTGCTCAGCTGTGCCCCCCAAGGGAAGAGAAGCACCTGCAGATATGGCCGGTGTGCCCAGTGCTTCCACCCCACCCACCTCGCTGGCCAGCACCAAACAGCCCCGCCCTGCTTGACGCTGGCTGGAGTGAGGCTTATCTAGTGCTCCAGCCTACCTCACCCGCCAGGCCTTTGCTGCCTAAGGAGACACTGTGGAGCAATAGTCTAGATGGAAAGGGACCGTTGAGCAGTGTGTGTTCCATAACGCAACTCGTCGTGGTATTTATTAGTAGTAATAGCCATCCTCTTACATAGCACTTAAATCTCACCACAACCAGACGAAATGGGTATTGTTATTGTTATTCTCATTCTACATATAGGGAAACTGAGGTCCAAAAAGGTTAAGAGACTTCTCTAATGCCATACAGCTTGTCAGTAATGAAGCCAAGATTTGAATTCACACAGCTGTGTGTGAATCTGAGCTGTCCACCACTGCTCCACCCTGCCTTTCAGCAAAGGATAATCACATCTGCACCAGGTCTCTAAGTCCGTGCAGCCAGTCAGAATGTGGACATTGTGTCTGACAAGCATGGGGCATGCAGTTAAATTTGGGGAAGAAATTTCTTTCTCATAGAAGAAACCCTCATGGGTGAAAATTATAACTAACGGAATAAATTGGAGCCATCAGAAATCCTATCTGTGGGTTAGATGGCCTTCAAGAAAAGTAGGACAGTTCCTTTCCGTTCACGCTTCTCTTTGGGTGCTGCAGGGATCCATGACTCCTCACGTACATGCTTAGCAAATATTTACTGAGCACCAGTGGATTGGTGTTGTAAATAACTTGGCCTAAGGTTAATATCCCTCCTTGAAAATTTTATTAAAGAGTTTGACCATGCAGTGGGCTTGCACAGCAGGGGGGTTGCCTGGAGCTCCTGGTGTATAGAGGGATAGAAAATAATTAAAAATCAGAATGTAATCCAATTCAAAAGCAAAAGGCTTCCCCATCTATGCCCTTGTGAAAATTGTGTGAGTTAGCAAATTAATAAGACTCTTGCCTGGGGTGACGTCTGCACTTAGGCTGTGTAATTACCAAGAAATGAGAAAGACCTCAGTGGGTCCTATGGAAGAGAAAAAAAAAATTATTTCTGGACATAAGTGGAGTTATTAAGAATGCAAGAGCACTAATGCACTGGGGCCACTTCCAGGGCGCAAGTGATGGCTGGGCGCAGGCGGTAGCAGCCCAACCCGACTTTAGGGCTGATGGAGTCACCTGCTTCATGGTGAGCAGAGAGGAGGTGCAGGGTGAATAGTAGGGAAGGGAGAATACTGACATTTGATTGAGCCCTTGCTTTGTGCCTGCCTCCATGCCACGCGTTTTTCATGTATTGTCTCACTTGGAAGATGCCAGAATAGTCCATGGGTCTTTGTAACTTGGCCAGAGCAATGCATAAATGCACAGTCCAGCCTTGACACACGGAGGCCTGACCTCCATGCGGTTACTTTGCCACATATGAATGGCACAGACAAGATCATATAAAAGCAACAGAAAATTCACTATTAAACATTTTGACCTGTAAACTTATATTCTTCTTTCTATATACATATTCTGTGTTAATTTACCAAAATGGGATGTGGTTTTTTTAAACCTGCTTCTTAACACAAACACTTTTACGTGCTTGTTAAATATTCTTCCACAATATTATTCTAGTAGCTGCAGAACATGTAATTGTAGGTACTTTTCACAAACCTTTTTTATCAATCCCTTATTAGAGAGCATTTAGGTTGCTTTCAAGTTTCTGCAATTTTAACCAGTGTTCTAATGAACACCCTAGTAGATAAATCAGGGTGAAAATTTTTCTGATTTTTTCAAAGGTAAATTTCAAGCATGGAAATTGTTGGGTAAAAGGATATAGATATTTTTAAACTCAAGTTTATTGAGGCATATTTCAAATACAGAAAAATTCACCCTTTTTAGGTGTACATTTCTGTGAATTTTGACAAATGCATCAGTCATGTAACCACCACCACAATTAAATTATATAACACTTACAAGGACTTTAAAGCTTTTGATGCATGTTTATCCAGTTGTCTACTGGTAACGTTATACCTGTTCCCATCTACCATCAGCCTATGAAAGGGGAACATTGAGTATTAGATTCCCTAAAAGACTAAAAGAAAATTCCAGTTTGTAGGTGAGTGTTTCCATCTGATTTTAAGTTATATTTATTTGAATACTAATGAGGTTGCATATTTTTTATAGCTTTATTATCTGTTTTTATGTTGTATAGTGTGAATTTTTGTTTATGTCCTTGGCTTGATTTCTAGCTAACTCTCTCTGTTTTTCTTACTGATTTGTAAGACCAATTAGGGAGCTAGGCATGGAGGAGTGACCTGTCATATTGCAAGTATGTTTACTTTTGTCATCGGCCTTTTTTAATATTGTTTATACTTTTTTTCCCCCAAAATTTCAAGTTTCTGTAATCTCTCTGTCTTTTCCTTATAGGTTCCACGTTGGAAACATCTTCATAGTCCTGTCACACTCCATGATTATTTAAATATTTGCTCTTTTTATTTTAAATCTTTAATTCATCTGGAATGTATTTTAGTATTAATATATCACATGGAGTAAAAATTTAAATTTTCCCCCCAAATGATGAGCCAGTTTTTCTGGCCCCATTTATCAAATAATAAATCTTTTCCCCACCAATTTGAGAAGTCATCTTTATTATATATCATATTTATTATGTATTTAGATAGATGTGTCTCCGAACTTTCCATTCTGTTTCACAAAATTTGTCTTTTTTGGAAAAGAATAGATTTTTTTCACACCATTTTTAATATTGTAGTCTTATAAAATGTTTTAATATCTGGTTTTGCAAGCACTGGTTTTCATTACTATACTTTTTCAAAATGTCCTCTCCAGCCCTAACTATTATATTCCAGATGAACTTAAACCATATCTGAGTTTTAATGTCCAGTAAGAATTTTTACTGAAATTTCATTATGTTTTTAGATTAATCTGAGAATAATTTACATCATTCTAATAAGACTTATCACTGAGGAACATACGTTGCTCTATGTACTCAAGTTTTCTTTTATGTGATTCACTAACATTTTACAGTTTTTAAAAAGATATTCTGCATGTTTTGTGTTTAACCTAGGTATCATTAATCATGGCATCTGTTTTTTCATTATACTTTCCAACTATGGCTCCTATTTACAGCATTGTATTTATTTCTTTTTATGAAAAGTTAAAAACTATGTACAGTAATATTAAAGTTTTTCTTCCCTTCAGTGTTCCAAGAAGACAATTAGGTCATTTGTTAATACTAATAATTTTACCTTCACTTTTCTGATTTTATACTTCATTTTTTTCAAGTATTTTATTATTTAGAACTATTTTGATAATGTCAGATAATTCTTCACATTGTTACATTTTAATGACATTAAGTTGCATGTTACTTTTTTAAAAGTCAAAAATGGATGTTAATACAGTAATTTCCGATACACTAATCTTACAGTTTGGGAATAAACCCTATCTGGCTATGATGTGGGTTTTTTTAACATTTTGTTCAACGTTTTATTGAAATATTCATATCTGTAATCAGTCACATTAATTTTCTTTACTATGCTGTCTTTATCAAGTGATAGTGTTATGGTTCAGTTATTCCCATGTTGTAAAACTGGGAACCTTGCCTCTCTGGGCCAGTTATACATGTTGCTTAGTAAGTGAACATAACCCACCTGTATCGCCTGCTGCAAAGCTTTTTGGGAATACATCAACCATAGCATTTTTAAAACTCCCCTCCCTCACTCAGTATTCAGAATTTGTATTAAAATTGCAAAGTTCATTCAACAATTTTGAGCATCAAACAGTGAAAAGCTAATTCATCTGTTTTCTTAGAATAGAACAAAGTGTAAAGTAAAGATGAAAACTAAATCTCAGACACCATATTTCCATCATTTCTTTGGATTTCATTAGCTCTTGGCAAACATTATTAACACTTATGTAAAGTTTATTAATTCCAGCATGGTGTTCAAAAACTAACTCATTCCGCTTCAGAGATTACAGAAATGTTCACCCCTCTGTCTCTTGGGAAAGAAATTAAGTTTAAAAGGTAGAGTAATAAATAAGATGAAGCTTACCTGTACCAATTAGATTTGCTTGAGCAATCTCCAGATACATGCAACTACACTAAAGTGTTAAGAGATTATAAAAAACAGTTTATGTTCTCATGAAGTTTTTCATCTGAGACAGGGACCTACCTTGTTTGTGATGGTTTCTTCTCACAGAGAGGTAATGGTATGCAAGCCCCAATACAGCCCAGTGGTCTTCAGCCTACTTAGTTACTGCACCAACAGTAACAGCATTTTCGTCTCCTTCCTCCAGGACGTCTGTGTTAAGGCCTATTTAGCCCTTCGTCATCACACGAACCTACTGATCATCCTGTTCTCCATGATGCTGATGACGGGAATGCCCCAATTAACAAGCAAAGAAGATATCGAATATATCCGCGACGCCCTCACAGTGGGGAAAAGTGAGGAGGATGCTAAAAAGTATTTTCTTGATCAGATTGAAGTTTGCAGAGATAAAGGATGGACTGTGCAGTTTAATTGGTTCCTACATCTTGTTCTTGGCATCAAACAAGGAGAGAAACATTCAGCCTAGTGCTTTGGGCTAGAATTAAAAACAAGTTGGTGTTCTAAAGCTTTAAATTAGCATGCCAGTCATCGAACTTGGGTTGTAAATGCCGTAGGACATGGTGAAAGCTGGCACTTCAGAAATACAGATCTTTTCCTGGCTGAACTCTTCACTGAAGAAAAAAGGTTGGCATTGCTGATTATTTGCTTAAGTACCATTCAGTGCTAGGTTTATTTGCAGGTTTGTTTTTTTCTCATTTGTCTCAGGGATGTTGGAGAGTATTCTAAGTTTAAACAGACCAATGACTTCCTTATCGTGCCTCATATTTTGACTACCTTATTCTTGAGTGCTTCTGGAAATTCTTTAGAATGATTGGTGACATCTGCTTTCACCTGGGTTTACTCTCAAATTGGTTATCCTTATGTTCTTCAAGCTTTTCACAGAAAAATATGTAATCATCATAACCTTTATCTCATTTCTTAAATGATGTTTCCAAACACCCCTTCAGTGTCTGCAGATGTTAGTGGCGTGCTAAAAGCAAGGAAAGCAAGCTACTTACTCTTTTTAGTGTCTTTTGCAATTAGCTTCTTTTACTATGTGCAACTGAGACACACAAACACATAAGGGCAAATCTGAACCTCTGTGCCTTGGCCCTCCTCTGCTGGTCTGGTTCCAGAGTCATGGATATAAAAAATAGAGATGAGACCTTTTGTCTCAACTCTGCCCACGAGAGTGAATTATCTAGCACAATTGGTGTAGCCTTCTCCAGCATAGAAGCAGGCAGTAAGTAAAGGGACTCTTTCATGCCTGGACATTTCCTCTCTCCCTTTTTCCCTACTTCTCTTCTTCCTCAATTGCCACCCTCCCACAGCTCTTTACACACTTGTGAAATCTTCAAGGACACCCTTACCCTAGAACTCAAAAATTAGTTGAAAAATAATTTCTACTCAAAAATTACTACAATTTTAGGGACTTATTTGTAAAGATGTTTAGTGGAGTTTTTTAAAATATATATTATTAAAGGAAGCAGTCTAATAAAATATGAATTAGTTTCCAAATGCCTTAATTTTAAATTTTGGTCTGAGTATTCTTTTTCTTTCTTTTTTAATGGAAGAAGATATTTGATATCTTAAAAGTTTTCCAAGTTAAGAACAACACTACTTGCCCTATCTATTTCTCAGTTTAAACGACTTTCAAACTTTGACACATCTTTCAGATTTCCTAAAAATAATTGAAATGTCTTCCTTATAAAAAAAATCTTCATCTCTTAAATATCTTGCTATTTATTGCAAGTGTTGTTTACCCTTATAGAGCAAACATTAAATTATTTATAAAATATTTTGTAATTACCTATAGTTAATACATTACATAGGAATAACTATGTTAACAGTGTCTATGTTTAAGTATAATCAGCTATAAATACATATCTAATTTTTAAATTTCCAAAGTCCTGTATGACTTTGAGATAGCCCAATCCTTTCTTTTTGTGCATGCAAAAGCCCAGTGGTTTTTAACCCTGGCTGCAAATAAGAATCACCAGGAACCCCTTTTAAAAGTACCCTTGCCTGAGCCCCACTCCTAGGTTGTAATTTAATTCATGAGATGAAGATCAGACATCAGTATTTTTCTAATGTGCAGCCAGGGTTAGAAGCCCTGAATGGCCTCAAAGGTGCTTCCTCCCAGTGAGCCTTTCTCCTGGCTCACTAGAGATAACTAGAAAGAACTCCTCTTCCTTGACAACTTGTCCTTTTAAAATCTCAGTCTAGGCTGGGTGTAGCAGCTCATGTCTATAATCCCAGCAGTTTGGGAGGCTGAGGTGGGAGGATTGCCTGGGGCCAGGAGTTCCAGACCAGCCGGGGCAACATAGCAAGGACCCATCTCTACAAAAAATTTAAAAGTTAGCCAGGGGTACAGTAGTGGCACTAGTTACCTGAGGAGCTGATGTAGGAGGGTTGCTTAAGCCAAGAAGGTCAAGGTTACAGTGAGCTATGATGCCACTGCAGTCTAGCCTGGGCAATGGAGTGTGACCCTGTCTCTAAAAAAAATAAAAAATAAATAAAATAAAATCATACTCTGTTCCCCTGAACAGAGGACCATGCTCTGTAATGAAATGTATATTCCTGTCTATAAATAGAGGATAGACTTTGTATGGCACTTCTAGACCAACTATTCCCTATCATTCTTTTAAAGAAAAGCAGGAAAAACTTTCCAATTCAGAAGAGGTTTGCTTTCCCTATTCTGATAAATAATAGCCAAGCTCAGACCTTGAACAGATTCTACTTTGCTTTTTGTTTGAATTGCTAAAATAATTGTCTTGATGATAAAAAAAAAAAAAATTACAGAGGAATGTATTTATATTTAGCGTGTTGGCACATGCATACATATTTGCACTTCAAATGAACTAGTTCTTTCATGATGCTGATATATATATATATATCTTCCAACTGGGCTTGATTCTTCCATATTCCAATGAGGGTATAATTTCAACTCTATAGACTTACATATAAACAAAAATCACCTTTGTGTGCTTCCTTCCTTTATTGTCCCCTGTTAATTACATATACTTTTGAAAATGTTCTAGAACTAGGGTCATCCTGCTGCTGGGCAACTACCCACAACTCTATCTTCAATGCCAAATGAAAACACAGATCACAAGTCAAGAGAATCAGGTCAAAGCAACTTTTATGCATATCTAGGACTGGCTACATAATTGGCAGAGCCCAGTGCAAAATGAAAATATGAGGCCCATAGTTCAAAAATTATTAAGAAACTCAAGAAGGCAACAGCAGAGTATTAAACCAAGCCTTTCTGAGCTTTGTGGAGCTGCACTTGTTACATGAAACTGGTGTTGTGTATATCTGAATAATGGCTTTGGTGCTCAATTTTGTACATATGGTCTACCATGTCTGCATGAGTGCAGGTAAAGAATGCCTGGATCAACGTGTTGCATCTATTCAAATTGAAATACCTTCGCTGTATGTGTGTACATGAGGACCTAGAACAGCAGCCTGTTGCTCTTGGATTGGAACTATGGCCACTAAAAGTAAAAGCAATAAAGGTGTTTTAGGCCTAGCCTCACATGACTGCATTTGACTAGCTTTAGTGATACATTGGTGAATGTAGGGAAAGTGGAGACATTACAGATAAAATATATCAACTCCTAGAGAAAATTCTTGACTTAAAAAATTAATGGTAGTAAACATATCTTTTTTTAGGAGGTGAAATTTTTTTTTAAAAAAAAAGTTTAGTTATAGGAATTCTGCAGCATAATTTGGAGGCTATTAGTCCTATATTAATGGAAATTAGTTATTTTTTAAAATAAGTCCAAAAGTTCACACCAGGTGTGGTGACTCACGACTGTAGTTCTAGCACTCTGGGAGGCCAGGGCTGGCAGATCATTTGAGCTCAGGAGTTTGATACCAGCCTGAGCAAGAGTGAGACCCCTCTCTACTAAAACAATAGAAAGAAATTAGCTGGACAACTAAAAATATATAGAAAAAATTGGTCAGGCATGGTGGCACATGCCTGTAGTCCCAGCTACATGGGAAGCTGAGGCAGTAGTATTGCTTGAGCCCAGGAGTTTGAGGTTGCTGTGAGCTAGGCTGATGCCATGGCACTCTAGCCCAGGCAACAGAGTGAGACTCTGTCTCTAAAAAATAAAAAAAATAAAACTAAATAAGTCCAAAGAAGTCACTTATAAAATAAGTTTCTGTAGTAAACTCTGACATTTGATGTGCTAGGCTCTGCTTTCCATGATTATGAATATGGCATGATATGATATGATATGAATATGATAAATTGACAATCATATTTAATAATATGAAGAAAACATATTAAATTTGGATTTTTAAGTGTTCTATTGGCTTATTTTCTTTTCATCCAACCTGATAATTCTGGTACATAAGTTTGGTTCGAACCTGAGTGCTTGTCTGCAAATTCTCAAAGACTTGTTTTAGGACAGGTGCCTGGGGAACCCAACACACACCCTTGGCTGAAGTCCCCATTCAAGAGGCTGAGGCAGTCCCTCTCCTGGGTAGTCCAGTTCTCCCCACTTGCATGCATTTTAAATTATAAATTTTTCAATGTCAATTTAAATAAAAGAAAATCTGACTTCTTGTGTTCACTATACACATCTTTTAATATCTGAAAGGCCAAATATTCCTAATATTCCTAAAAGTCAAATTCTTTCTTTTAAGAAATCATTATTGAGGGCCCAATGCCTGTAAGACACTGTGCTAAGTACTGGGAATTAGAATATGGAATAAGACTGGCCTAGCCCAGGTCCTTACAGTGTTTCTAATATGCTGGTGATATCAGACACTTCATGATGGGTGTGTGTCTGTTGGGGGTTGAATTGTGCTCCCCCAAAAGATAGATTGAAGTATTAACCCTGGTACCTGTGAATTTAACTTTATTTGGAAGTAGGTTCTGTAAGTATAACCAAGTTAAGATGAGGTCATTAGGGTGGGCCCTAATCCAATATGACTGGTGTCCTTATAAGACAGAAGAGAAGTGACATACAGGGCAAGTGCCATGTGATGGAGGTAGAGATTGATCTGTAGCATCTACAGACCAGGAACACCTGGGGCTACCAGCAGCTGGAGGAGGCAAGAAAGGCTCCTCCCCTAGAAGTCTTCAAGGGAGCATGGCCCTACCAACAATCTGATTTCAGACTTCTAGCCTTCAGAACTGTGAAAAGAACACATTTCTATACTTTTAAGCCACCCCGTTAGGGGCACTTTGTTATGGCACCCCTAGGGAACTAATACTGTGTCAGTAACTAAAATTTTGTGAAGGTTTTCTTGGGGGAGTGGGGGGGGGCCTATGATCACAGAGTTTATGTAAGAATATGTGTTTGATATTTTTCTACTGCTATCAAAATAGCATGCAAAATATGTGATAAAGTGCTAATATTCTTAATATATAAAAACTCTAATAATTCAATAAGTGAGAGGTAAATATCTCATCAGAAAATATTTAATTCACAAAAGAAACATATGTAGGCAGTAAGCATATGACACCAGACTCCAAGTGACTATTGATTGAACAAATGCAAATTAAAATAACCTAAATTCCTTTTCTCTATCAGTTTAGCAAAGATTTGTAATGCCCAGAGTTGGTACTGATTCGAGGGAAAGGGCACTTTGTCACACTGTTGAAAGCAGTGCAAGTTGGTAAATTCATGCATAGAATTTTGACAAATTTATCAAAAATTAGGAAGGTATGTCTTCTGTGACCTAGCAAGACCACCACATCCAATAATTTATCCTTTAAAAATTGTTGCACGGGTGTTCAAAGACAGGTCAAAAAGAGTTACTAGTATTCTTTGTAATAACCAAAGAATGCTGGAATTAGAAACAACCTAAAAGTCCCTCAAAAGGAAATTGGGTAATGAAATCACATCCATACAATAGACTACAATGAAGCCCTTGAAAAGGTAAGGTAGATAAAATGCATTGATGCCCATGTAGATCTGTTCGATATTAAGGGGTGAAACAAGGTGGTTACAAGACAGTATTACCTTATGATCATATTCAAGTCAAAATGTAGGTTTGCATTTGCATTAAAAGGATGGAAGGATATGTATTCACCCACACTGTTAATAGTTTTTTGTTCTTTATGTTTTTTTTATCTTGCATTTATTTTTTCTCTTGAGTTTTGGGGAGCTTGACTTTCTATTATTTGAATTTCTTAATAACAAAAAATACTAAGTATTTTCATTTTGGAAAAAATGCAGTCTGCATGATAATCATATCCTTCAAGTTTACATCACGCATCATTAAAAGTTCAGAAAATGTTGCTCGAAGGAAAGAAAAATTATGTGAAGTCAATAATTATTAAGCAGTGGCATCAAAGCTATTGTTGGAACTTCTTGGCATAAACATGGCCATGTAAAAATTTCCTGCTTTACCTAGCCATACTGGGTTGTGATCTATTATACTGCTAAGGCTGGCCACGATTTCTCCCCTAAAAGGCAATTCTTTTGGGGAAGGAGGGCCTTTAAGGATGCTGCCTATTAATCAGTAAGGGAAGCCTTGCCTAGCACAGCTCTTCTCAGCTCTGTAGACCTCATGCTGCCTATCTGGCCATGCTGAGCTCTCTAGCTCACATTTAGGTCCCCCTTGGAAGTGCAAACAGCCTCATTTTCACTTTTCTTGAATGTCAGATTATTTTCTAAGCATTCAGTCATTCATATGAGTGAGTAAATCTCACTGCTTGCTGCTTTGGTAAGAATTTTTTCTCCTAGGTTCTGCACTCTGAGTCCGGGTCCATAATGCACTTGCACTTGGCAGTCTGTCTCTGGAGGATGTCATGGGGAATGGGGACACACCAAGGAACCCAGAGTCTATTTACAGCACTCTAGCAGCACTTTTCTGCATCTCACAGCAGACTGATGGTCATCTGAGAAGTTTTATACTCAGAAAATCGAACTCAGAATCTTTTGATTACACTTGAGTTAAAATGGGTCCCTGCTGTCCAGCAGAGATCCACCTACCATTAGCACCACCATTTCCAGCCACGAGCAAAGTTTGTGGCTGAACAGGAACCCCCATCACCAGATGTGTATGGTGGCCAAAGCTACACTGGTCCTCCAGGCCACCCCACCCCGACTCTTTCATTTGTTTCACCACTAAGCACCTGTTCTACAAAACAACCAGCCCTGTGACTACAGAGGGCATCCCCTGGGGAAATCCCAAGGCCACAAACCACTGCCAAGTCGCTGACCTCTTCCAGGCTCTGCTCTCCCCTATCCTTGGTTCTGGAAACTAGGAAAGACAATTCCTCACTTTTGAGGCATCTTCTTGCTCAGGCACTAATTGCTCAAAGTGGCAGGACACAGACACATTCTTCAGGCTTTCAGCAGGCAGATGGGTTTGACTCCTTTAGCCTGTACAGATTTAAAGAAGTCTGAGACTCACGAGATCCTGGAGGAAATGCAGAATAAGCATCTGTGGCTGTGGACGTGGGTGACCTTAAGCCAGCAACTTGGGGATAATCCACTTAGAGCCCAAGCAAGATGCTACAGGAGCAGTTTAGAATAGGTGAGGCAGTAAAGGGTGGGTTATGTGGCTTTGGCAGTAGAACATCCCAAATTCAAGTACTAATTGATTGTCACTTGAGGAAGTTGTCTAAGCTCTCTAAGTTCCAGCTCTCTTCTCTGTAAACTGGGAAGGACAGCATACCCTACCTTACAGAATTGCTGTGCAGATTAAATGAAATAATGAAAGTAAAGCATTAAGCACACCATCTGGGCAGGAGTTAATGCTCAATAAATGATAGCTATTATATCTATGTTCCTTTTTAAAGAAGGCTGAAGAATCTCAAAATATCAAACCCAAAAGTTCAATGGCATCATCCTTGGAGTGTGACTTTGGGGTGTGATTTAAATGATGGAAATCTTAATTTTCTAAGTATCGTGTCTTCCCAGTAGAACTTCAAAGGAGAATTAATTTCCATTCCCTGTCAACATCAGATACCAAGAAACCTTCTAAATAGCATCCTTCTCTGATAAGTTATTCTAATCAATGCAAATTAGTTCCTGTGTTCTGAGCCTAAAGAAAATTAGACAGAGAAACTAGAATCAATTGACAATACTACTAACTCCCATTTACTTTTTAAAATCAGCTTTATTGAAGATTAATTTACATGAATCAAGTTCACCAAGTTTAAATGTCTAATTTGATGTGTTTTAATAAATATATAAACCTATGTAACTGCCACCATGGTCAAGATAAAAAACAATTCCATCACTCCAGAAAGTTCTCTCGTGCCCCTCTGCAGTTAATTCTCTCCCACCTCTCCTAATCCTTAAGAACCACAGAATTGCTTTCTATCACTACAGTTTTGCATTTTCTAGATTTTTACATACATGAAATCATACAATATGCAGTCTTCCGTGCCTGGCTTCTTTCACATAGCATAATGCTTTTGAGATTCATCTATGTTGCCTAAATAAAGTATAATTTAGGAAAGCTCAGTTTTGGGACAGATTTGCTGCAGTTCACTTTAGAGCCAAGTGCCAAATTTCATTTTTAATTGTCTGCTGTCTCTGATTCTCCATGCCAATGGTTCCTGCTCCATCTTAGATTAGTGAGAGATCCTGTTATTATGCTTACCTTGTTGCTGTTTATACAGCAGGTGCTAAGAAGCCTTCATTCAGAGGCTTTCTTTTCTCTGGTTTCGAAATAGTGCAGGGATAGATTATAATATTCTCCACTACTGCTGAAAGGCAAACAGCTTCCGGGGCCAGCTGACAGAAGACACAGGAACACTGGAGTTAGCAGAGAACCCCAGAGAGGAGACCTTCTCAAACAGCATTTCTCAAACTTGAATGTGCACATGAATCACCTGGGGATGCAGATTCTGATTCCATAGAGCTGGAGTTGAGCCTGAGACTCTGCATTTCCAAAAAGCTTCCGGGTGAGGCTGCTGGTCCCCGAGCCATGCTTTACATGGCAAGGCTCTGTAGATCTCTGTAGGCAGATCCTGCTAGTGTGGAAAGTCAAATCAACGAGAGGGCTGAAAACGTGTACCAATCTGTGCTTGACAAATACTCCTCAGAGACACAAATTGTCATCATACATGATGAAATACATACACACATCATCAATCTCTGTTATTTCAAATGGCACCTCAATTTTCTCATCTGTAGAATGGGTATGATAGTATCCATCTCTGTGGTAGGTAGACCTCCAACATGGTCCCCAGCAATCTCTGCCTCCTGGTGTTCATGCCTTTGTGTGAGCCACTCCCCTTGCATAGGAACTGGGCCTGCCAACTTGTTTCTAATAAATGAAATGTGGCAAAGGTGATATGTCACTTCCAAGATGAGATTATAAAAGCCTGCAACCTTCATCTTGCAGGCATTCTAAAGGCACACTCTTTCTCACCTGCTCAGCTTGACAGAGCCACTTGCCATGTTGTGAGATGCTCTAGGCAGGTCTAGGTGGTAAGAAAGCCAGTGAGGTCTCCAGCCAACAACTCATGAGGACTAGAATTCGGCCAGTGACCACACCAGTGAGTCAAGGCATGTTCCTTTCAAGCCGAGCCTTGTGAGAGACCCAAAGCCAGAGGACCCAGCTAAGCCATGCCTGGATTTCCAATCCATGGAAACTATGAGATAATAAATATCATAGTTTTAAGCCACTAAGTTTGGGGTGACTTGTTATGTGGCAATAGATAACTAATACATTTCAGAGTGGTTTTGAGAAGATTAAAGAAGACAAAGGAATCAATGCATGTGAAAGGATGTAGCACAGTGCCTGGCACAGAGGAGTTTCTTGGTAACGTCAGTCAAATCTAGAAACAGCAGAGCCACCAACATCACCAGGACTTGTAAACAGCAGCTGCAGCCACTAACCTAAGAATAATCCATTTGTATAAAGTCTGTTAGTTTCACCTTGTCAGGAAACCTTCAGACTAGAAGGGAAGAACCCAGGAATCGGAGTTGTGCAATATATACAAAGACACAACTAACTACTCATGTGTGTTTTACACATATATGTAGACAATCCCACTTTTTAAATGTAAGATTGTTTTTCCTGGATCTTAGACTGGATCAAGCGCTCCAGCAGGCACTCAGGTGATGATGATGATGATGGAAGGGGAGCTTCCATAGAGCCATGTCTTATAAAGTGATGATCCTACTTTTTCTTCTCATTCCCTCTCTCCTACTTTCTAGTTTATTCAAAGATGCAAGTTCAATAGCACGCATCAAGCCAAATGCAAACTATCAAGAAACATTTCAGGGAAGTAAAGTCCCTGGCTCAGAGCTGTCACTCCCTTAACAGCTGTCACAGCCCTTCATCTTTAGCTACAAAGAGAAAAACTATGACCAGCATGCAGACACCTCTCACAGAATCCCTGGAAGGGCCTGAAGGATTGTTTGCCATGTTTTCGCCTTTTCCTTCATTTAGATTTTAGCAAACACCACAGGCGGATCATCTGAAGGCAGCTAGAGCTGGCTAGGATGGCTAAGGACGTGGTACAGAGGGCTGGAGTGAAGAGTCACAGCTGTGGGCATTGAAACCTGTAGTTGAAACTGACTCAGTACCACCGAAACCTATATGAAAATGATCGTGGATGCCTCTGAAACCTAATCCACTCAATTCAGCACACATTCATGCAGTGTCTAGTATGTGTGTGGCCCTCAGCCATGCTACATGATCCTGGGGAAACAAAAATAAGTCAGGCACTGTCTGATGGAGGGAGCAGATACATGCACACTTGACTGTAAGGGAAGAAAATCCAAGATAAATCACCCTCTACTGAGGCCTGCTCTGTTCCAGGATGGGGCATGGGGGAGGGATACAAAGACCTCTTGGCTAGGAACACAAGACAGATTGTGATGTGTTATAATAGGTATACATAAAGAGAAAAAAATACAAAGGTGGCAAGAGTTCATTCTGTCTAAGGGACCAGGAAAGGCTTCCTAGAGAAGTTGACATTGGAGTTAGGTCTTGAGGTATGAAGAGGAATCTCAACAGGTGGTCAGAGCATTCCAGATGGGGTGAGGGTGGGAGTGGCAAGACAAAGGCAGCAAGGGGCAAAAATGCAAGGTGAGTCAAGAAATACCAATAAAGCACCATGACAGGAGTGTCAGCCGAATGGCAAGTAAGTGACAGCAAAGGCTAGAGGGAGCAAAATCAGAAGAGGCCTTGAAGCCAAGCAGAGGAGGCTGGGTTTATGCTGCATGTGACACAAAGGAAACTTTTAAGGACAATAATGATATAGCCATGCATTATTCAGTATGCTTTAGGTTGCTAGGGACTGAAACATAGTTCAAATTGGCTTAAGCAAAAAAGCATATATTGGTTCATTTAACTGGGAAGTTCGGAGATACATCTGGCTTTAGGCTCAGCTGATGCCAAGGAATAAATGATGTCATCTCTCAGCTCTACTTTCCTCTTCTTGATTTCTTCCTCAAGGGGATTCTCTACAAAGATGTGGCAAAGATGACAAATCAACAGCTTGAGGCTATGTCCTAGTAGCTTGGGCTCCCTTGGGAGAAGAGATTGCTTCTTCCACAATAGTTCCATCAAGAGCCTGGGGATGAATCTCATTGGATAACTTGGGTCACCCTTTATGTAGATGTAAACACTGTGGCTGGGGAAATACAATGCCTATCCCTGCAGATGGAGGGTAGGGTCAGCACACCAAACCCCATTCACTCATCCACTGGGGGCGAGGGGGAGAGTGCTATTTAAAGGAAAATCTAAGTGCTGCTTTCAAAAGAAAAAGAAATGGGTGCAAAGTTGGCAAAAAAACTGTCCATTACAAAATAGAAAAAATAATTCCAGAGGCAATCTGTTGGAGAAAACGAGAGAGTAAGAGAGAGGAGAAGGGGGTGTTTCCCAGAGGCAAGGAAACCTCTATGATAGAGTAGGCAGGAGACAAAACAGCAGGAACCAGGACAGTATGGGGTGGGGGGTGGGGGGTGAGGCATGGACAAAGCCATCTTGCGGACCACACACAGAGTCTTGAGGGGTCAAGACACAA
Organism: Microcebus murinus; assembly: GCF_040939455.1. NCBI lineage: Eukaryota > Metazoa > Chordata > Mammalia > Primates > Cheirogaleidae > Microcebus > Microcebus murinus. The sequence goes on from NC_134112.1 coordinate 63,015,134, forward strand.
GAGAAGCTTTAAAAAGTAGATTTGGAGGGCCAGGCGTGGTGGCTCATGCCTGTAATCCTAGCACTCTGGGAGGCTGAGGCGGGCAGATTGCTTGAGGTCAGGAGTTCGAAACCAGCCTGAGCAAAAGCGAGACCCCATCCCGGGCATGGTGGCGCATGCCTGTAGTCCCAGCTACTCAGGAGGCTGAGGCAGCAGGATTGCTTGAGCCCAGGAGTTTGAGGTTGCTGTGAGCTAGGCTGACGCCATCACACTCACTCTAGTCTGGGCAAAAAAGCCAGACTCTGTCTCGGAAAAAAAAAAAGTAGATTTGGAAATCATCTGTGTAATGAATATGATATTGAAGGGCATATGGTACAAAGTTAAAATTAAGATTTACCTTAGAGATCCATGTTAACTAAGTTCAGGTGACCTTGGTGTGTTATCATGGTTTACTGGATATCAGAACAAGCACAGCCTAAGACAACTTGGGTTGAAGTTTGGCAAACACCATATATACAGATCTACTGAAAGGAAAAGGAAACAATTATTCAGTCACATTACCTATGGACTCACTTTTCTTCACTTGCTTTAAAAATAAATGACTTTAACTTCATCACACGGACCATATAATCCATAGCCATATATATGATATAAAAAACTTTATTCCATAGATTGCAACCATAGCCTAGAAGGGAAGGATCCAGGAATCTTAACTCTCTTTTTATTGAGAAAGTACTAGAAGCAGAATGGGGTTGGGGAAAGAACCCAGGAGGCAGGGAGTCCCGGCTCCACCACAGGGCAAGCCACGCCTGCCTCCCTGGGCTTTTGCTTCTTACCTGGACAAAGAAGAGGTGGAACTGGCCTCTGTAGAAGATTCCTTTCACATCTACCATTTTATGATTCTAAACCCCAAAGTCCCCCCAAACCTGGGAGTCTCCTTCCCAGGGAAAACCTTGAATCTCCTCAATCCTGTTTCCCTGTCTGGCCACCACACTATGTCAGTTCTATAAAAAGCCCCAACATTGACTCCCGTCAGAAACCACCACATGATTGGGGACAGCATTCCTGTGAAGGTCACCAGCCACACCCCGTGTGAAGATCACGACCCAAGTCTCAGGCCCAGCCCTCAAATGACCAGAGCGGAAGGACATTGTCCTCACAGTCCCTTAAGAGGGAACATCTGCCACAGCATGGGCTGAGGTCAGAGATGGCGAGCCCAGCAACCCACAAGCCTGGAGGGTTTGGAAAGAAATGAGGTAAAAGCTGATTCCAGCAAAGCTGGGTATTTTTATGAGGGGCCTTTTGGTTGGAAGAAACAGAAAACCACTCTAGCTTAAAAACAAAGTGGAATTTATTTTGAGGATATTAATCTGTCTCACAAAACCTTGGACCAGAAAATCTACCCAGGCCTCCCAAAGAAACGGGAACTAGAAAACCATCACAAGTCCTTCCAGTCTCTCTTTTCTCTCCCTCCCTCGCTCCGCCTTATCTTTCTCTGTGTGGCTTGCATCTCCCTCTGTCCCTGCATACCTGCTTTCCCCCCTTGCCCTGGGCAGGTGGCTGAGCAGGTCTGCCTCTCAGCTCTCCTCTGGTTTGACGATCTACTTTAAACTTCCAGCATCTTTGCTTCCCAATTCACACTGCACTGTCTCTGGCTTTGGTCAGGAGTCCCCCTCAGGGCCAATCAGTGATGATCAGGGACGTGGCATCACCTGGTGAAAACACGGTGGCCGGGACCTACTCCTACTGCATTGGAAGCAGGGGCAGGGAAACAAGCCGAGTGTCTCAAAGTCTTTGGGCATAAATGCAGATATGTAGTTGTAGAGATATTTCTGTCAAGTTTTCTGTGGTTTTCTTGCTCAACTATTTCTTTGCATATTAAAAAAATGTACAACAAGACATTCTGTGGTGTTTGCATTTTCTACATAGACTAATGCACATAGGGTCTCACTGGGAAGACACCACTGCTCAATCTGAGCATCACTGTTATTCATTAGTAGCCGTCACAATGGCAAGAAAGAAAAGCAATTCATCCAACAGGAGTTAATCCTCCCTATCTTTCACCCCACAAATGAACCCAGGTCATTCAGTTCTTCCCAGCTGAGTATGCAGCTGACATTTAGTGAAGGAAGCATAAAAATGACTTCTGGGTATGTGGGTGTGTTTCATGCAAACACTTTTCTTCAGCAGCTTCTGACTTCAAATGAGAACCCCAGGCACTAGCAGGCACGTTCAGTGCTTAATAATTTCAGAAAAAGAGAATAGAAGTTATATGGTTTCCCTGGAAACCTTTTCTAAAGAGCTTGCACATGCACCTTCTCAGGAAGCAGGAGCTGCAACCCGGGATGCTCCCCTGCCATAGGCCAGCCACGAAGCGGTCAAGGCCAGGGCTCCTCAGCTGCAGCTCCAGGAGCAGTGGTTGGCCTTATTTTGCTTAGGGTTATTTAATGTCAAGTCTCTCTCTACCAGCTGGTCCAATGAGAAAAATATGCTCAGGTAGTTTTTGGCATCTTTGAAAGCATTTGCAAGTTTTAGGTTATCAAAGAGGGGTGGAGGAAGTCCTATAGTGTGTATCAGGATGGGGGATGGGAACAAGAGGAGATAGCCCACTGATATTAAAAATCATTTGAATCTGAATTCTCAATGCAGCCATATTCAGACAGCATTGCAAATTAGAATTAAAATGACCTGGAAAAGGGCCAGGAATACAAGCATCTCTCCAGGGACCTTTTTCAATACCTGTGAATTTACAGTCTTAGCAAAGAAAAGAAAGAAGAAATAAAGGAAGAAATAAAGAGAGAAGGATGGAGGGAGAGAGGGAGGGAGGAAAGAAGGAAGAAACAGGAAAGAAAGAAAAGAAAAAGAAGACAAAGACCTATCAGGTATGCAGAATTTAGGAGATTATTGATTGCTTAATTCCCAAAGTGTCAGAAGACCTAGATTGAGAATGATTCTTATCTGGCTTAAAGGGATATATTATGAACATCCAGGCTTATATATGTGTCTTGGTCCATTCAAGCTGCTATAACAAAATACCTAGACTGGGTAGCTTATAAACAACATTATTGCCTACTATTGTGGAGTCTGGGAAGTCCAAGATCAAGGTACCAGCAGATTCAGTGTCTGGTGGGGGCCCGGTTCATAAGTGACGCCTTCATAAGTGACGCACTGTGTCTTCTCATGGCAGAAGGGACAAGGAGTCTCTCTTGGGCCTCTTTTATAGGGTGTTAATTCCATTCATGAAGGCTCCATCCTCAGGACATAATCACATCCCAATGCCCCACCTCCAAATACCATCACGTGGGGGGTCAGGGTTTCAACACATGAATTTTAGGAGGACATAAACAATCAGACCACAACAATAAGTATGGACTTTTTGCACTGAAATTATCACAATCCTCTTCCTATTGCCTCCTCCTTTCCATCCATCATAATAAGCAAGGTTTTTATCAGGAAGAAATCAGCCTGCCCCTGTGACCTTAGTCTCTAATTTAAGGATGCTTATCTTGGGAGATTCATGTTAATTCTTTCTTGGGAACTCTTGAAGTTTTAAGGCATCAGTCCTGTATCTAGGTATCAAGCTCTTCCCCTATGTCCAACATCAACACAGCAGATGAAAATCATGCAAATCACATAGGAAAAGGAGCTGTTCTAAGATATGGAAGTGACCACATGACTCTATGCAATAGATCAGGACAGACAGTGCAACTGTAACATTGACAAGTCTTGGATAGCAAGGGAAAGAAACATTAGCCCCAGCAGTGCATACTCCAGACCCCCTTACTAACCAAGGCTTCCAACAGCATCCCCACTCCCACTTGAAACCATCTTCAACACTTGGGAGGCCCTGGAGTCAAAGCTGAAAGTACCCAATTTAATTTCAGGGTGATGTCCCTTTTATTTCAATATGGTTATCAAACATTTATGTGGCAGGCATCATGTGAAATCTTAGGAATGCAGAATTATCATAATAACACATAATCCCTTCAGAGATAGGGTAAATTTAGATCTTCTGCCTGTATATTTTCCTGACTCTGTTTTAGGAAAAATTTAATCATGTTCCCTAATTAATTTGGTTAAAATATTATTTAAAAAAACTTTCCTGAATCAATGTGGCTTTCTAAATTTTTCTAAAACACAAGAGCGCATGTTCTTAAAATGTTTATCACTAATGAATGATTCCTATCCTTCCTGGCCTTTGCTCTTTGTAGCACTAAGATGGATCCAGCTATCCAAACCAACACACGATTTGTGCGAGCAAGAACTGCCATCGGCTCTTCCGCAAAGTTCACTGAGGCTCATCATTTTGTTAGTTATCCTCCCCTCTAAATTCAATCTTTTGTGTCTGCAAATCACAAATAAAATATGTATTGGTTCATAACTAAAAGATGTGTTCCCTTTTTCTCAAAATTCCCAGAACTCTCTTAAAATTTTATATTCATCTTAGGGCAAATATGTAGGGCATATTTTGAATACTTGGAATGTTGTATCTTCACCAAGTATGTCAATTGACTTGAGAATATTTTGAGGTTATACAGACTTGGATATAGAAACTACTAAATAGAATGAAAGATTTCAGAATGCCTAATTAATTGGACTGAATAATCAAATGATTAATATTATTGGAACAATTAGAATTACTAGGGTATAAATGGATGCAGATTTTTAAAAATCCTTTCCTTAACATTCCTGAGACAGCCACAAAAGATAGCAGACACTTGCAGATCTAATAACCAAAGAGTTCAGCTATTCAAGAGCAACTGTGACTGATCATTTTTTGTAGAAAACAAACTTTGAATCCAGGCTTTGAGGCCAATATGAGGCTAATTTGAGGCATTTAGCTAATAAGTGAATCTTTCTGACCTATCATATTCATATCCCTACAATTCTTTTGGGAGTGCATCCCTCCTCATAAAGTAATTTTTTTAATTGGAGCTTTTTTTTTTTAATGAAAAATGGCCACCTAAAGAATCCCAAATACTAGTTCTGGCCATGGGGCAGGGAAGTAAAAATAAAAACAACTTAGGCAGTAATGGTTCTCAGCCAAATTTAGATATAGATATTAAATTAAATTTAGCCTTGGCTCAGACATGTAACAAACAAATCCATGGCCACATTCAATATTCTATTATTTAAATCTAAATGTGCCAAGATCTATCTCTCCCTTGTATTATAGAAACTTGAGGTTTCTTTTGGAGGCCTCTAGCTGTAATTTTCTCAAATGTTGACAGATTATGTAACAATGGATGAGGCCGGGTGCGGTGGATCAGGCCTGTAATCCTAGCACTCTGGGAGGCTAGGAGGCCTCAGCTGGGAGGCCAAGGCAGGAGGAACTCACTTGAGTTTAGGAGTTCAAGACCAGCCTGAGCAAGAGTGAGAACCCCATCTCTACATAAAATTAAAAAATTAGCGGAGCATGGTGGCACATGCCTGTAGTCCCAGCTATTCAGAGGCTGAGGCAGGAGGACCAGTTGAGCCCAGGAGTTTGAGGCTGCAGTCAGCTATGATGACGATGCCTGGGCCACACAGTGAGACCCTGTCTCAAAAAAACCCAAAACAAACAAACAAAAATACCCACAATGAATGAGACAAGTAATACGTGGATTGAGGCTGTGATAACCAGACAGTCTCACTTTCTTTTTTAAACACAATTGGCTTCTCCAGACACTATTGCAAAACATCTTTTGGGAAACTTGTAAACTTTGACGTATGTTTCTACATCAAAAGCAGACACAAGTGTGATGTCAGTGTTTGTTTATTACTTTGCTATGTTTAGTATTTTTCTGTGTTATATTTTTGTAGTTGGAAAGTCCATTTATTCATTTGTACACCAAAAATTTTTATAAGTAACCACTATGTGTCAGTCACTGGGAATTCTGTAGGAAACAAACATAGGGAAAGTCCCTGTTCTCATACATTTATACTCTGTAGGAGAGAGAGATAAACAAGATAATTATGGGTTGCAATAAGAAACAGGTGATGTGTTACCAAGTAAATACAAGAGGGCAACCATACACAGATAGTTGTCAGGAAAGAACTTCTAGGGAATTAACATCTGAGTTGAGACATGAAAGAAGAGAATTAGAATGCCAGTAGTTAAATTATTAACTGTTGCCAGAGAAAATTAAGTATATACAGAAATAAAAGATGCTATTCACATATTCTGGGGCACTTAAGTATCAAAAGCCATCTATGGGATGGATATGACATGTTTAAATCCCTTTATATTATGCATTTGCTTTTTAATGAGATATTTTAGTTCTAAGGACAAAACAAAGCCACTGTTTGTGATATAATGTTCTACTTCATTAGCACAATTTATTTAAAACAAACAACAGTTCTTGTACCTAGCTGTTTTCTGTCACCAGCTTAAGTGTTACCTTAGAGCAAAAGTAAATCAAATAACAAAAAATCAATTGCATTTTATATACTTATAATAAATAATCTGAAAACAAAATAAATAAATAAAACAATTCCATTTATAATAACATCCAAAAGAATAGAATACTTGGGAATCAATTTCACAAAAGATTCTATCTCCACAAGAACAGTTACATTTTAGGAAGAACAGAATCAGCAATGTGAATTATTGAAAGAAGATTTCTATAGGAATGCAGCATTTCTGTGTGATATCATGTAAAACTAAGGTTATATATGATATGTGGCAAAAAAAAATCCAAGCGTTTCGAAAAAAGCTATCATTTTTCAAAACATTTCTTCAAAAAGAAATTTCAGATGAACATTTTCCCTAGTTAGCAAAAGTCATTGATTGCATAATACATGTAAATACATTGCATGATACATTCATCATTTGAAGAATATGCAACTGTTATAGACTATTAATTGTAGAATACAATGAAAGGTTCGCTGACTTTGAGAATCATGACATCACACTCAAATTAGCATTTCAGCCCCACCTAGTTGATATCACCAAGGCACCTAAAGAACTACAGATGGAATCGATTGAGCTCTCAGTAGATGATATTTTAAAGTCATTGTTTGATGCTAAGAAAGATCTAACTGAAATATGGAAAAATACCCATGCCTTCCGTAATATGCCCCAAAAATGCTTTCTTGCTTTTCCCACTTATTGCTGCAAATCTACATTCTCCTACCTAACCCAATCAAGACACTCTTAAGGTTACAAATGACTGATACCCACCTAGCAGATCAACTGAAACTGTGGACCTCCATGCTGCAACCAAATATTCAAATGCTTTCCAACAAAAAGCAGACACAACAAAGTTTTAAAAGGTTAGTTAACTTGAAAATTAACAAATAGTTTTCATTTTTGAAATTATTAAGTACCTAATAGTTAGATTTTTACAAAATAGTGTACGTTTTTAAGTATATCTGATTGAGGTTTCCTGAATGCAGCCTTATTTGATTACAGTAAAATTAATGCAGCCCTCCAACATGAAAAGGTTCCCACCCCTAATCTAGAGAGACAGAAAGTAGATTAGTGGTTGCCTAGGCCTGAGATTGGGGGCAGTTGGGAGGAAATGAAGAACGCCTGTTAAGGGTTATGGGTTTGCTTGGCAGGTGATGATACGTGCTAAAATTGATTGTGATGGTTACACAACTCTGGGGATATACTATAACTGTATACTTTAAATGGGTGAATTGTATGGTGTGTGAATAACATCTTAATACAAATTTTCTATTAAAAAAAAAGTAAATCATAGACAATTCTAGGAAACATCAATGCTTCTATCATTGAACCTTAAGATCAGAAGATTCACCAAGAATTTAAGTTTATTTATCTATCTTGCTTTTAGGTACAGCCTCTGTGCAATAACATTAGATGAAAATCTTTTCTGTTTTTAGGCCCTTAAGAAAAGGAGAACCAATCCATCACCTCTTCAATAAACCATTCCAATTTTGACAACTCCCTGAATCAGCACAGTCTTCCCTAAAACCCCGTGTTGGATTTTAGACCAAGATTAATCACCCTTGAGGAGAAAAGATTACTATAGTAATTACTGTTTCCTATTTTTCTGAGTATTTCTCTTTTTTTTCTAAAACAAAGACTCTGGTATTAATATAGCATGCCTCTGCTCTCTTACTCTCATGTCAGGCTTGGTTCTTTCTTGCAAATATTGAGGTCTCACATCTTAATTTAAGACAAAAATGATACTGTACAAATGAGGTTATTTCTCCCTGCTTTCATCTCTCTCTACTGGTATTTCTTAAATATAGTCACCTGATCCTATCAATTTCATGGGATACTGTGTGGTAAACAAGCTCATATACAAAAGGGAGAATATTACTCAATATCAATAGCATCTTTTTCAAAAATGGTATGATCTTAATTACTATTTTACAATATTGCCAGCACTTAACAGTCCTTTTCTTCTTTCCACAGGTACTTTGGAATAATTTCATTTGAGGTTGTCAGCCTCTATTTGCCTAATGCCTTTTGCACTTTAGTATCAGCAGACTTTAAAATACCACAGCCTTCTAAAAATCTGAAACCAGTGATTGGATGGTATGAGGAAGAGGGCTGCAAACATAACTTTTCCTGGGAGAGAGCAGCTCTCCAAGAAGATGAAAAGGAGGCAGAGAAGAGTGGGGGATAAAAACTAGTATGTGACTTTTTAATTGGAGCTCTATCAGTTTTTCTCTCTTCTAACCAGCACATTTAGATGGTAGCCTGCCCTCAAGTTATACTTTATTTTAGATAGTCTCAACAGCACTTCTAGAAAGTTCTGGCTGAGACATCCCACTATCTGGAAAAGTTCAGTAATGGATAATAGAATAATTAAATATTGTTTTAATGCAGTAAGAGCTTGTCGCATGAAGATATACTTTTCCCCAGATTTCATTTCATTTGTGCTTTTTTCACATTTCTATGCTGATGGGATCCTGGTTTTTTAAGATAGTGAAATTTTTATCTTTAAATTAAACTTCACTTTGGCACAATGATTGTTGATGTTAATATTATATGAAGTGCTGTGGGGGTTAACAAGATGACTCAGATACAACTCTCAAGGACCTTAGTCTAATGAGGGGATAAAGGTCACAGTGACTTTGATAAAAGAGCATAACAAGCGCCATCCATCAGCATTGGTATTTGGTTAATGATTTCCCAAAGTTTTGTTTCCGTGTTTAATATTCCCAGTAGTTCCTAAGAATTTGAATAAAATGCAAATATTAAGCAATCATCCAAACACGATGTCTTCCATTCATTGTTACATATCATTTCCTCCAGTTTGCTGACCCAGTAAAAACAACATTCAAGCCTTCTCATGCTCTAGCATGTAAACCTATTTTCACTGGTGATTTGCGTCCTTTAAAAGAAAGAACAGTGAAAAGCCAGAAAAGCAGAGGAAGAGTGAAAAAGTAATGATGGAAAATTATTTCATTCTTTATGATCTTAAGAGATCCAGGTGTTTTTAGATTCCCTCAGAAGTTGAGTTTTTCTTTATATAGTTCTCTCAAAAACACATGTAATACCAATACCTTGAAATCCACCAATGACATACATAAATATTTGAGACATTCACAGATAAACGCAAAACTCCAACTCCCTTTCCACACCACAGAAATAACAGAGGGTTCTCTTAAGGTAGACAATGAGGTTTCTCTGTGGCAGTTACAGAAAACATTTTCCTACAGAAGGTGGTTGTAAAGACTTAATCCCCTGGCTGTGAATGCCATCAGTGTTCAGCAATGTCATATCCGCTACATTTTCTCATTTTCCTCTAATGCCTGAATGGCTTACCCTAATATCATACCACTCCTTAATAAACCTGAAAGTTTAGTTTTTTATAGACCCACTAAGTAATGCTTGCTGGTAAGATTGTCCAGCAAACCTAGTGAACCTTTTAAATATTTTTTAGCTGCACTGATTATGGCAAAAATATTTGATCTCATATGAATTCACCTGTGTCTCCTAAAACAAGTTGATTCTGCCCTCGAGGAGTCATGTGGAAGTATATTTGCTCATATTCAGAACCCCAAAGTAGATATGTGATTCTTTTCCAAGACCAGACATTAAAGGAAACAGGGAAAACACTGTCTATGTGATTTAATTGGAAGATGCACCAAATATATCAGCCATGGTGCATCATCGTCATTATTGTTATTTTGAGTTGTCTCTTGTTCAAAAACCTTCCATGAGAATACATGTGTAATAAGCTGAAATATGAAAGAAATAAGGCATGACTAACCCTGCCAGATATGAAAATAAAAAATAAAGTCACTTTAAGTAAAACGATATGGATATTCATGCAGAAAAAAGCAGATCACAAATTGTTCCTGAGATTGACCCAAGCATACATGGAAATATAGTTCATGACAAAGATGGCATTTCAGATTAGTGAAGGAAAGATATTTTATTAAATTATTAATAACCACTTTTAGAATAATTGTGAACTATTTGGAAAAATAAAATAATAGAATCTCCAACTCACCTCTTATAACAATTTAATTCCTGGGGTCAAACCAGAAAATGGAAAATTTCCTAGTAGAACTACTCAAAGGCTTCTACTTTCCAGAGCTATATTGAGACTAGAAAGTGTCCCTACGCCTACTCTAGTCACTCAAATGAGACCCTATTCATTAAATGCCGTAACTTAGGAACAGTTCTATGCTATAGCCAGAATTGCTCTATCAACCAATGACTGAATATTTGCAATCATGAGAAAAGTATTCTTTGAAGAGTTGTAAAAGATGCTCTTGGGCAAAAGCTCTCTTTCACATGATCTGCATTTTGTACATTTTGCATTGATATTGAAGAGCTTCAGTAATTTTAACTAATCAGGGTTTTCATTTTGTTCTGGGGACGTGGCATTGGCAGCAATTCAACTCTCAGTCTTTTGCAAACCTACAGATTTAGCTTCTTGAGGGCATGTTCTCCACTATCGGGTATTAGGAAAAATGAGAAAAACACTGAATTCGTTGCAGCCTTAGTCCCACATTCTGGATCTTTTTTCATTCCCGCACTTACCTCGCCTTTTTAAAATAAATTATAAGTTACGATTTCTGCCTCTACTAATTCCATCTATTATCTATACAGTTACTCCAGAGTTAATGGCCCTGCCCTTCTCCCACCTGTTAAACGGGCCATGTAACAATACATTTGCATGTACCTGGCACACATTTGATGTTTCACAAATCTTTAACGAAGGAGTCACTGTGATTTACCAGTCAATTTTTGTCTTTATGAAGAAAATTGGCAAATAATGAAATTTTTAAGATTTTGTAAATAATGCATTCTTTTCTGGGTAATTATAGTAATTATAGTTGCCAGTAAATTATGAAATCCTTTGTTTTGTTATTTTTTGTAATGAGCTCACCTTTAAATTTAGGTGCCTTTTAATGCCAATTTTTCTCTTCAATTTGGGAATAAATGGCTCCACATTCTTGCTCCAGTTCAATGAAGGTTCTTTTTAAAGGCCAAAGTTTATTAGTCATGTGTGTCCTGCCTTAGCGTGTTTAAGTAGATGCATTTACAGAAACCAACCCCCAGGGGTCAGAATTAACAAACTAGAAGTGGCCTTGGGGTTTAGTCATTAGCTCAGGAAAGAACTCTCAGCTCTATTTCTCTGGAGGGTAGCCTCTTACCTGTTGTCAGAGAATTGAGTTTTTCTCCAAAGAGCTGTTTTACTTCTCTTCACCCGATGATATAGGAGTAGGTCTGAATGACAAAAAGAGAAGACGATGTCAAAATCATCGTGAGTAGGCTAATGAATCTTTTGTATATTGCACAAAAATGTTCCTGACTTCACAATTTTGATAACTATTTTAAGTCTTTCCTAATCCTTTAGCAAGAAAGAATGTTCTTTGCTGGTTTTCCAACTTAGACCAAATAGGGTCTATATTCACACTGACATAATTCTTCATTCTTCTTTTGAAACCACTATATGTGGTTTTTTTAGAAAAAAAAAATACATCTTATAAATAGATAGATGGACAAATAGATTATAATTGACAAAAACTTTTCAGAAAACCATTTTCACAGAAGTACACTGATATCTGACCTCGGCTATAAAGTATGGCAAAGGCAAAAAATGAAGAAGTGATTAATTTTTAAAGTGTTGATGGTATTAAAATTTTAGATTAACATTAATTCTATACTATTGGAGGATATTCCTATCAAAAAAAGGAGTTGCGTCTTTAGATTACAGTGAAAATTACTCAATGGGAGGAAACAAATATCCTAGAGTTTGTTGCAGCCTAGTTGTCTTCACTTTTGCCCCATGGAAGGACAAAGAAAAGCAAAGGCCACCATTCAGGGGTAACAACCAAACCTGGGCACCTGCAGGAGCCCAACCTGCATCAGAATTCCAGCAATCCCTCTGTCATCCTTGGACACGATCATCATCAATCTCCTTCCCTATCCTGCTCCTTAAATCCACTATACACCTTCCTAAATCTTATTGTCATTGGGATTCACCATTTGATGGTAAACAAATTTCTTTATTATTCTCAACCTATTCCAAGTTCCCTACCCTCTATTCTCCTTGCATAGAGGGAAGCTCTGCTGTCCCTGAGACACCACTTTTCTGCAGTCCTCTGGGACAAAAGCTGTTCTGCGTTTTCACGCTCCGATTGTGTGTATTGCAGGGAAGGTTGTAGAATTCTCCTGTTTCCACTTTCAAACCACAGATACTGCCTTGAGATACCCACCTCTGACCTCACTACACATTTAACACAAACACACAGCTGAGGTCACCGTTTCCCTCTGGAAGACTTGAGTCTCCATGCAGAAGCCACTTGACCCTCACAGTACCTTGACCTCTCATGAGCACACCGTGAGTTTAGTTACCACCCAGAATTACTCCATCTCTGACACCTGACACTGCAATACTCCCCTCCACCACCGCCGCCCCCCACATCCTATTCTTCCAGGTCATCACCCTATAGCCACCATTCAACCAGACTGGTGCCTCCAGTTCTGAATCCCTCCCACTCTCCCCAGCCTCCCAAACCCATTTTGTGTTCTCTTTACTTTTTCTACCCTGGACTCCATGCTCAACCGCATCAATCCCTTGCCTCCCACCTACTCTACCGCCTCCAATTCCTCATCTATGTGGACTGCTTTTCCTTATCCCAGCTCCTCCCTCTTCTGTCTTCACATTACACACTCTTCCTGAGTGACCTCATCTACTCCCACAACTTTAATGCACTAATAAGCTGATGCCTCCCGAGTCTCAATCTCCAGCAACATCTTTTTCCTAAACTCTTAACCACTTAACTGAATGTCTATTGGACACTTCCATAAGCACTTCAAACTCAGCTTGTCAAAACCAAGTTACTCATCCTTCCCCCACAGTGGGAGTAGGAGATGTGATCCTCCTCCAGTATCCTTCATCTTAGTAAACGGGGCATCACCCACCCAGGCTCGCAAATGTAAAAACCATTTTTTTTTTAATTTTTTTTTTTTGAGACAGAGTCTCACTTTGTTGCCAAGCCTAGAGTGGTGGGCTGCCTAGCTCTCAGTGGTGGGCCGTGGTGTCAGCCTAGCTCACAGCAACCTCAATCTCCTGGGCTCAAGCAATCCTACTGCCTCAGCGTCCCGAGTAGCTGGGACTACAGGCATGTGCCACCATGCCCGGCTAATTTTTTGTGTATATATATATTTTAGTTGGTCAATTAATTTCTTTTATTTTTAGTAGAGACTGGGTCTCGCTCAGGCTGGTTTCGAACTCCTGACCTCAAGCAATCCGCCCGCCTCAGCCTCCCACAGTGTTAGGATTACAGGCGTGAGCCACCGCGCCTGTCCAGGAGTCATACTTGACTCCTGTCTTGCTTGGCCACACACGCTCTTTGATCACCAGGTTCAGTCAGTTGTCTCTATGGAGAACGTCTGTCTCATGTGGACCCTATTCATTCTTACTTGAATCTGATATCCGTTAGGATTCTTTGGTTGCGAACAGCAAAAACTAGCTCTGGCTAATTTGTTGTAAGGAATACATGTATCAGAAAGATAGTGGATAGTTTCCTAAAGTTGAAAAAAAACTGACTTAACTGGACTTTTGGAAGGGTAAGAGCCAACAGCTTACAGAGGCAGGAAATGTCAGGTTTAACATTAACTGATTCAGCTCCAGTCATCTGCATGCTACATATCTGCTAATCTGTCTCCCTATCTTAACCCCTTCCACACACCTTGACAATCCAGTCTACATGGCGGCCAATAAACTTTCCTTCTAAAATAGAAATCCAACCCTGTCTCTCTCCTGCTTAAAATCCTTCCATAGCTAATCAGAGCTTTCAGAATAAAAACCCTACATCTCCAGCACTCATGAACTGGCTGCTATAGGCCCCATCCTGGACCATTCATCTGCCCTCCCTCCACTTGCACCCTGTACCTGGTTCCACCTTAACTATATTTAGTTCCCTGCATGTGCAAAACACAGTCATATTCTGGTGTCTGTATTCATAATAGCATTCCTGGCAGAAATAAAACTCACCCGAGATGGTTCCGATCAAGAGACTTGATTGAAAGAATCTCTTCCAGAGATGTGGGAAGAGGGTTAAATGAATCAACAAAGGAAGATGGAGCACCCATAGATTGGTGCTATGGTGGGAAGCCATTACCACCCCAGGACTGAAGATATAAGGGGAGGAAATAATGATGTCAGAGCCAAGGGAAAGCTGGAGCCGTGGGGGAAGTGGGAGTTTCAACCACTTGGAAGTGTAGTTTTTGGGAGATGCAGCTACTGCCAGAGGATTAGAACAGTCACATAAATCCTCAAGAATTCCTGTGCCTCTTTGCACGATGCCCCATCATAGCATCTTTCACACTGTTGCAGTGGGCTGTTCACTTGTCTGGCTCCACAGAAGCCTACAAGCTCCCAGAGGACAAAGACTCTCCTTGCCTCAGTGCACCCAAAGCTACATAGCACAGTGTCTGGAACACAGAGAATGCTCAACAAACATTCGCCGAATTAATGCACAAATAATCGATCCAACTATTTCACTTTTTCCAAAGTGAAATCTGAAACCGATGAGTTTACAGGCAATATAAAAACAGTGAAGTGAGCATTTCAGGCAAGATTTAGGAAGATGTTTATTGAGATAGCAAAGCTACCACTGTGTTAGACTCCTTCTGGCTCCAGGATTAGGGCTCCCAAAAGAAAGCGTTATTAAATTAAAATGGAAATAACAGTTTCCTGAGTCTGACTTCTCATGGAAACAATGAGTAAGAACCGTGCATTAACATGGTGCAGAAGGTGAGGGATAGCATCTGTCTTCTCTGATGCAAGAAATGAAGAGTCCACAAGTATCAACGAAATTACCAAAATAGTAAGATGATTGGAGCAAAGACAGGAAAAGTCAAGCTTAACTGAGAGTGAACAGACCTCTTTTGGCCATATGAGTGATGTATGGAGTGACAGTGAGCTGTCCCATAAGATACAGAAGTAAGTTGGCTCTCTGAGAAGAAACATAAATCAACACATAATAAATGAGATTGGAGATGTGAGAAGGCTGCTAGCTCTTAGAACTGCAAAATTTGACTGCAATGTGATTAATTTATCTCAAGAACTGTGCAACTTTGGGGCATGGCTAAGGTGTGTCAGCAACCAATATCTGACCATGGGTCTGAGGACCGGCCAGCGCTTGAACCAATGTGAATTCGCTAAGATGTAAGATGTGTGAGAAGCCAGGCTGATTTCTCCTAGGCTCATATCCAATATGAATATAGACCCTATATTTGAACTTTGATGCTCTACTCTAAAACAGGAGGTTTTCTTATGAAAAATTCAGTCACAGTTGAAGGCCAAAACTTGAAGTCAGGTGACCCTTGATGGGCCAAACTCTATGATCCTGCATTTCCTCCTCTGTAAAATGGGCACGATAATTCCCACCCTGCCAGCCCCACATCATTGTTATCGCTGTGACAATCAACTGTATGAGAACACTCTGCAAACCTAGAATTGCCATGAAATGCAAGCATCACAGAATCAGGCCCTGCCTACCTCTTTAACCCAGAAGAGAGCTGTGCATCATGAATGCTGGCCCCTAGTATTTTAGCAAGAAAAAAAGGTGGTTATAATTTCTGGTTGGAAGAATTAAATGGAGAAAGGTTCAGAG
The DNA here is from genome assembly GCF_040939455.1 of Microcebus murinus. NCBI lineage: Eukaryota > Metazoa > Chordata > Mammalia > Primates > Cheirogaleidae > Microcebus > Microcebus murinus. The sequence continues at coordinate 63,031,154 of NC_134112.1, forward strand.
CAGCAGGAAAATTTCAGGCAGCCTATGCAGGGAAAGTCTTAAGTCAGTCCAGGAGAGAAACTTGGAAAAGCTGAGACAGGGAAAGGAAGAGTGAAACAAATGTGCAGCTTAAAGAAGAAAAAGAGCCAAAAAGTTAAGAGAACATTGGCTTCTTTTCCAAAGGCAAAAGTCCATCCCGAAACTAAATGTCCTTTCCAAGGGGAAGAGGGAGAATTTTTCAAAGAATAGCATCTTTTGTGGCTGTGGAGGTGGGAAGGAGAGGGGACTGTGTATTTGAAGTCCAAGGGAAGACAAATTACTTGCATCGAGTACGGGTAAAAATGAAAGAAACAATGAGAGGAAAAAGGCTAACAGTCTGAACTTGGACTAAAGTAAATTCCATCAAACATGATTAAATATACACAATGCACAGAGCAAAAGCAGGAGCTCAGGTTCACACATGAGCCAAAAGCGCAGCCTCTCACCAGTGGAGCCGCGACACAAAAGTGCGTCGTGTAGCCTGGCCGGGGCGCTGGAGGAAGGGGCGCCGGCCTGGAGGCCTGGCAACCTGCTCTGCCCCTGCAGAACTGGGACTGCCAAGCCTGAAGCCCTGGAGAGAGAAGCAAAAGTGATAAGCGAGCAAGTACCAAAGAACCCAAAGTCAGCGCACGTGTTCACCTCCCAGCTCTACCCTTACAAGTCGAGACTCTTAGATAATTCATTTTACCTTTGCGAATCCCAGTTATCCTCTCTATAAAATGGGCTTGCTAATAGCAGCTTGACTTAATTGCCTTCCAGGCTTGTAAGAATCCAAAGAGTTATAAGATAAAGTATTGCATACATAGGTAAAGGACATACAGATGTTTAGTATTCAATATAGGTATTTCCGCAAAGCCCACCCCCCCTTTCTAGTGATGCCTGCGCTGTAGAGTTAGATCAGAGCTCCTCCGAGACCTCGGCTCTGGTCGCAAAAGGAGCACACACACCACTTTCTTCCTGGTGAGCTTGGGCCATGGCCCAGCTGTGGCCGCAGTGATGGCAGGAATGACGCCAGAGGGCTGCATGTTTCTCTCCTTCCTCTTTTCTCAGAGCCCTGCCCAGCAACAGCAAAATACAAATCCTCTAGACGCCTGCGCTCCCCACCCACTTCCTCCTGCTCAGATTCCTCATTCCCTGCTTCCCCATAAATGGCATTACTCGTGAAACCCGGGCGTGCTGCAGGGTCTGCTGCACACTTCACCTGCCTGTACCTGTGAGCGCGATGAGAGATGCGCCCTCCTCCTGCAGGGGGGAAACCTGCCGGCCTTAGCACGGATGGTGGGGACGGTGGGTGGGGTGAGGATTTTCTGTGATGGTCTAGACAAGCACATCAGACCCTTAGGGAACTTTTGGGGACCCTCTGGGAGCTCCCGTAGAGGCACAAAGGCAGCTGGGTTGTTGAGCGGTATCTCAGAGGAGGTCTGGTCCTACCATGCATTTCCTCTCCACCCACTCAAGTTGCAGCCCCTGGGCATCCACCGTTCACAGGGCCCCACCCTGGGAAGGCTCTCCCTGGACCCTGGCCTCCCAGGGGCTCCGGTGCACTGACCTGTCCCCTCACTGGCTTCAGCTGTTCCTAGCCTCCTGTGTACCACCTTTGCAAGCCCAAATAGGAGCCCAGGATCCAATGGATTCAGTCATGCAGGGCTCACTTTGTTTTCTTTCTTTTTTTTCCCCTCTCTTGGAAAAAACCTTTTACTCTGTGCTCACCATCCAGTTTGGCAGCATTGTATTCCAAGGTTTACTCACCTGCAGGTTTGCTCCTGACTCTCTGCTCCAGGGATCTGGGGACTCTGTTGTTGAGTCCCTAAATCCCAGGGACAGAGATGGGTTCCAATCCACAGGGAAGAGGTCTAAGAACAATCAAAAGAAAATGGAGACTGGAGACCACTCCATAATAATAGAACGGATGTTTTTATTGCATTTCACAATTTACAATGCCCTATGTTTCATGCATTGTTTTATTGGAGCTTCACAACAACCATTGGGCAGGTTGTTCAGATTAGAAATGCAAAACTCACAAAGATCAAATCACTCATCCATCAAACATTAGAGCTGATTGGAGATGGTCCTGGAGCCTACGCCCACTTTTCCTGACCACTACTCTTCACCACACTGCTTCTCTGCAGTTTCCCCTGCCTTCCCTCCCAGGACTTCTGACCTCCACCCTGTATAAGTACTGGAGTAGCTCTTCCTGTCCCCAAAGTGGCTGCCAGTGGCCACAGAGACAAATGAGCAGTAGAGGGGAAAGGGTCCCCTCTATTCTGAAAGCCGGCTGCTGTGGTCTGAAATCCAGCTGTTGAAACCTAACCCCCAAGGTGATGGTATCAGGAGGTAGGGCTTTGGGAGGTGATTAGGCCATGAGGCTTCTGCCCTCATGAGTGGGATTAGTGGCCCTGTGAAAGAGGTTGAAGGGCACTGCCCTGCCCCTTCTGCCATGTGAGGATACTGCAAGAATGTGCCATTCTGGAAGCAGAGAGCAGCCTTCACCAGACACTGAATCTGCTGGCAACTTCGATCTGGACCTTCCAGCCTCCGGAACTGTGAACTACAAATTTCTGTTGTTTATAAATTGCCCACTCTAAGGTATTTTGTTATAGCAGCTCAAATTACTAATATGCAGGCTTTTCCAAAATGTCCAGAAAACTGACTCCTGCTGGCTCCCGTAGGCAGCCTACAGAAAGTTCAATGAGGACATGGACATGCCTGTCTGCTGCGCTGCCTGTCGTGAGCACTGAGCACACAGGACAGGCACTCGATGAACACTCGAGGAAGGGAGGGAGAGGGAAAGGGGTGAGGGGGCTGGAGGCATCAAAGAGATGCCTGGATTTTTCCTTGTTTATTCCAATCACTTCTGCTTTATTCAACTCTACAGGAGTAAATGATTCCACTGATGCAGAGAGTCCCGTCTTTCCATGTTAGACAGTGAGCAGGGCTTGAGAAGAAATGAGAGTTATGACTACCCAAGGGGCAAGACACAAGATCTGACAAAGGAGCCTGGGCATGGAGAACAGGAGGGTCCTGGCCAGTGGGAACCAGAAATGGTTAGAGCCAAGTCTGCCCCTGTTGGCATTCCCTCTCCCACTTGCTTGATTAATTCCACCATCCATTCCATGGACCCAAGATGGCGACCAGAGAGCTAACTCTTTCAGTCTAAAGGGTAATGGCATTGTCTCCGTGATCTTCCACATGTAGTAAATCCAGGCATGTCCTTCAAGTTGTCACTCCATCAAATACCACAGTCTTTTCTCAGCATCCAGAATAGTGAATTTGTGCTGGGCCCTTGCTAAGTGCCAGCCCCTGACTAACAACTTACCATTCATCACCTTGTCTGTTCTCACCATAACCACATGATGCAGCTCCCATCCTTCCAACCTTACAGAGGAGGAGCCTGTCAAGAATGCGGTAGAGCATGGACTGGCACTCAAGCAGTCCAGTTCCCAGAATTGCAGGCTTCCCCATCACATTGTATTGCTTCTTTTCATGGCTACTTTCAAAGTAGAGCAACTCCATGTAGTTCATTTGACAAGGATAAAAACTCAGCCCTTCTGAGCTCAGCCCCAAACTGTGACTTGTTGACAAAGCTGGCCCTGTGGTTGTGGATGCAGGGGAGGTTCTAGTTCACAGCAGTTAGTAGGTATTTAAATTTTTTTTAAAAAACGCTGTTGCTAACAATTGCCTGTGTATTGCAACAGAAATCCATCATTTTGTTCCCTTTTTATGAAAATGGGAAAAGCCACAAAGTTGTCAGCAACACAAGCCATCAGGTACTCTCTGTGATGTGGGGCTCTTCTTGAGCCACCTGCTTGCAAAGAAAGTTAAGTAATTGAGGATGCTTTCCTTTAGGAAAGAGTTTTTACATTGCAAATATCTATCAGTGCATCACTTACTTCTCCTTTCCAAAAATAGGACTTTTATTCCAATCCACTTTGTTCTCCTTCAAAGAGAAATTTCATTTGAATAAAAGTGCAAGTGCCACCTGCAGCACTTTGGCGCATGCAAGCTGAAGTTATTTCTGAAACGGAGCACCGTGGTTCAGGGCAGAAGGAACATCCTCCTGCAAAGTTTACTTAGGATGCTCTGAATTTAAAGCCACTGTGTGTGACTCCTGCGTACCTTAAATGCCAACTCTGTGAGAAGATTTCCTAGATGCACCATACTCTCTTCCAAGGCCATCATTGGCGGCCAGTGCCGGCGGGGATCCCGTATCTAACAAACAGAATATGGTTAAAAGAGGCATCAAGGGCAACCTAGACGCTAAGTGAAAAGGGTGGGGAGAGACTTTATCTTAGAACATCGAAAGCCCAGGAGGCTGAAAAATTGAAGGATGAAGGAGAGGTTGCTATAAGAGGATTTCTTGAAGGTGTCAGCCTCACAGCTTTTTTTTTTACATTAGCAAGAACAAGGAATCAAAGGGATACCCACTTCTTCCTTTCTAAAGCTCTTTTTTTTTTTTTTTTTTTTTGAGACAGAGTCTCGCTTTGTTGTCCAGGCTAGAGTGAGTGCCGTGGCATCAGCCTAGCTCACAGCAACCTCAAACTCCTGGGCTCGAGTGATCCTTCTGCCTCAGCCTCCCGGGTAGCTGGGACTACAGGCATGCGCCACCATGCCCGGCTAATTTTTTATATATATATCAGTTGGCCAATTAATTTCTTTCTATTTATAGTAGAGACGGGGTCTCGCTCTTGCTCAGGCTGGTTTCGAACTCCTGACCTTGAGCAATCCACCCGCCTCGGCCTCCCAAGAGCTAGGATTACAGGCGTGAGCCACAGCGCCCCGCCAAGAAGAAGCCTACGGCACCCGGTATTCCCGGGCGGTCTCCCATCCAAGTACTAACCAGGCCCGACCCTGCTTAGCTTCCGAGATCAGACGAGATCGGGCGCGTTCAGGGTGGTGTGGCCGTGGACCCTTTCTAAAGCTTTGAAGCTCTAACCTTCCTAAGGCTGAAGCCTGCACTGACCCTTATGAGAAAGGCAGAGCACGGCTTAGTATTTGATCTTTGTCTTGCCCTTGGAAGTAACAGCCCACCTGCTCATTCTCTGAAGCTGGCCTGGTCCTGCAAGGGGAGAAGTTCCTTGTCTTCTCTCTAGATGAGAACAGCAGATGTTGGATATTGCTCTAGGGAGAATCAGGAATGAGTTATGAAGAACCAAGCCCTAAAGTGAACAGTCCAAAGCCCAAGCCTATCCTAAAACTACTTTGCCACCTAACTAAAGCCATTTGGCCTGAATGTATTCCAACTATTTAATAGATTCCTTGCTGGAGAAATCCTTTGAGATTCAACTGTTCTCTTTAAAAATCATAAACTTCTTTAAAATTATGAAGGGAGCTGGGCTTGGTGGCTCACACCTGTACTCTCAGCACTTTGGGAGGCTGATGTGGGAGGCTTGCTTGAGGCCAGGAGTTTCAGACCAGCCTGGACAACAGATTGAAACCCTGACTCTACAAAAAAAATAAGAAAAATTAGCCAGTCATGTTAGCCCTCACCTGTAGCCCCAGCTACTTGGTAGGCTGAGGCAGGAGGATCACTTGAGCCCAGGAGTTCGAGGTTGCAGTGAGCTATGATGCCCAGGAATTGAAGGCTACAGTGAGCTACGATGGTACCACTGCTCTCTAGCCTGGGTGACAGAGTGAGATCTTATCTCTAAAAAAATTTTTTAAATAAAAAATATATTATGAAGAAAATTGTATCCACATCCCTCCTCTTCTGGATATTTGGATAGTATCCAAAATAGGGTGTCTCTCAAGTATTGTCTTGGGACCATCTGTATCTGAATCAGTGAGGGTATCTGTTAAAAATTCAGAGTCCTGGGCCTCATCTCAGACATACAAAGTCAGATCCTCTGGAGGTGGGGCCTGGAAATTTGCACTATGCAGATATAGGGGATTCGGAGCCAGACTAGAGTTTGGGAATCACTAGATCTGAGAATTACAGATTCTTAACTCTTTCTCAGAAAATATTTGGTCCATGTGAGATCACAAACACTTTTTTCAAGCACCCTCTTGCTGTTATGTTAACAACGAGGCGCCGAGGGAGTTGCAGATGCACCAGATCAAAAGATCTGTACACAGAAGGGTGGCGACCAGTCTCCTCACATGCCTCTGCCTAGCTAATGGTGCTGGTTGCTGCTTAATGGTAGTTTGCTCTGAACAAAAGGAGCAGAGAGCCTGGGTGTGCAGGTGAAGCGCGATTGCCATGGAAACAGCAGCCATTATCACTAGAAAGGATCCCCTCTTAGGCAGTCCTGCGGTTCCGTTGTTAAAAGCCCTGCTTCTGCTTACTTCACATTGGAAAGCCTACTTTCTCGGGGCATGGTTCTGAGGGTTTATAAATGTGTATCCAAAAAATAAGTAAATAGAGAATTGTACTCTATTTTCTGCTCTTTCTTACATGTCTTCCAAAAGCTTCTCAGCATAATCCAAACAGGATGGAAATTCTCATCTCTTGACACAAATCTCATCTTGTCTCTTGCATGTAGGGAAACAGGAGGGGTTGAGTTTATGCTGAAATAATTCATTTGCCTTCCTCTTTTCCCTTCTTAATTAGTAGGCCTAGTAATAAATGCATCTGCACCAGGGTTTTAATTAAGTTAAAAATTTAAAACATTTTTTTATTTTATGCTGAGTTTATTTAAAAGGATGAATATGTGGGAAACAATGCCACCTAGAAACCTAGATGTTAATGTTGAGCATACCACACACAGTAAGCACTGCATTTTATGTCATGAATCGAGCATTCTATCTTTGCCTAAAAATGGTAAAATAGCAGCAGCTAGAAGCATATGTGTTTATCACATAGGAAACAAGGCTCAGTGGGCTGTGTCCTTACTGAGAGAACTTTCCACATTCCTGAGTCAGGCCTTCTCCGTCCAGGCTGAAAAACCCAAGTGCTCCCTGAGTGTATTAACCTCCTCAGGATGAGAGGGGTAGACTCATATTCACGAAGTCCCCAAAACTGAATGCCACATTATTCATTTGCAATGAGAAGCACCTCTCAAAGGAACATGAACACTCCTGTATTGTATAACCAGCCCCTTCTCTCCCAGTTGGTGGACCTGCAGGGGAAGCCAAATAATATAGGGTCAAAATGCCATTTTGTTCATTTATAATCAGAAAAAAGAACAGTTACAAGGAATGGTATACTAAAAGCCCTTGTTAATAGATCCATTTCCGTAGGCAGAACTATAGAGGAAGTCAGATAATAATCAAAGATTGCCTGGAGAGCAGAAAATCAGGACAAAGAGAGTTCTTCAGATAAATCCAATGCTAATGGCATCAGGCTGAGAAGCCTGATGCTTCCACCTACATGATAGGATCGCCAATGGGAGGGGATTATTCCCTCTCCCCTGGACAATGCTTTGGAGGGCTTGCCAACATATTTTCTGTATGACTCTAATTTCCAAGCTGATCACCATGCTCCTGATTTTCACGTTATTTCTTTAGCTATGCTTAGTATCAATCAGGTTACTGTCTGGCATGCTGGGGAGCATTGTCTTTTAAATGGCTTTGCAAATTCCATAGTCTATATTCCAATCTCTACCATTCTGTGTTGATTTCCTAGTTTAACTCTGTGCTGGCTACCTCTTTTGGAGCACCCTTTCTAAAGCTGCCCATAGGTGGGCAACACATCTGAGTACAATGTTATATCTCTTCTGATTTGCAAGTGACTCCAGCAAGTACTTGAGAAGACAATAATAAATTTCCACTCCATCTCTTTTTTAGCATGGGTTTTGGTTCAGAATGCGAGCTAGACCGAGCCACCTTCAAATGCCATTGCAAGGACATCAGTGGTTGCCTTAGAGATGCTGCTCTCATTGTACTTGCCTTCTCTGGTTACCATTCATCCATCGCTAGTTATCCTTTATGTGAATGCTTGTGTCTTAAACTGAGAAGTCTGGGAGTTGACAGAAGCAGGAGGTGGAGGGGAAGCAGAGGCTAAGCACGGAAATGCAGATGGGGACACGGGTCTCCTGGGGCCAGTATGGGGGAGCACAGAAACGAGGCTAATTAGATAATTTTTATTTCAATTTGTTGTATTAAAATTTTTGTATTTGTTGGCCTGAACATCTATTGCACAAATGTACCTAATTTTGCATATAATTTATTCATTTTCAGGTAAATTCTAGCAAAGCAGAAGGAAAAGGAGAATATTTCACATAATCCCTAGGGGCTGTGTGTTCTTTTAATGTTACTGGGGGAAGGAGACGGGGACTCAAGTTCTTCTGAAAGCTTGAGCCTGGAATGGAGCTACCACCCAGAAATGAAGGCAACAAAATAGAGTGTAAAAAAAACCCAAACAGGCCGGGCGCGGTGGCTCACGCCTGTAATCCTAGCACTCTGGGAGGCCGAGGCGGGCGGATTGCTCAAGGTCAGGAGTTCAAAACCAGCCTGAGCGAGACCCCGTCTCTACCATAAAAATAGAAAGAAATTAATTGGCCAACTAATATATATAATATAAAAATCAGCCGGGCATGGTGGCTCGTGCCTGTAGTCCCAGCTACTCGGGAGGCTGAGGCAGAAGGATCGCTTGAGCCCAGGAGTCTGAGGTTGCTGTGAGCTAGGCTGACGCCATGGCACTCACTCTAGCCTAGGCAAGAAAGCGAGACTCTGTCTCAAAAAAAAAAAAAAAAAAAAAACCAAACAAACAGGGTCGTTCACTCCCTAGATTTCAAAAGAGATGTAGGAAATGGGAGGCATGAAGGGGCAGGAACCTATTTGAGGGGTCCGCACTCCCCTCTCCTTGCCCTTTGGCCCTTTCTCATGTCTGAAGCACAGCCTGCCAGTTCTTGGCTGCAGAGCCTTCATTGGGGTTTCTGCAAGGAGGGTGTGAGCCCTGCAGTCAGCAATGACCTTGGAGAGACAGCGGGCTTCTGGAGTGGCCATAACTCTCTTTGTGGGGCCTTGCAGCAATCTAAGGGCACTGAGAATTCCAGCCTGGGCTTCTGCTATCTCCAGAAAATTGGGGGTCCAACCTGGCTGAGGAGAAAACAGGAGACTTAAGATTCTGCTGACAAAGTCTGGGGTTGTTCGGTGTTACTCGCTGTCTGTATTAAGGGCTGTTCAGGTCCAGACTGACCAGGAAGAAGACAGCTCCAGGCACCTGCAGGAGCTAGTTGGGACTGCTCACCAGGTTCTACATAACCAAGGGAAGTAAAAGATGCTGTGAGCCTCAGGAACCAGCCAAAATTATAGCTGAGGAATCAAGCAGAAGCAACTCAGATGAGCAAAAAGACAGTCTACTAATTTTAGGCCCTGGAATCTTATACTTCACAATCTAGAAACAAAATGATGCTGGATAGGTTTCAGTCCCTTTAATGAATGTTAAAAAGAATTAAATTGAATAGATGTTTTCTGAACCATTATTAAACTCCTATGTAGGAGGGAAGGAGAAAGTAAAGGAAAAGTGAAGAGACTGGGAAAGGTTTTATCATTTAAATGTACCAAAGTTTTATTTCTTTTTTAAAGAAAAAGCTACTGATTAGTAGCTACTTAGTAGCCACTTGGAGCTACTAAGTTTACATTGACTAATTGAGGATCTATATATATCCTGAAAATTTAGAGAATGTATATATATTTATATTAGTAACATAAATAAGTAATAATAAATATATATTTATTTACATGTACATATATATTTAAACTGCAGTATATAACAAAGCTAGGCTATTGGCATACAACATGAAACAATATCCAAATAAAGGTGGAAAGAACCCCACAATTTGGGTTTAATTGGTTATAAAATGTCTACCTGAATAGCAGTAGAAGCCCAATATGCAGGTAAATCGGTAAATCCTTCTTTTTTTTTTTTTTTTTTTTGAGACAGAGTCTTGCTTTGTTGCCCAGGCTAGAGTGAGTGCCATGGCGTCAGCCTAGCTCACAGCAACCTCAAACTCCTGGGCTCAAGCAATCCTGCTGCCTCAGCCTCCCGAGTAGCTGGGACTACAGGTATGCGCCACCATGCCTGGCTAATTTTTTCTGTATGTATTAGTTGGCCAATTAATTTCTTTCTATTTATAGTAGAGACGGGGTCTCGCTCTTGCTCAGGCTGGTTTTTTTGAACTTCTGACCTTGAGCGATCCGCCCATCTCGGCCTCCCAGAGTGCTAGGATTACAGGCGTGAGCCACCTCGCCCGGCCAGTAAATCCTTCTTTTAAGAAATCAATTATAGCATTAAATCCATTCCTACATCTACACACTCTAATTGTGAAATATTCCCTGTCGCAAGTAAGTTCATATCCAAAATTTAAATAGAGAATGTCTTCAGTTCCATTAAAAAGGATAAAAATAGTTTGAGGCTCACTAATTTAAAAAAAAAATCAACACTGGAAAAATTCCAAAGGAATATATTGTATTTGTAACCTTGAACCACTTGGTTCAAGGTGGTTGAACCATTCAAGGTAACCTTGAACCATTCAACTTCACATGAACTAACAGGCAAAAGCTAAGATTTCTAGTGTGAACAATGGTTTCACTGAGTACAGTCCTTTTCATTCACTTACTTGGGAGGATGCACAGCCTGACAGCCAGCCCTTCCCCTGCTCAGCTGAGAGCACAACCTATTAGCCCACATCCCTGCCTGCCTGCCCCATGCAGAATCTCAACCTGGGGAGTCTTTATGTTACAGCAGAAGAAATTCACACTAGCTACTCAGGCTTTCATTCTTACATATGAATAGAAAATTTAGGATCACCAGACATAGGAAGAGGACCAGCTACAAGAAGGAGAGAGCAAGATAAATGATCAGAAATACTGAAATTCCTTTAGGCTCTTTGATTTGTTATCTTGAATATGTACTTCTTTGAATATGTACTTAAAAAAAATTTTTAAGACGTATTTCAGAAATCACCTCTTCTGTGAAGCCTTCTCTGACCTCCCCCACTCATAGAGTTGGGCACTTTCTTTTAGGCCCTAGTTATACTTATACCAGGGGCCATGGACCTGGCACCATCCACCCCACCCCAAATTCTTATGTCGAAGCCTTACTACTCCCATGTGACTGTATTGGAGACAGCGTTTAAGGAGGTAATCAAGGTTAAATGGGGGTATAAGGTGGAGCCCTGATCTGTTAGAACTGGTGCCCTTATAAGAAGAAGAAGAGACACCAGAGCTATCTCTCCACCATGTGAGGACACAGCAAGGTGGCAATGGCATCTGTAAGCCAGAAAGAGAACCCTCACCAGACCCAAACAGTGCTGGCACTCTGATCTCAGATTTCTCAGAACTGTGATCAAATAAATTTCTGGTATTAAAAACTACCTAGTCCAGGCCGGGCGCGGTGGCTCACGCTTGTAATCCTAGCACTCTGGGAGGCCGAGGCGGGCGGATTGCTCAAGGTCAGGAGTTCAAAACCAGCCTGAGCGAGACCCCATCTCTACTATAAAAAATAGAAAGAAATTAATTGCCCAACTAATATATATATAAATTAGCCGGGCATGGTGGCTCGTGCCTGTAGTCCCAGCAACTCGGGAGGCTGAGGCAGTAGGATTGCTTAAGCCCAGGAGTTTGAGGTTGCTGTGAGCTAGGCTGACGCCATGGCACTCACTCTAACCTAGGCAAGAAAGCGAGACTCTGTCTCAAAAAAAAAAAAAACTACCTAGTCCAATGGCATTTTGTTATGGCAGCCTGAGCTAACACACCAGGTTCTACTGCCGTGATTTGATGCATCTATCTTCCCTTCTAGATTCTACACTCCTTGAGAGCAAAGACCCTTATTAATATAACTGACACATACTGAGAGCCTACTATGTGCCAAACACTGCAGTAGGCACTCACAATTACCTCATTTAATCCTTATAACTTCTTACGGTCAGAAAGATTATCTTTACAGGTAAGAAGCTAAGGCTTGAAGAAATTATGTGGTTTGTCTAAATTTGTTTGGATCCATTTACACCTGGCTCCACATCACCACACTGCCCTCACCACACTGCCTTCTTTATCATCGGAGTCTCTTTGCCGCCGAGAAGTTCCCTACACATAGCTGGTTTTCAGAAGTTGTTTATTAATTGCTTAAATAAATGCATTCCCTCCCTCAGCAAGGGAAATGGACACTGTTCCTCTTTACAGTAATAAAATTCCTGAACTGATGTTCTTGAACACTCTCACACTCCACAATAATAAAATAAAATAAATTCTCAAAGCCCTCCTTTAGACAGGTCCAGCTACATAATTTGCATAGCTCAGTGCAAAATGAAATTGCAAGACTTACTATTCAAGACGTACTAAGAATTTCAAGATGGAAGTAACAGAGCAATACACCAAGCACAGGGCCCCTGTAGGCACAGGTCACACGTCTATGAAGCCAGCCCTACCCCACGACGTTTTCCTCCACCCATTTTAAAGCAAGTCACAAGTGCCAGTTTCTAGTCACTCCATATGGAATAGTTATTTTGGATGGGGCGAGAGATTATATGGTCGGGAGGGCATCACACACCCATTTCTCCTTTGTTTCTCTGTTCACTAGGAATGACTCATCAGTTTAAGGGGTCCTCAAACTTTTTAAACAGGGGGCCAGTTCACTGTCCCTCAGACTGTTGGAGGGCCAGACTATAGTTTAAAAAACACTATGAACAAATCCCTATGCACACTGCACATATCTTATTTTGAAGTAAAAAACAAACGGGCAAAAAGACCTGCATGTGGCCCGAGGCTGTAGTTTGAGGATGCCTGAGTTAGATCAAGAACCAGCACTTGAGAGAGAATTCTCAACAGACACCCAGAGCTGCACTGCTGAACAGCAAAACGTATTTGTAAAATGTGATAAATTAGCAAAGGAGCCTGAATGTCTATGATCCAGATTTTACCCCAGAAAGGGGAAACACATAAAACTCTACATAAGTATATTACAAAATGAGAAGTTTGAACCCTACATGACAAAAAAACAAAACTAAACAAAATGAAGAAACCTCATTTTTTGATCATACAGAGTCCTAAGGAAACTATGTTTGGGACTAAAGTCCCATACAGAAATCCATCACTCACAAGAATGCTTGGGTGGCCAGATGTTTGCCTTGGGAAGAGCAAAGATTCTGAGGCAGTGGTTCTCAAATCCATCACTCCAGAAGATACTTGCCAATGTCTGGAAACATTTTTGGTTGTCACAACCGAGAGGAGGATGGTATTGCTATTGGCCTCTAGTGGGTAGAGGCCAGGGGTGCTTGCTATATATTTTCCAATGCAGAGAACAGCCTCCAAAACAAATATTCACCTGACTAGAAAGGCAATAGTGCAGAAGGTGAGAAACTCTGCTCTAAGGCAATTATGAGCTTTCAGAATGTGGTTCTTAGGCCAAAGGTTAATGCAGACCCTGGCAACCCATCACAGTCTCTGTGGGCAACACCAGATGTGTGCATTTTAGAAATCTTCCCAGGTGATGTTAATGCATGCTAACATCTGAGAGCCATTGAACTGAAAGGACAGAACCTAAAGAACTCATTTATGTCCAGAGAACTCCCATAGTATGTTTAGCAAGGATGCCTGTTCAGCGATATAACAGAGAGAACTTTTTACTTTTAAGCTGCAAAATACTGCACAGCCAAAGCAATGGTATCAGAATAGTCCGCCCACAGTCACAGCCTGTTCCAAAAAGATAGGGGGAGTTAGAAGAAAAACTGTCATCACGTCTTTAGCCTCTGAGTACAGAAGGTAATTTCTTAGACTGCTGAAAGCATTTAAAAAAGTTTATCAACAAGAAAAACAAAACAGCTGTGAAAATTACAATCTTAAAGGTAATTTATATCCTTAAGCATTGCAAATTCAGGCATTTGAAATGAAGACACGTGAAATTAAAGAGAATAAATTATAGATACCCACACTACTACTTTCAGCACACCTCGTAGCAATTGGAAACTAGTTTAAGCTATATAAAGTAATCTACATTGTAAATTTGTTTTGTTATTTTCCATCAACTCCAAAAATACACATTTCAAAAGAAACACTGCCTGGAGCTCTCCCTCTCTTGTGGAGTGTGTTAGAAGCTTCTCTTTTATGGAAAGGCTGGTACTTTTCCCTTCTCCGTCCAGTGAAGCCACCACCAAAATGAGCTGCTATTACTGGTGGAAGTGTGTCCCACGCCTGGAAGGTCCCGCATGTGTAGTGGGTCATTGTTCCTAGCGGTCATAAATGGAAAACTCAGTCCAGAAGCGTAAGCAAAGATATGGGAGATTTGTCTGATTTGTCCCAGGGCCGATGCAGTAAGAATTTCAAGGCTATAAACCCAGACAGAAGGTCTGAGAGATGTAGCTTCCTGGGTAGAAAGCCATAGCCTTGCAGGCTATGTGAGTTTTTTTCTGACTTGGAGCATAAAAGGCATCTGTGGGCAGGGTTACCCATGGCCAGGAAGGCCTCTGTAATGTAAGATAAAAGGAGGCAATGGAGAACCTTTCCACACTCCAGCGAACTAATCTTGTTTGTATCCTTTGTGCTTGCTCTTTTTAATTGCTTTAGGAGAAAACCAAAGTAAAATCCGTTACCCATTGTATGTTTAGCAAGGGTGCATGTTCAATGATAATAACAGAGAGAACTTTTTACTTTTAAGCTGCAAAATACTGCACAGCCAAAGCAATGGTACCAGAATACCAAGTTGTCATGATTGCCTGTCCTCAAACCCAGATGAGCATCCGTGGCCTGGCCCAGCTCAGACTGGCAAAGAAGTCTGAGAAATACTGCTTAACCTGGGGAAGAGGGCCTCCCTCTCAGAAGCAGCACTGCTACGGCACGTGTCCCTAGAGGAAGGAGAGTAATCAGTGTCCCTAGGACAGAAGAGACAACCTTCAGGAGCCTCTCCCTCCCCCAGCATCACCCTTAATGACGTCCTCAGTAATCACACAGGGGCAGCCAGCCCTGAGTCAGTCCTTGGGACTCTCATATCCCCTTCCAATAACTGTCCCTCGTATCTTTCAAGGCTCTCTGCCTCCCTGCCCATCAGATAGAGATGCAGGGCTCTTTCTGCCCGGTTCTTTCAAACAGAGGAGACTGATGGGATAAAACTCACTAATGTGTAAAGAAAGTAATGTGTTCCTTCCTTCCAGAGAGTATTTACATTTTTGGAAGATGTTATGAAAGGCAATACTTAATCCAAAGCAATTGATCTCTAAAGGCAAATTTCCAAGGATCATGTCTTCCAAATGGAGGACACCTTCCCTCCTCAGATCCTCCAGGGTAGTCAGAATGGGAGCCATGGAGAGAGGGAAGGGGGACGTATCAGGACACCTGGCAAAGGCGGGTCAGCGAATGAACAGGTCTCCCCTTTTCACATCCATCAAGAAATGGACATGCCCTTTCCCGAACTTCTGTTAGAAAACAGAGAAGCCGGATCGCATTCTACCTAAGCCTACAGCATAAACTCCTTTATCTTCAAAAACAACAACGGCAAATTCCCAAAGAGAGTACCCGCCGAACTGAAAAAGCTCTCAGTCATTTTCCACGGCCTTTGCAGGGAATGAGGGGAAGGAAGAAAGATTGTATCTCACCCAGCCTCTTGCTGAATCGACTGGCTCATCTGTGAAGCTGAACAATCCCACGCAGATATCACAGAAATCAGTGGTCTCATTAACTAATTGTACCTCCACTAATAACGAAGCAGGCTGTTACATAAGGGAGTTTTTTTTGTTATAGTAAATATCAAGTTGCAAATCTGAGAAATGTGGCAAAGTCTTTGCAAATCACAGAGAGAGGGGACATCAATGGAAAAGAGCTGCCACTCAGAGTGAACACATGGCAGGGGCAGCCTGGCTCTCTGTCCTCCCGGTGGCACCGTCCCAGCAAAGACAGGGAAAGGCAGGTTGAACATCCTCTCACCACTTAACACTGAAGACCTTTCAGGTGTCCAAGTAGTCCCCTCAATGGAGAAGAAGAACCTGGGGTTGCTACAGGTAGATGGTCAAAGATAAATTTTAACCTTGAGGCCAGGCACAGTGGCAGACGCCTGTAATCCCAGCACTTTGGGAGGCTGAGTTGGGAAGATTGCTTGAGGCCAGGAGCTCAAGACCAGCCTGGGCAACAGAGGGAGAACCTGCCTCTACAAAATTTTTTTTTTAATTAGCCAGGCGTGGTGGCACATGCCTGTAGTCCCAGATACTCAGGAGGCTGAGGCAGGAAGATCAGTTGAGTCCAGGAGTTCAAGGTTGCAGTGAGCTATGATCACACCACTGCACTCCAGCCTGGGCAACAGAGTGAGACCCTGCCTCTAAAAAAACTTTTTTTAATTAAAAAAAACCATTTAATCCTGAACCCGAAGACTCATTAGAAGGTTTAGCTGTGAGGTACAGAATGAGTGCTCTGCCCGTCATTAAGGAAACAGGTAGAGTGAAAGGAACTATTTTGTAAGTAAAGAGACGAGGCATTTAGGTCCCAGCTCTATCACTCATCTGCCACTCCTTGCAAGGTAATCTATACGTGGTCAGGGACTTTTGTCTCTTTTATTCATTGCCATACACCCAGCACCTAGAACAATGTGTGGCACATATTAGACACTCGATACATGTTTGCCAAATGAGTAAGTGAATTACTGTAGTCTTGGACAAGTCAAATAGCCCTTAGGGACCATTTCTTTAATGATCCTTTCCCTACCTGCCTGGCAGCATTGCTGCTCTGTTGAAGAAAGCATGAACACCCAGGTGCCATGTGAAGAGAAGCTGGGAAGTGAACGGTGACAATGTGCAGGAGGAAAGCCATAAGGCACAGGCTTCGGACAGTGAACTCGGGCAGCAGCTGTCAACTGCTCAGGAGGCAAAGGGGAGAGGAAGCTGGCTGTGAGCAGAGATATGCAGAGGCTGGAGGAGGAAAGAGGGTTGTAAGGGCAACAGCAGCAGCAGCTGACCAGTGGGAGTTTGTTTACACAGAGTAGAAAAATTGTTTAAGCAGCACTGTTTTTCTTCTGGCTTGGACCAAGAGGCTAATGAGGATGAGCTATCAGCTGCAAATGGAACACTGAAGGAGAGGGATAGCAGAGAGAAGTTGAAGAATTAGGGCAGTCTGGTCAAAACAGAAAACAAGCTGATACTGGACTGGCCATTTTGCCTTCTGTTAAAAAAGAAGGGGAAGAAAGCGAGAGGGAGAGCTCAAAGAACAAAAGAGAATCTTATCCCGAAATCAGACATTCTGGATTTTCCATGATGGTCCCAATGTGTGTGATTTTATTGTTTTCACTGAAGGTGTCTTAGCCTGGGTTCTCTCCAAAATAGAGCCTTTGGAACTCAGTGAGCAAGTCATTTATTTGGGAATGAGATTCTAGGAGCAGCAGGGCAGGACAGTGGAGGAAAACAGAGAAGGGTAAAACAACACAAGGATACGTAACCAAGACGGCCTTTGCCAAGGGCAACTGATGCTCCGTCCTGCCAGGACTTCTGGGGAGCTGATGAACTGTCTACCAAGGGGGAACTGTTGTCAACTCTCCCACACTCTGAGCATGGATAAGTGCAGAGTGGGTTCCCAAGGCAACCCTCATCTCTGCATCAGGGAAGCCCCAGGGCAGGAAGTGAGAGCGTCACAGCACAGACTCGAGGGCACCTGCACAGAGCCCATCAAAGCCCGCAGGAAACTGACCAACCAGGAAGTGGGGCTGGAAGATTTGCACATGGAGCACAGTCCACACCTGGCTTCTCTCTGGCCTGTTTATGTCTTCCCTCTAGGAAGTCCAATCCATCACAGAGTCCCGGCCAAGGAGAAGACTAGTTGCAATCTTTGCAAGGACTCAGTGCAAAAGTGTAATGGGACAAGCTGCAGCCAGTTATTGAGATCTAACACTTCCCTCCCTTACCATATACTCAGATCAGTGTTTCTTAAATTTTGCATGTTAGAACCACCCGTGCAGCTTTTAAAACTCCTAATGCCAGCTGGGCACATTAAAACTCCTAATGCCAGCTTGGGAGGCCAAGGCAGGAGGATTGCTTAAGGTCAGGAGTTTGAGACCCATCTCTACAAAAAATAGAAAAATTAACCAGGCTTGATGGCGCATGCCTGTAGTCCCAGCTACTTCGGAGGCTGAGGCAGGAGGATCACTTGAGCACAGGAATTTGAGGTTGCAGTGAGCTATGATACGAAGACCATACTCTAGCTGGGATGACAGAGATCCTGTCTCCCTCCACCCCTCAAAATTTCTAATGCCTAGGCTGTAACCCAGACAATACATCAGGGCAGTAATCTAAATTAGGAAATTAATATCACTAGAATAATATTACCCGATTTTCAGATTTTACTGAAATTTCACCAATTGTCCTCTACTCTCCTTTCTTTGTCCAGGATCCAACCCAGGGCCACATGCATTTAGTTGTCCGATCTTCTTAGTCTCTCCTCCAAGAGGAGACTATTCCTTAGTCTTTCTTTACCTTTTATGACCCCAACACTTTTGAATAGTATGGGTCAGTTATGTTATAGCATGCCCCTGAGTTTGGGCTTATCTGGTGATTTCTCATGGCTAGATTGAGGTTATCCTTTTTGTCAAGCACACCACAGAACGGATGTCGTACACTTCTCAGTGTATCACACAGTGGTTACACAATCCTGATGTGTCTTATTACTAGTGATGTTCACTTTGAGCCCTTGGTTAAGGTGGTGTCTTCTAGGTTTCTTCAGTATAAAGTTATAATTTTCCCCCTTTGTAATAAATACATATCTTGTGGAGGAATCCTTTGAAACTATGCAAATATATTCTTTCTCATTATACTTTGTCCACTAATTTTAGCATCCATTAATGGTTCTTCCCAGCAACAGTTATTACTATGGTATTTGCCTAATGCTGGTTCTCTGTATTCTTCACTCCTTCTGCATTTATTAATTGGAATTTTAATCTAAGGAAGAGCTGCGTGGCTTGCCTTTAAATAACTATGAAAATTTAACAGATAAAGGGCCTGGTTTTGAGGCTTGGACTGGGGAAATGAATGAGTGAGAACTAGAACTGCTGGCATGAAAAGAATGAAATTACATACTTGACGAGATTTTCATTGAGACTGATAATGCCACTTGATACAGGGAGCAGCTGGGATGAGGTAGCAGCAAACCACCAGAGTGAAATGTGTAGTCAGGTTTGAAATATAACAGAGAAGTGTCTTCTGTATTAAGAAAAAAAAAAAGGTTGGCAAGGTGCAAGGGGCTGGTATGTAACATCCGTGTCAAAAAGAAACACACTTATGCAAATGGCTTAAGATTAAGATCTGGAAAAAAGACAGACACAAGGGAGCCAGATGCAATGCAGAACAAAAGCGAAAGGGGAAAAACTGAGCTGGATACTGCTGCTCAGAGGAAAACTAGGAAGTTGTTTGAGGTGATTTCAAAAAAAGAGAGGGTTATTGGGTGGCAGTGAGGAGAGACTTAGGGAGAAGTGAGGAATACACCAACAAAGGAAACTGGGAAATTAGCTAGAGGCGGGAAACTGAACCGAGAAGAGAGATGGGTCCTGATCCAGACTTGCCTTGTCACTCGGGGTCAGGAAAGAAAGGAGTCCATGGGAAGGAAGGAACAGGAGAAAGACAAACTCAGTACACAGGGTAAATCAGCCATGTTTCTTCCAGTTACAATGGCAAACTATTATGCCTTAAGGAAGAAAAGAGACTCTTGGCTTCCTACAGTGGGAACGTCAGGGTAAGAGCTTGCTGAGGGCTCCCAGCCCACAAAACTCAAAGTCGCAAGGCCTGCATCTTTCTCCTTCCTCCCTGCCACACCCCCAACCTCTCAGTTCTTCTTTCTGTTGTGTATTGGCCTTTTTACTTCCCACTTCAGATGGGCTTCCCCTGGGCACGCAGGCAAGTGGCTGCCTCTATCGCAAAGCTGGCATTATCTCAGTGAACAACCCTAGCACAAAGATTGAGTGTTTTATGCCAGCATCTGCCTGTCACCACCAAAGAAAATTCTGACTGGCCCTACCTTGGATCTTAGGCCCACACTGTGAGCCAGTCATGGCTGCCAGAGGAATGAAGTATCATGTGATTTCCCAGGCCTGGGTCAGATGCCCATCTCTGTTCCCTGGCATCTGGATGGGACTGAGATAAGGAACCGGCAAGCCTTGCTCAGTAAGGAGACGGAAGACCCAAATCAAGGTCTCTGATAAGAGACGGCTTAACCAAGGTCTCTGATAAAACAAGAGACAGTGGAGAAACTGGCCCAAACCAGCTAGAACACAGATGGCCACGGAAAAAAAAACAAAAAACAAAACAAAAAAACCTGACTGCTCCTTGTACCCTGCTTATGAGGTATTAGAGACCAAAAGAAACTCCCACCTAGACCAGACTATTTACAAATGTCATGGCAACTCCCAGAAGTTATTCTATATGGTTTAACAAGAGGAGGAACCCTCAGTTCTGGGAACTCCCCACCCCTTTTCCAGAAATCTTATGAATAATCCTCCCTCCACGTAACATAAAATCAAATGGAAGGTGTAAAATAACACCCCGGAAACTCACAAGGTGCTACTCGCTGTGCTCTTAGAGACAGCCGCTGCTCTGCCTATGGGGCAGCCTTCCTTCTGTTTCTTCATTCCTCCGCCTACTCACTCTTGAATTCTTCCCTGCACAAAGCCAAGAACCGACTTGCCTTCGGGCCAGACCCCAGTTTTGGCATCCACTTCCCTGTAGCAGCATCAGGATTAACAAAACCATTTAGAAGGGCAGTTCCCCAGAGTAAAGAGATGTGTCATTACCAGAACAAGAGAAGGGTCACTTGCTAGGCACACCGACAGATGCTCACTATTAAAGACTCCTATGAAGAACTTCTGGAAATTATAGTCAGTTTTGTTATAATACAATTCATTCACTGAGTGCTTATTATGGGACAGGCAATGTCCTAAGCCCTTTGTAGGTATTAAATAATTTAAGGCCGGGCGCGGTGGCTCACTCACGCCTGTAATCCTAGCACTCTGGGAGGCCAACGCAGGCGGATTGCTCGAGGTCAGGAGTTCGAAACCAGCCTGAGCAAGAGCGAGACCCTGTCTCTACTATTAATAGAAAGAAATTAATTGGCCAACTAATATACATAGAAAAAATTAGCCGGGCATGGTGGCGCATGCCTGTAGTCCCAGCTCCTCGGGAGGCTGAGGCAGGAGGATCGCTTGAGCCCAGGAGTTTGAGGTTGCTGTGAGTAGGCTGATGCCACGGCACTCACTCTAGCCTGGGCAACAAAGCGAGACTCTGTCTCAATAAATAAATAAATAATTTAAACCTCACAATAACCCTACATATCATTAGTATCATCCTTGTACAGAGGAGAACGCAGGCACAGGTAAGGCAACGTCACTTGTCCAAAAGCCCACAGAAAATAAGTAGTAGATGTAAGGCTGGTGGCGGGCCCCCTCCCTTCCCTAGATCAAAAAGAAAAGGCTCACGAGACTAGACCGGCCAAGGACAAAACTGCCAGGCCCCGCAGAGAGGAACCACACCCAGATGTCCACCTGGATAAGAACGTTTGGGCTCCTGGATTCCAGAAATACCTCCAGCCCCTCCTAAAATCCCCAGCTCTTCCCGCCAAAAGTCCCCAGCCAGGCCCAAAGGATATAAAAGGCCTCAGTCCCTTCAAACGGTGGCGACTTCCGGGGCCCCTGCTCTTGGGGCCCCAGAACCCCGTCCACGAGTGTATAATAAAGCCACGCGGTTTGGCCCCCCACTCTTTCTCTTTCTGTATCTCTTTTCTTTTTGCCGCCGCCGAAAAACCTTACAGTAGAGAGTAAGCATTCAATCCAGGAGGTCTAAATGGAGAGCCTGTACCCTTAACCACTGACATAGGATCTGAAAATAGACATGTGAGCAATAAAAAAAAAATCTAATGAAAAATAAGGTCCACTGAAAAAAGAGAGAGCAAGAGTGTGTGCGTGTATGTGTGTGAAGGAAGCCACAAAGGAGAACCAATTAAATCCCCACAAAGAGGGTATAAAATCATCACAACACGGGACGCCACAGCACTTACAGGCACTTAGAACGTTATATGGCTGAGAACACTGCTTGGGGAAGTCTGAAGGTAAGTTACTAGAAAAGCAAGAGGGGAAAATTTCAGAAGGCCAGTCTCTGTGTCCATGGGGATCTCGGGTGAGGCTCTTGAGCTGTGGCTGTTGTTCTTGTTCAGCGGTAGAGCAGGGAAGAATTTAGGAATAGCCACAAAAAGCCTTAAGCCATCTTTTTCTGAAAAATATACACCTTGCCTCACCTTAAATTAATTGCATGAGACCAAGAATGGAAGGAAACAAAAACATTAACACTAAACCAGAGCACCCTATGACACACATAGGTGGCTTGGGTGACATGTGTATCTTTATAATAAGCCTGAGAGCGTGAGAAGGGGGAATGCCTATAAAAAAAGCTTTTACAGACATTTACAGTAGTGGAGATTGGCCAAGCATTACTACTCTTCCTGACACGGACTGCTTAAAGGCTGCTTCAGAAAGTGCAGTTCAAAAGAGTCAGCCTGTCAGCTGGGCAGCAGTGGTCCCAGGGGGTTGTCACCCGGCTGTCATTCTCTGGGTGCTGCCCTCTGCCTTTACCGCCAGTGGCTTACAGCCCCATTACTCTTTGGCCCTAGTAACATGTTGCAAGCTAACTTAGACGTACACGTGCCCTCCGTCTCTCCATGCTATTTCCACAGCTTTGAACTTGCACCCGATTTGCCCTTGTATTTGTCATCTGTAAATTTCCCTTGGTATTTTCTCTGTCTCCTCTAGCCCCGAGGCCTCTCTGACCTCCTCATGGGCCATTGCATTTTCAACAAAGACCCAAAGGAACATTTGGATAGGCATGCTACATGCTGCCAAGCATACGGCTCTTGGCTATAGCAATCTGCCCTGAGAAAGACCTTTAAACTTTCATTCAGTTCCGTCTTTTACCCTTTTCATTTCTGAATACAGATGTCAAGGCTGAGACTGAGCATAAACTGCCCCCTTTCCTCAATATATTCCATTATGATGAAGAATCATCCCATTTGAAGACACCTGGAGGCATTTCTCACTTTCAAAAGTAACTGTGTTCAGCAGCCCTCAGAGAAAATTCTGTTATATTGTCTTCTAATCCCATATGCTAATGTTTCAGTCTGCTATTTATTTATTTTATTTTTTTTCTTTTTAGTCTGCTATTTATTGAAGCAAGGATTGCTGGTTCTCCTCCAATATCTTTTCTCCTCTTCTTCTATTGTGACAGAACCTTTGCTTGGCAGACAGTTACATGGAGGGTCAATATAAAGACTGCATTGTTCAGCCTCCCTTTACAGTTACTTGTGGCCATGTCACGAAGAGTTGGTCAATTGCATGTGATGGGAAATGAAATGTTTAATTTTCAGGATGTGTTTTAATGGAAGTGGCATACTCATCATACCTACATTTTCATCCTGCTGTTTGGAACATGGATGTGGGTGTGAGGGTGTGCCATGTTGGACCAATCAGGTAAGGGCAATATGCTAGGCGTCATAGGACAGTAAGACTGGAGAAACTTGGATCCCTGAGTGACCTCATAGAACAAAACCACCATCCCATCTTTGGTACAATCTATTCCTTGACTGTAACATGAAAGAGAAATAAATTTTTACCTTATTTGAAACCCAGTTACTTGGAGTATCTGTAACAAGCAGCAAAACCCATGTAATAATAAATGCACTTGTTCTCTGTACCCACATCTTCTCTTAAAGCCAAATCACACCAATTCTTTTGATTCTCAAAGTAAATCTCTACTTTTCCTTGCCCTCGTGGCTTTCCTATAATTTTTCTCCAGGTATCCTCTGTTTTTCTTTTTGGGTGACCCCAGACCTCTCAAAATTACAAATTATGATAAAAGGATTAGCTTCCAAACTATATGCTCTACCTTTTTTCCCTCCCTTCCTTCCTTCATTTCTTCTTACCTGCCTGTCTACAACAAATGTTTACTATGCTCCCATTGGCTATGAGGCACTGGATTGGGCATTGTGAAAGGATACTAAGGATACTAAAGGATACTAATGTATCAGTCAGAGTTCTTAGTTGCCAGCAACAGAAACCCACTCTGGTTCATTTAGAAGAAAAAGATTATTAAAAGAGCATTGAGTATCATAGTATCACCAGGATGACTGAACAATTAAGATCAGGGGTTGTGTAGCTGGGATAGCCACCCAAAATCACCCTGCAGAGCTGGTTCGGACACCTTTCGACCAGCACCAAGCACTGGACACCTGTACTGCTAACACCACTGGCCCACAGCACTTGGGGCTGCCACCAGTGCCACCACCTCTACCGCCAGCGAGCTTTCCTCACCATTCCCCTCCTTGGTGGATGCGGGTGTGGTGCCTGCATCACAGACCCAAGACAGAGCTTCAGTGGAAGCTGAGAGGGAAGTATCTAGAAATTTCAGCTTGTCAAATATTAGCAGCTTCTGCATCACAGTAAAGCACAAAGGTGAAGAATTCTGCACGAAGGGAAGAATTCTTATCTCTGCAAACATGAGAAGAAGGTTCAAAAGCTGAGTTACCAAAGCTAATACAAATGTCCACTGTATCTATAGTGAAAAAAATGTAATCTAGTCTCCCCATACCTGTTGGGCTGTTAAATTAGAATGTGTCAAGAATCATGTGTTTTTTAGCTCTAGACCTTTTTAGGACTTGAAACTCTAAATAGAGATATTTACCTCCTCATTTATAGAGGACTATAATGACTGCTGGAAAAAGTTGTTCCTTCTCTTCCTACCTCTGGACTGGTATAGACGATCCTAAGTATGCCAGATGTTGTGAAAATTCATAGGGAATTTGAAGGGCCCTTTCCTAAATTTGGGGAATTCCCCCATCATATAGGCATCAGATAGGTCTTAGTGGGAGAGTCTGATCCTTAATTTCAACATCCCTGGAAGTTTGGGTCCACATATGTGATCAGATGCTCCTTCCCAAGAAGGAGTTAAATCTGGAGTTAAAGCCCATGTTAAATCTGGAGTGAATGAAGCAAAGAAGCTGCAATGCTCAAGAATTCACCTCTGCCTTATGCAGTAGACAGGAGCATCCAGTATTTGGTGACAATAGCAGGCGTGTCCCCATCTTCTGTCCCATGGCATGATTTGAGCTCTGATTCTCACTTGAGTTCTTGGTTGTTGTTTTTGT
Source organism: Microcebus murinus (assembly GCF_040939455.1). Taxonomy (NCBI): domain Eukaryota; kingdom Metazoa; phylum Chordata; class Mammalia; order Primates; family Cheirogaleidae; genus Microcebus; species Microcebus murinus. The sequence continues at coordinate 63,056,195 of NC_134112.1, forward strand.
TTTTGTTTTAAGACAGAGTCTTACTCTATTGCCCAGGCTAGAGTGAGTGTCATGGCATCAGCCTAGCTCACAGCAACTTCAAACTCCTGGGCTCAAGTGATCCTCCTGCCTCAGCCTCCCAAGTAGCTGGGACTACAGGCATGCACCACCATGCCCGGCTAATTTTTTCTATATGTTTTTAGTTGTCTGGCTAATTTCTTTCTATTTTCAGTAGAGACGGGGTCTTGCTCTTGCTCAGGCTGGTCTTGAACTCCTGAGTTCAAATGACCCACCCGCCTCGGCCTCCCACAGTGCTCACTTGAGTCTTGAGCCTGGCCTTCCTGCAAATTCTATGACTTACTCCAAGCTTCTTTGAATAAATTGCTTTCTTGTTTAATTTTGCCAGAATTTCCCTTGCTCGCAACTAAGAATGCTACTAACTCACAGGTAAGAACTACCACTACATTTAACTGTAATTTTTTTACAATGGTTTTATTTTAATACTATATTCACATACAAACCACTAAAAACTACTGGATATTTTTCAGCCCTGACAATCATATTCATATTTTTTTCATCTTCATACTATTTAAAGACTAAAACTAGAAGAAACCCTGGAGTCTGTCTAGTCCTTCAGTGTGGGAAATTGAGACTCAAAGAGGTTGTTTCTTGTTTCAGCTGATGAATCTCATTTCTGTGGATGGTTTCTGATAACTTTTCCTACTAAATCCAAACCCTTTCAAATTAAGGGCTTGTCTCTTCTCATACTGAAAATTTATTTTGGAAATGTAATAAGCTACTTCTCTATTCCATTATACAAATACACAAACCACTAAAGGAAATGAGAACATTGGGCCCAGAACCAATCCTAAGAAAACATCACCAGTTTCGTTTGCTATTCAGCCCAGGTTTGGCACCTGTTTATCAATTTACTCAGCCAAAACTACATTTTCGGAATTTGTTAATGAGCATGTTGCTGGGGAAGATGAAATCCAAAGACTTAAGGAGGCACCTGGTAGGGGAGAAGGCAGTAGCTCACACTTCCTTCACAAGATGGAGCTAAAAATATCAAAACAGTCTTATAAACTAACGTTCCTTACAGCCCCTCCCCCACGCCTCCAATACCAGTAATGCACAAGAATGGAGAATTCCCTCTGATTCCACGCACATCTCTGGGTGGTATGTTTGACTTTCATTGCTCCTTTCCCCCTGGACACTGCCTGTGAACAGCATTTCACTCATGGCAATGACTGCTGGGGGCAGGGTGGGGGGATTGCGTGCCAGGAGTAGTGGAAATTTGTAGGGAATTTGAAAGGCTACTTTCACCTGTTTGAGGGATTCCCCATCATCCAGGTGTTAGTGGAAGAGTCTGATCCTTGATTATACCATCCATGGGAGTTTAGGCCATGTGTGTAACCCAGTCTTGGCCAATCAGATGCTCCCAACCAACACTTTAGAACTGGAGTGAGTGAAGCAAAGAAGCTGGAATGGGCAAGAAACATGGGAAGGGGACCGTTTATATGTATAAAAAATGGCAGCTTTTGAGTTTGCCTCAAAATGTCCCCAGTTCCTTAGCACATATGTTAGTCACCCTGAAATATTTTAAATATTTCAAATACCTTTAGTTTTCTTCTCCTTCTTGAGCTGCTCTTAGATACCTCTGTAAAGCTGTTCAGTTTGTTAGTGATTTCCTGCTTTTTCATACTTCTGTGTCATCAACTGTCATGACTAAGTTGCTACTCATAACCCCAAATGCATATATATCTCTCCTGTGTTATTTAAAATTAGGTTCAGTTGTAAGAAACAGAAAAACCCTAAATAACCATAGCCTAGACCAAGGTATAAATTCGTTTCTCTCTTATTTAAGCAGAGTCCAAGGGCAGCTTCCCAAGGGCCAGTATGGTGACCCTATGACCGTAAAGACTCAGGCTCCTTCTGCTATTACTCTGCTACTGTAGCGTACTCCTTCGTGTTTTAGAAAGGCTGCTGGGTGCCAGCGATCACATCACATCTGCATGGCATCCAGAAGAAGAAATGAAGAACTCTCTCTTTAAGGATACTGTCTAAAAGTTATACACAGTATTTCCTCTTACATCTCATTAGACAAAACACAGTCAAATCTGACTACAACGTGGACTGGGGGATATGGCTCTTTAGTAGTGTGCATTGCTATTCCAAATAAATTTGGAAAGAGGAAGAAAATGAATGCTGGGTAGGTAACCAGCAGCTCTTCCACAACTCCCTGCTGTTTTATTTTTCAAATGGATTCTACATTGCTTTCCGGTAGTAGATTCAAGTCAAGTGAAATAAAGAAGATATTGTAATTAAAGGTCTAGTCATTAGAATCAGACTGGCCTAGTTTTGAACTCACTAGGAATTGTGAGTTCAAATTGAAATTCACTCACTGTGAATTTGAACAAAATATTTAACTTCTTTGAGGTTCTGTCTCCTCATTGATAAAATGGAGATAGTGATACCTACTTAATGGTGTTACTAAACAGATTAAATCATTTTTTACATATTGCAGATTAAAGACAGCTACAAATTCTCTGGTATCTTTCCTCTTGAGAGGTGAGGTCTGTGTCCCTTCCTTCTTAAATCTGGGTGAACTCTATGGCCACGTTGGCTAGTACACTACAGCAGGAGTGACGCTCTGGTCCCCTCTCAACCTTGCTTGATGCTGGAGTATGATCCAGTCATCCTTTGTTGAGTGATCTTCTGAGGGTTAGTACAAGTTTGAATTATTCTTCCTTTCTCATAATTACTTAGACTACATTAAGTGTCTAAAAATCCATGTTTATACTCTCAGTTTCCACTCTTGTCTCTTAGAACACTTGCTTTTGGAAGCCAGCTGCCATCTAAGAAGTATGACTACCCCGAAACCGCCATCCTGTGAGAAGCCCAAGCCACGTAGAGACTGTGGCTGAGAAGCACTGAGGTGCCAAGCATGGGAGTAATGAAGCCATCTGGGAACTCTATCATCTGGCAGCTGCCCCAGTGGGTGCCATGCAGATCCTGGACAAATTGCCCAGCTAAGATCTTCCCAAATTCCTGATTCCACAAAATCATGAGAGGAATAAAATGGTTGTACGAGGCCAAGTTTGGAGGCCAGTTTGTCATGCAGCAAGAGGTTACCATGTATGAAGTATGTGGCGAGGGATCACCTGTGGTGCTAACCCTGCCCCAGCTGTAGCAGTAAGCACTCCACGGACTCTCAAAAAGCCCTGCAGCATGTGGCTGTCCCATGTGAAAAATAATGTACGTTAATAAAGAAGCTCATATACTACTTTATCATAATTTTATATTTTAATTATTTTGATAACAGTAATTAGATTTAATTGGCTTCCTTTATAACACTGTGTATTTTATTTTACACAACTGAAAACCTTATGCTGAGATAAAGTCCTGAAGACGTCATTAAACTTCCAAAGGAATTCATGACAAAAATGAATGAGAAAAAAGAAATTAAGAATCCCTCATGAGGATATCAGAGTCATCAGATGAAAGGATCCTGGGTCCCTGTATAATTGCAGGAAGCAGAGTTCCCCACCCCGACCTCCATAGACTTATACCGAAGCTCCATAGACTTGAGCTTCCAGTATACTTTTATTGTGTTAAGCCACTGAGATTTTGGAGCTACAGTATTTAGCCTCCTTTTCCTAGTACAGTGTCTAATTATGGAAGAATACATCTATATCCATCCAATCCTACCAAAATGAGAGAACACAAGAACAGAAGTTTAGCTACGTTAATATAAAAAGACAGGAGTGACTCTGGAAGATTGTAGCCTGTCCCGCAGTGACCTTAGCCTGGGACCTTGCTGCTCTGGAGTCCCTCCTTGACTAGGCTCCACTATTGGCCTGGTGCAGACTCTGGGGCTCCTTACCTCTGTGTGCAGCTGACCCCTGACCCCTGCAGGCGTCTTCCAGGCTCTCCGAGGGCTGCTATTGCTCAGTGTTGGCCCTGGCTGCCTTCGAGCTCTGGCATCTGCCTCTCCTTGGCTCTGGCCAGTCTCCTTGCTTCACCCTGAACCTCACTCTTGCCCTTGGCCTTAGCTCTCCGGGTCTGGCTCCCACCCAGCAGCCAGGGTGCCCCCTGCTCAACATCGCCTGCTGCTGGACTATACCCCAGTCACCTTTGGTTGAGTGACCTTCTGAGGGTGAGTACACCACTAGTTTGAATTATTTTTCCTTTCTCGTAATTTCTTCGAGCAGACTGTTAGAAAAATATCCATATTTATACTCTCAACTATTCATGTTATCTATCATATATTACAAGAAAGGACAAAAAACTAATATTTGTTGATATTATAAATACTATGATACTATATAAATATATATGATATTAAATATTTATAGTATCATATAGTATTAATACTATAAATATAGTAAGTCAGCCAATGTGTTAAACACTTTTGCATTTCATTTAATCATGGCCACAATACCCCTCTAAGGGAGGTTTTATAGTTGCCCATTCCTAAAGGAAAAAGAAAATGAGGCTCTGTAAGATTATGTTATTGCTTAAGCTCACCTAGCTAGTAAGAAAAAGAGCTGGGAGTCTGACCTAGGTTTATTTCATCCCCAAACCCATTATCTTTTCACTCCAAAACATTGACCCTGGCCACCCTATACTGGGCTATGATTATTCAAATAGGCATATAGAGTTCTAATGAGCCTGGGGAAAATATAAAGTGTGAATGCACAGGATCTGTTCTGAGCATTAGAATATTTAAAATTTCTCTTGACAACTTGAATCATGGAACAGACACATGTCCATCATTTGCCAATGACATTAACTTGACCACTGGTCAAAAATAATGATGGTAAAATTTAATAAAGACAAAACTTGAAAAGGAAAAATACAAATGCAAACTTTAGAAGCTAATTCTATGTATTTTCAGGTTCATGGTAGGCAATGAGTTTATTGTGACTTAGCAGAACAACCCTGATGAAACATTCTGATGTCGGTGATAGTGTTGAAAGTTGTGTTCTTGTGTTTAAAGTATGGCGCCAGGAGTTGTTAGCAAAAAACCATGACATGGAGAAATCATGATGTAATCTTCCCATCTTTCCAATTCTGTTCAGCCTTGGTCAGGACTTCATTGGATTATCTGGCCATTTTGGAGCCACTCATTGTTAAGTGAAGATCTTGGGCATGTTCCAGGGGAAGAGCAATAAAAATGATTAGCTTGGGGTAAAGAGCCTTAAGAACAAAGCCCAGAGGACCAGGTTTCCAGAAGCAGAAGAGGAAAGTGATGAGGATAAAAAATTAGCAATTTCGGTCACTATAGGAGAAGTCACATGTGGACCAGAGACCATCTATATCAGCATCACCTGAGCATCTATATCAGCATCACCTGAGATGCATGCAAGACTGTAGATGGGTAGGACAATCCAAAACCTCCTAAAACCTGCGGGGACCGGGGAGAGGCAAGCCCCTCCGAGGATTATGCCCACTGGAGTTGAAAAGTTTTGTGCCACTGGTTCTCAGCCTTAGCTGCATATTGGAATCACCTGAAGACCCACTCCAGAAAAGATCCCCAGGTGATGTCACATACTGTCAAGGTTGAGAACCTCTGCTCTGTACTAAGATATAACATGTCAGCAAGCAGCTATTTAGCTTCCATTGACTAGTTAAGAAATGGGCTTATTCACTTTGTAAAACGTTTTAATTAGATAATCCCCTAGCATTGTGAGTCACTTTTCCAAGGTAAATGTATTTTATTTTTGTAACAGTGATTCGTCTGCTCTGATAATCAGGACATGAGTCTCAAAGTCACTGTGAACAAAAGTGTTATTGTTTTCTCTGGGTTCTGGCACCTGCACTCTCCCTTTCACTCTGGCTTTTCTCACAAGGTGGCTGTGAGGGCTGACAAATCATAATTATAGAGAGCTTTTAAACAATGGTGTATGTCAAAGAGTGACCTGAGCCCCTTGATGGTCACTAAGGTCTTCATCGTCTTCATTCCACATACTAAAGCTGGTCACTGGGATTGGAGGCTGTGACTGCAAGTTTATTTGAGAAACATTTGATTAAGCCCCAAGAGAACAGGTACTTTCCCTGTTGGGGAAATGCCCTGGTAGTTGTCAAGTACAGCAGGCAGCTGTTCCGTAGAAGAATAGAGGAGATTACTGCTGCTGCTATTAGCCATTTGTGCCTTAGATTAAATTTAAGTCCATTACTAGACATCTTTGCATTCTCAACCTCATTTGATTGTGTAATGATGTTAACTAGACCCTAAAGGTATTCAACTGAGTTTCTGGTAGAGGTTCTTCCCTTATACTCTTGAAATTATATTTCAGTAGTTGTCTTCTTTCTCTATAGATGCATAGATTTGTACATTACCTTTTTCTAAATTGTGGCAATATACACATAGTACAAAATATACCATCTTAACCATTTTAAGTGTACAATTGAATAGTATGAAACCAATCTCCAGATTTCATCTTGCAAAACTAAAACTCTGTGCCCATTAACTTCCCATTTCTCCTCCCCCAAGCTGTGCATTATCTTTTAAACATGAGTTTAAATTTAATTATCAGTTTAACTTACTCTTTAAAAAGTTTCCTAAAATGTATTGGCCTATAAAGTTTTACTCTGGCATTAGCCACTTTTGCCCATTCAGTCTTACATCAAAATACTTTATTTTTCCTTCGTGGGTCCACATATCACTGGGCTAAGACAATATATATTCCAAAAGCAAGTAGACTCTTATTTTCTTTGCTTAAAGTGTCTGTCCTTTTAAAAAAGGATAAAATTGGAATAGTATAAACTGAATTTCTCTTGAGTGAAAATTTAAAACTTTGGTAATACCTCTTCTAGAGAAATAGTACCTCTGAAATATTGTTGGTGACAGAGAAAATGGATTCAACATATAAATAATATCCACCAAATTTTTAAATGTACACATTTTTCACAGCTATTCGATAGCTAAGTATTCATAGATACACTCACAAAAATTAGAAACAACGTAAATGTTAATCAGTAGAGGACTAATTTTATATTTGTAGTATACTATATAATAAAATATTTTATGGCTGTTAAAAATAATCTGCTATAAAAATTAAGCCTTTAAAAAATAATGTGATAGCCTTGTGTATGTTAATATGAGAAGATCTATAAATATATTATTAAATTAAAAAATCAATGTACAATGGAATAGCATGCCCTTTGGTGAAAAAACAATATTAATTGTATACATATATATTTATACACACACATAAACATATATAGATATATGCTGGTATCTTGGGATATATTCTCTTTTAATGGAAGGATAAACAGGCAATTGTCAACAATTTCTCCTTTGGAGAAATAGGTTGGTTATTAGGAGTGATGGAGGAGGAGAGGAACATCTTTTTTAATTAACACATCTTAATACTATTTGAATTTTTTAAAACATGTGCTTGCATTACTTTTAAATTTTTAATTGTCAATAGGATTATCTAGTCAATGGGATTATGGGCCATTTACATTTTACTCTTTATAATTTTCTGTCTACATAAAAAAGTACATTTTAAAAGAAAATGTCTATCTGAAAGAACAAAACATGAAATTTTGTTTTATGCCTTAGACAATTGGGCAAATACTTATTTTCATGACTAGTTTAGGTCATATAATTGTCCTTGTTCTGTATCTCTACAGTCAAAACCCAAATCAACCAAACAAACAAACAAATCTGCTTTATTGTCTTTTTTGACAAGAAAATAAATGGCATTTACTAAAAATCCCCCTCAGTGTTCTCCATGGTGCTCTCTCCTACAGTCTTTGTAGAAGGTTTGCAATTTTTTGTTTGTTTGTTTGTTTGAAGCTTTAGTGCAGGATTCATCATTTTCTATAGATTTTGCTTGGACAGTTTTGCTTGAAGATTCTGTTGTTCCATTGAATAAAATATACCATCTGTGAATCCCTCAGGATCTGAGACACTTGAAGGTTCTGTCTTGTAATAAGATTGCTTCTTTTTTTCCTCCAGTCCTGGGAGTTAAGGTTTGTTTCAAGAGAAAATATTCTGCTTTTCTCAGGTTAAAGAGACATGGTTGTAATATCCATATTCTGACACTCAGTGCAGTAGAACTAGAGGTCTTCTCACCTCTGGGAACAAGCTCGAGCTTTCCATATAAATCATGTTCCAAAAGTTAGAGAAGAAAATGTTTCCTTTTTTCCATTTAATGGAAGGACATGTGATATTAATTTTCTGATTACTGTAGTTAACATAATGTTATCTAGTGATTAGCTCTGCACATGAATAAACACATTGAACAGTTCTACAATTCAAAGCTGTGATCTCAACCTCAACACTAGTGCAAAGAAGTAAAAAAAGAAAAAAATTTAAAAAATAAAAAATAAATTTAAAAAAAAGCTGTGATATAAATCAACAAATAAACCACACTGTTGTAACAAACAAGTTCTTAATGCCTTTTTTCTTCCTTTCTTTGTTTTTTTTTTTTTTTTTTTTTTTTTGAGTCTCACTTTGTTCCCCAGGCTAGAGTGAGTGCCATGGCATCAGCCTAGCTCACAGCAACCTCAAACTCCTGGGCTCAAGGAATCCTGCCTCAGCCTCCCGAGTAGCTGGGATTACAGGCATGCGCCACCATGCTCAGCTAATTTTTTCTATATATATTTTTAGTTGTCCAACGAATTTCTTTCTATTTTTAGTAGAGATGGGGTCTCGCTCTTGCTCAGGCTGGTTTCAAACTTCTGACCTTGAGTGATCCGCCCGCCTCCGCCTCCCAGAGTGCTAGGATTACAGGCATGAGCCACCACACCAGGCCCTTAATGGCTTTTTAAAGCTGGTTTTGCTTTAAAAATGTATCCCTTTAAACAACAATAAGCAAAACCCTAATTCACTTTCAGTTAGCAGAATGTTATAGTTACAAAGAACCCAGGCTACATCATATAATTTAAAATAGTGTTCCTAACTGAACTCACCCCTACTATGTCCCAGCATAAAAATGTAGAATGTACTTATTTAGAATTGAGTAATATTCATTGGAAAATAAATTTCTGGCAAATGTACAAACTATGTGTGGTTCCCATAGAATTAAACAAAAATAGATCTGGTTCAAAATAACAATAAAAATCCCCTGGGTCTGACTAATAAAAGATGGCTGGCACAATTTGAATTCCATTGCAAAGGCTAAAGAAAAACTTTAAAACATGGTAGAAAGTAGAATCATTTATCATTCTTTGTAACTGTGGCAGCCATCTTAGAACTACCCTAGGTGGCTATGGCTTCCTGTAAGAATTCAGGCTACTGACCCCAAGGAGAAAACAAAGGTTGCTGCTTCTTTTGTATTTTAGGGTTTAAAAAAAACAACAATGGGCCAGCCAGATACCACAGTCCTTAGGCACTGTGATGATTACAGAAGCATAGGTACAATTTCCTATTTAATTTGTGCTAACGGTTCTAAAATGTCATCACATTGATCAGAACTTTTTTTCTTGCTCTCAGACCCTGAAATAAAGAAGGATATGATCAGAATATATTGTTCTTTAAATTTTTCACATAAGAATGAAAACATTCATATTGTAAGATCTTAAATTTACTTCATATATTAAAATACAGCATATTCCCAAACTACTTCCATTTCTGTGTAATTTTTACTCTTTTTAATAAAAGCAGTTGATTTAAAAACCATAGCTAAATGGTTATGCAATTTTTATATCTTTGTAAGAATTTTTATATAAAAAGTCAGTAATCAGAAAAAAATCTTTTATTTAGAATATGTCTTGGAAAATACAGTCATTTTAAATATAGTAAAGTATAGTAAAGATTCCAACATGCCTATCTATTCTCAGAGAAGTGTCTCCTAAGAGACACTCAAAGTAAATGGTTTCAGTAGATGGAAGGCATGAAATGCAAAACATTGTGTGTATGTGCAAATGTCAGCTAACTGGTATGCCCTTGAGAATGGTTGGATGGCGTTCTTCCCCACTTCCCAACCCTTTTTAAAGAAGAGAGAGAGAGAGAGAGCAGTTACTAAGTCAGGTGACCAGGTCAGTACAAGCCTCCAGTGGACTAGAGAGTAGTTCTGCACAAGGTTCCTACCTTCCCACCTCAATGGCCTTTCAGTGGCCATGAAGGTATCACAGTCATGGCTAATGTCAGGGCAATCGTCTCTCCAAAAGTGTCAAAACTATTTGGACATCATTATAATGTGTTTTTAGAGTGGCATTGCTACTGAGATGCGATGTGACAGAGTAGAAAGAATATGGATCTTGGATCTAAATTCATTCTCTGGAATCCATCTTTTAACAGCCGTATCACCTTGTGCAAGTTACTTTATCTGTCTAAACCTCAGTTTATGAGTCTGTTAAAAAGCAAAGGATAATAATTATTCATAGAATTTTGGAAGGGAGAGTCTTAGTGAGGTTAGGCTGCTATAATGAATACCATAGACTGAGTGCTTAAACAACATTTATTTCTCACTGTTTTGGAGACTTGAAAGTCCAAGGTCAAAGCACCAGCAGATTCAATGTCTGGTGAGGATCCTCTTCCAGGTTTGCCTATAGCCCCCTTCTTGCTGTATCCTCATGTGATAGAGAGAAAGAGAGAGATCATCTCTCTTATGTCTCTTACTTATAAAGGTATTAATCCCATTCGGGCTCCATCCTCATGACCTAATTATCTCCTAAAGACTCTACCTCCTAATATCATCACATTACTAATTAGGGCTTCAACATATAAATGGTGGGGGCACAAACATTCAATCCATAGCAGGAAGTAAATGAGATAGCATTTTTAGTCTCTCTTGAATTCAGTAGACTCAAAACATCGAAGCTGTTACTATCACTGTCATTACTGTCAGAACAATTTCTCTAATTCTTCCTCTCTAATTCTCATACTCAGCATTATTCTTAAGTCCCTTATGACACCAGCACTGTGGTTAAAAATCTGTCTCTCCTATTAGGTTAGAAAGGTCTTGAGGGCAAAGGTCTGGTCAACTTCATCTTCATATCCCTCCTTCTTGCCTGGTTTTCTGTGTGCTGAACTCAACTGAATATATCTGAGCCTAATAATGCTTATTTGAACCGTTTCCATTTGAAATTACTAAAAATGTGCCAGTATTTCAAAAAGCCTCAATTCACCTCCAAAAATGCTTGTGAAATATATTTCAACACCCATGGCCAATGCCAAGACATACTGGCAATGTCAGTACGCAGAGCAGTAATGCCTTACTGCTGCTTACCGCTATTTATCAGGAAATAGGTTAGTGCTTCTATGCGTTTGTTTTCATCTGAAATATTCTGATGAAATATGTGGTGCACAAGTATCACCACCTTTATTGTAGAGGTGAAGAAGGTGAGAAGAAGAAGGTTAGTAAGTGTCTCACTGAAAGTTCATTGTTCAATCAAGAGCGACATTGGCCCAGAACTTTCTCCTACAATTTTCCCCCATTTGAAACACAATATTTCCATCTTAAAATTAAGCACTAGTGTACATTTGGGGCCTAACTGAATAGTTGACTACATAACAGCTATTATTATTATTGTTACTGTCAACATAATTTCCATCTCCTGTTAGAATTATCTCCTTTTTTTTGTTCCAAAAATATTTTGCTCAAATGTCTCTCATGGTGCTTATTGTACACCATATTCCCTCAAAAACAATGTGACTTTTAATTTTTCAACCTGACGTACTAAAGTGTCATTTACACAGTAGGATGATATCATTAGAAAGACCAGGTGTCCTTGAATGGCAGATTTGTCAGGGAAATAGGGAAAGGAATGTGCAGATTTCTCCATGTATGGGGGGAGCTTCCTCTGATATTAGTCCTCAAGCTTAACAAGGATGCGAAGCGAGACAAATAAGTCCATGATATACGAGGAGAAAACCTTACTATGAAGAGAGCCTTGCATTTTCTGAATAAACTGAAGGAAGGCAGTTTCATATATAATGTTGCATTGGTATTTCTTACTATAATCTATTGCAACTACATAATAAAAATTTCCTTTTGCTTTCTTTATAACAATCATCTTGAGAGAAGACAGAGACCCTCTCAGCAACTGGCCCCTCTCCCAGGTATGATGCCGCCACCCCCTTCAAGGACAGGCTTCAGCTTGGAAACTGTTGTATAACTGCCACAAAGTCACCTTGGACCCAACCCTCGAGGGAGTGCCAGACAGGACATTAGGAAATGCCTCCTCTGCTCAGCCATCTCTCCTGACACACAGCACAGACATCAACTATGATTTCCAAAGGAGCTGTAAGAGAGATGCATCCCATGTTAGCAAGAGCCCATCAGGGTCTGCCTTGCTAAGGAGGAAAGAGGCAGCTGGGCAGGATATAGAGAACATTCTCCTTGGTGCCCCAAATACCTCCCCACCTGGCTAGCTGATGCTTGCGATTCTACAGATAGAGTTTCATTCCTTAGTTTCCTAATGAAAATACTCCTGAGAAAGAAAACATGAAACCTTTATTTGTTATTTGCTCTTTCTGCTTCTTTGGGGAAAGGAGTTGATCAAAATCTTTCTTGATAGCAGCTTAAAAGAGAGTAAGGACTGTCAGGTAAGGAGAAAGCACAGGAGGGAAAAACCACTAGCTAGTTTCTTTGGGGCCATGTGGAGTAGCTAGGTCTCTCTGTCCTGGAAACATACACACCATTGAGAGAACAGTCGAGAATCCTAGAGCTAGTCCTTTAAAGGAAACGGCGTGTTAGCGAGATGTAGAGATGAAATGTCATTTTCTGCAAGTCCCCCATAACTGACTTGTCTTTTCCTCAAGATTCTGATATAATGACTCACACCCTAGATGCTTTGGAAAGATATTCCTATGAGATGTTTTAAATTCTCAGTGTGGTCATTCTATCTAAAATAGGAATGCAAGCTGCTTTTGCTTCTTCGCAAACAGAAACCAGTTCATCTTCCATAACATTGTTCAACTGTTCTTAAGAAAGTTTGCTGATAAACCCTTCAGAGCTGCTATTTTCCTCTCTTGCCAGTGGATGAAGGGCGTTGAGGCCCAGAACTGCAGGCTGGCTCGCTTCTCCTGGTCATTATCAGGGCAACCCCAGCAGCAGCTACAATGGCGGCAGCTTCAATAGCCCTCCCTATCTCTGCCCCCTTTCCCTAATTCTAAACTTGGATGTGGTCACGCTTTTACTTTCAGAGACAGCTACGGGAACATGCCAGCTCAAGCCGTTATTTTACTCATTCAATGATACAAAACTACTCATTCAATGATACTTGAAGCAAGAGGGATAAAAGCACTGCAATAGTTCCAGAATTTTTTGACATTTCTGTGCAGCTATGTGAGAAAGGCCACAGAAATGAAGCTGATACCCACTTTTAAAAAAATTCCTGGCTATTTATCCCTTGTTGGGAGTGAAAAAGAAAATGAGAATCCAGAATACGTTTGAATAGTGGTCTATGTGAAAGGTTCTGGGTTATAATCATTGGCTAAAATATTTTTCTCATTTTGCCCAAGACTTGTTGGTAAACTAAGTTGACATAGTTCACAGGACAGCTAGAGCCTTTTGTCTAGCTCTTAGACATGATCTAGAACTGACCTCCCTTTTCCATGGGAACCAAAGAATGAAATTTGTAATATGCTGCCCGACAGCCTTGTGCTGCCACGGAGAACGTGGCCACCAAGAACCCTGCGAGACTCCAGCCCAGCCTCCTCAGCGCTCCTTTTGGGTTTCTGTTCCTTGCTCCTGGTAAGAACTCTCCTACAGCACCCAGGTGAGTTTCCCTTGGCTTTCTAGAAATAGTCACTTTAATGTATCACCCAGCTAGCTCTACAAACTCCAAGAGCTTTATAGACATTTTCCTATTCAGCCTATAGCACTTCTAATAGACCCGCAGGAAACATAGTTCCATTATCACAGCAAAGAAAATTAGGTGCACCTAACCTAAAATATTTGCGCACAGCCAGCTGATAAAGCTGCTGAGACAAGGGATCAAAGCCTAATCCATTAAAATATAATTACCTCATTTCTTGAGGCCCCAAGGTCTGTGTGGTGTGCTGTGGTGGTAAACGTATGGGTAAATGCTACAAAGTGAATGGGAAAAAGTACTTTAACCTTTCTAATAAAATTCCAGCAAGCATTAGATTGTCACAATTAGAATCAGTTGTCTTTTCCAAATTTAGGTGACCTTTTTTAAGTGGAGCAGCTGCAGTCTAATTAAACACAAAGAAGTTGAGGTTTCACTTAAGAACCAATTTCTGAGTTCAAAGATTATTTCAGTGCCAAAGCCCTGCTTACTTTTGACGGAAAAAATAATTAATAGAAGATTTTTTTTAAATGTTGGATGTGCACACTGAAGCATTTGATATATTCTCACACAGTCTATCTTCGGTGATTTTATTAGCTACTTTTAGATGTCAAAGAAGTATAAAAGACTTAAAAAATAAAGTCATTGGTAATGAATGCTGCAATCAGTTTTGCATGGCAGAACAAGTTGCCAGATTATAAAAGGAGATAAAAATGTACAGTACCAGATTGTACCTTTCATTTATGACATAAGGGAGGGGTGGGGATCAACAACTGGCTTTATAGCCAAGGTCAACTTAACGCCAAAAGCTCCGCAGAGCGGATTAGCATAAGCAGATCTGGGAAGGATCCAGCATGTTCTTTTCCCTAACCTGATAGAAGCAAATGAAAGAATCTCTTCATGCCTTACGTGTTCCTGTTTGCCACAATGCCTCACAATAAGGAGGTTTTAGGCACTTAAAAATAATGGTAACAATTCTTACACTTCTATGGAGCTTAAAGTGTTTTCAAAGCACTTTCCCATCCACTCTCATTTTGCCCTCACCCAGCCCTAGGGACCATTATCTCCATTTTCCAAACGCAGACACAACTTGGTCTCTCTGAAGTCCAGACTGCAACTACTCCCCAACACTGTAGGGTGCCCCATGTTGAGATACAAGCCAGAATTTCGGGCAGTTGGAGGAAAAATACCCACGGGCCTCAAAGGCTGAGAGCAGAGCTACTGCTTAGTGACAAGAATCACCAGCAGGAGGCTGTCATGGGGGTGGATAATCTACTGGACTTCTGGGTGAGGATTAAGGACAGGATTCTGCGTGATCACCTGTGCCATCCTGCTCCCCTGACCCTCCTCTCCAGGTTGAGTCACTACATCAATTAAGTTGTAAAATGGACCATGTAAGGGATGCAAACATTGCAGCTTCACACCCCACCAGCACAGTGCCCACACTCACACGCACTGCAGAATATGTCATATGACCATCAGCGTATCTCATATTGGATCAGTTGCAGTACACAAAATCCTCTATGAGGTTTACCACGGCACATTGTATATTCTGATTTTAAAATGTCCCATAGTCAATAGTTGCACTCCTGACCTCGTTATGTTAAAATGAGACACATTCAACATTTTCTAAGAAACAAAGCATGAGTCCATTTCATGGATCAAAGAATGCCACAATAACTAGGCAGTGGGTTTCAGAGAAATATACCTTCATTTTAAAAATGAGCCAGAATTTACTTCTTACTCTCATGTGGGGGGGAGAGTTTTACCAAAATCACATGAAGAAACTTTTTAATTTTATTTAGAAAATTCCTAATTGGGAGTTGCAGTGGCTATGTGTGAAACCTAAATATCTGTTGGAAAGAACAACTTGCTTTAATCACCACGTTAGTAAACCAATTCATTTAGTAACCATGTTGGGGGCAGCATCATGTCTCTCAAATGCCCCAAAGGAAGTGTTTTCCTATTTTATGTACAGCTGTAGATTTCTGCCTGTCACTGTAGCATTTTTATGTTATATTGATAGTTTCAGGTATACTCTTGTTAATGCATTTTTACAAAAATGAAAGTGAAGCATAAAAAAACTGTCCAGGCTGGGCACAATGGCTCATGCCTATAATACTAGCACTTTTGGAGGCTTAGGCGGAAGGATCGTGTGAGGCCAAGAGTTAGAGACTAGCCTGAGCAAGGGCAAGACCCCATCTTTACAATAATTAAAAAAATTAGCTGGCATGGTGGCACGTACCTGTAGGCCCAGCTACTCGGGAGACTGAGGCAGGAGGATCACTTGAGCCCAGGAGTTTGAGGTTGCTTTGAGCTATGATGATGCCACAGCACTCTAGCCCAGGTGACAGAGCAAGATCCTTTCTCAAAGAAAAAACAAAACAGAAGATGGTTTAGCAATTAGAGTCGGTTTAAGAAAGCAGTTCTCAAAGGGTGGGCCAAGGATACCTGTGAGTTCTGGAGACCTTTCAGGGGGCCTTCCAGATCCTTCCTTTTGCAACCACATATCTATGTGAGACAGAATTTTCTTTATATGCTTCAATCAAAATGATATATGGCAATAGTGTCAGTGCAGAGCAGATAAGAGAATCCAGCTGCCTTTGTTAAGCCAGACATTGCAGAGATTTGCAAAAATGTAAAACGATCCCACTGTTCTCGCTATTTTTGCTTTGCAAAATATCGTTATCTTTCATTCAATTTGTTATGTATGTTAATATATAATAAGCTTCTTATTGTTACCTCAAATATTAATTTTTTTAATTTCTCAGTTTTAATTTCTAATATGGTCAATAGCAATAAATATAGCTCACATAAACAAAAGTTCTTTGAGATCCTCAATAAATTTTTAAAACGACCTGATACTAAAAAATTTTGAGATCTGCTGGGGTAGGAAGTAAAACTCCTGTTAAATGAGAAAGTCAAAAATAACATTATCAAAACAGAATAAGAATGAATTTAAAATTAAAATGAAGAGATCAATGTTATAGTTAATGAAAGACAGAAGTCAGAAAGAAAAAATATTTTTAATAAGATCAAGGAAGAAAATAATGTTTTAGATAAGAGATTCATGTGCAAGAAACAAAGAATATGGAAAAACAAATCCAGGCCAAAGCCCTTTCCTTTTGAGACTTTTATGGGAATTTGCGTCTAAAGGGACTTTGGGTGGATCTGGCTGATACCAAAGCACCGGGAAGGAAGAAAGGGAGTGTCATCAGTAATGGAAATATTATCTGTAGGTCTAATATGTGTCAGTTAAATTAATATGAAGTCTCAAGTTGATCCATGAATTGATTTTAATTAAAGGACAAGACACAATCTAAGTGTTTAATAATTATGAATTACTTAAATAAATTGTTACATCTTTACAATGGCCTATTCAGCCGATTATGTTCTGGAAAAATAGTTAATGACTTGGAAAGATGCTCACAAATCAAAAAGCAGGTTGTAAATCAATATTTGAAAAACTATAAATATGGAAAAAAAGATGGCAAGACTGTAATCCAAAATCCATAATGTTGGTTATCTCTGAATGATGATAATATGAGTAATTATTAGTATATTTTTGTATTTTTTTACATATTTAAAATTTCTGAAAATAATAACAATAATATCATAACAAATTTGGTTTTGGTAGAGCTGCCGACATTTCTGTTTTCTTCAGATAGTCCCAAGTCGGAGCCATCTTTATCTTTACCCAGATAAGCCACACCCACTGATTCTGGCTGGGTTTAATAATTAGCCCAGGAAGCAGGTCTCTTCCTTGCTCTTACACAGGCTATGGAAGCATTCTTTACTGCTTTTGAATTCTGCAGCTCCAGGGTGTGAGAAATGATTTTATTCTGCAAATTGAGAATTAGGTGGTTTGG
This sequence comes from Microcebus murinus, assembly GCF_040939455.1. Classification (NCBI taxonomy): domain Eukaryota; kingdom Metazoa; phylum Chordata; class Mammalia; order Primates; family Cheirogaleidae; genus Microcebus; species Microcebus murinus. The sequence continues at coordinate 63,073,759 of NC_134112.1, forward strand.
AGCAGAATGATGAACTCTCCCTGAAATAATGAATGCAAATTCATGTGAAAGTCTATCCCCAGGACTTCCTGTAAGAATCTCTTATTACCATGACAGTCAGGAGTTTTTACAAGTGCTTATCATAAATAATTTATCACCTCCCGTGGCATGCTAGATACCTTACATGACTGTTACCATGGGAACATCAATGCTCGTATACAGTTTAATTCTATTCCCAGAAGCTGACATGAAAGTTGGCATTATCTTAACGTTACAGACGTGAACATTTAGGCATTCAGAAGCTAAGTAGCTGGTCCCAATTCAACAACAAATCAAAGGAAGAAGAGCTGGAAGTAGTCTGCTGATACCCAAGCCAGGGTACTTGTGGCTGGAGCTGGAAGACTCTGCAAATCATGTGCAATGTGAGCTTGGTTTGGCACGGACTCTTCCGTGCTAGGGTGATACTGGGACAGCCTATCACAAACGCATCGTGGGCACTGAGCATCTTGTCACCTGGAAGCAGTTCACAGGAGGAAGCAGAGGGTGCAACTCCATGGCTCAGAATTACCCTTACTGGTGAAAGTCCGCAAACAAAGCCACCACCGACTAAGTTCCCACTGGCCAGTGACTCTTAGTGACCAAGGAGGAGAAGACCAGACAAGCAGAGAGAACAGGAAGTCTGTGGCTGCAAGAGTGAGAGAGCAAGTGCTAAGAAACATTTAGACATGTAAAAATAGTACTGTTTTATTTTGACAAACATGGCACAAGGAAGAAATGCAGATCATATTTAGATGGAAAGGCTAAGAGATCTTTAAGTAGTAATTGCCTGACGGCAGGAATGATGGTGAAGTGACTTCTCTTCATCCTTCCCCATTGTCATAGCTCCCCCAAGTCATCTTCTAACCCTCCATTTTAGGTACAAGAAAAAAAACATAGACAAATCCCAGAAAAGCTAGATAAAGAGGGTCCACATTTTATGTGGAGGTTATAGTCTAGGAAAACAAAGTTATAGTCAAGCGATTTACAAAAAAGAATTATTTTCTTACAAAATTAATATAAAAAGTCTACTCTCCCACTACCTATCACTTTTCATCCTTTAATACTGTTAACAATCATAATAAATAATACTTAATAATGCTTTACAAAAAATAGCACATTATTAATTTTAAAAAGAGACCATCATAGTTATATGATTAAATTGTTTACTCTGGTCTTGGTGAATGGCACAGATTACTCTAAACCAGGAGTCAGCAAATATTTTCTGTTTGTTTTGTTTTTTGAGACAGAGTCTTGCTTTGTTGCCCAGGCTAGAGTGAGTGCCATGGCGTCAGCCTAGCTCACAGCAACCTCAAACTCCTGGGCTCAAGCAATCCTTCTGCCTCAGCCTCCCGAGTAGCTGGGACTGCAGGCATGCACCACCATGCCTGGCTAATTTTTTCTATGTATATTAGTTGGCCAATTAATTTCTTTCTATTTATAGTAGAGACAGGGTCTCGCTCTTGCTCAGGCTGGTTTTGAACTCCTGACCTCGAGCGATCCGCCCGCCTCGGCCTCCCAGAGTGCTAGGATTACAGGCGTGAGCCACCGTGCCTGGCCGGGGCAAATATTTTCTATAAAAGGCTAGAAGGTAAAATATTTTGGGCTTTGCAGGCTACTTAGGATCTCTTTAAAAATGTAAAACCATCATCAGCTCAGCTGTACAAAAACATAATTTGTTGCCCCTGCTCTAAACGATTGCACCAAGGGTAAGAGCCAGAAAGCGCAGGAGGGTAAGAGAGTGGCAGGAAGGGATCATCCATATGCATCTCGTCCTTTCCGCACACTTGGACTGTCTTGCTCACTTAGGCTGTTTCTCCAGCCCCTAGAACAGTGCCTGGCATGTATTAGGCCTAAATATATCATTGCTGATTCAATGAAGGGTAGCTACATTCAGATGGCTGGAAAGAAGCTGTAAGTTATTGAAAATCTGTAAATCCTCTCCTCTTCATCCATCCTGGACAAAATTACAAAATAATTTGGTGCTTGATGTTTCTACTATGAATCTTAGAATTGAGAATCCACAGCCCCTGGGCTTTGCTCTCTCCTGGCCAAAAAGAGTCTTATCAATAATGAAACAACTAAATATCATGACTTGTAGCACAATATGTTGTACATAGGAGCATCTAAATGTAAAATAGTATTTAAAGGAAGTTTACATGTAATAGAGATCTCTTTTATGTGCAAATCTTTATGGATACAGGAAACCAGGTATTTCCTGGTAGAATGGAAGGAAGCTAACAGTTCCTGAGACAACTTTGTGTCAACATGGTTAACATATTATTTAATGTAATCCACATATATCATTACAAGGTAGAAAATATTACATTTTAGGGATAAAAAAAAATTGAGGCTCAGGGAGGTTGAATAATTTGCTCAAGTTCCAAAAATTTGTAAGTGACAAACCAAGATTCAAATCCAAGTCTGTCTGTTTCTAAACTTTGGGGTCTATATATTATAGCTGACTGTGGTAGAAGTCTTAATTTCTAGCTCTGTCAACAAATTGCCTTGTGATATTTGAGATGATCACTTCACTCCATTCACCAAACATAAATATGAGTAGCTACTTACCTCTCAGGGAGTTGAAAGAATTCACGAATGCTACAAAATACAGCACATAGTACTCCCTTGCGCTCAGTAAATATTTGCTGAATTTGAATTTTATTGAACATCTGAATTGGCTGACACCCATGAGAAAGGAGAGGGGAGTATGTGGGGGAAATGCCCGATTTATCACCCCCTAAGTGACTGCAAGGAGAAAAAAATAAAGTATGAAATGCAATTAAATGAATGCATAGTTGGGGATATAAATACAGCCAAAACAGGATTCAAAGGAGGCTTTAGAGAGTAGAAGAAGTTAGGCTTCTAGGATAACAAACATAAGTGTTGTGCTAATGAGTTCTAAAGATTTTTTTTCTTTTGTTAGCAACAGAGCCTTTGTTCAGAAACCTTATTTTGAAGTTCAGTATAGAAAACAAACACAGAGCTATTCTTAGCCCAGCTTTCTGGTTTCCATCATGGCCCCCAACAAACCTTCATGGAACCTCTCAGACCAGCTCAGGGCATGTTTTCAAACTTCCTGCTCCTATATCTGCCCCTTTCCTCAGAGCCCAATCAAACATAGTGTTTACATTTAATAAGGTGGTTGTTCTCTTTCTCTTCCTAACACAGATCTACTCTGTAGAGTGCTTTCCTGTTGATGACTATCCTGTTCAGAGGTTGAGGTGACTTCAGGCATGGTTTGATCCAGGCTTTAATTTATAGGGTAAGGAGTATGTACCTCTCCATTTCTCACTTCATTTTCTGTGAAGGCTCCATGCTCATGCAGGCTCTTTTCACATGTGGCAGAGATGGCAACCAGCAGCGTCAGGCTTACACCATCTTTGGTACCTGCAATTTCAGGAGTGACATGCTTGATAGCACAAGTCCCTTAAAGGATTTGATTGGTTCATAAATCAGTCATGTGGCCATCCTGATCCAATCACCATGGTTGGGCTAATTCCAAATTACGATTGGCCAGGCCTGGTTTATGTGCCCATCCCTAGAGCAGGAGGCAAGGCAATTCCACCAGAACACATGGATTGAGAATGTTAGGTGTGAAGGGCAATGAGTGATACTGAACACACAAAAATGTATGTCTACTCCAATGATCATAGACATGGAGTAATAAGCAAGCCCAAGATAGGAAGATTTGGAAACCAGGTTGACTGAATTGATAGTACCAAAGAAATGCAAAAGAAGAATTCAGGAACAAAAAGGTGAAAAAAAGATGAAAGATGTGTCCTGTTAGTGGTATGGGCTTGTGCTTCCACAAGGAGAAGGAAAAGACTTATTCAGCCCCTGTAGAAAAGGAGAGTAGATTGTGAAGCCATCTGAAGGGCTATTTGTCATTGGGATAAGATGAAAGTAGTCAACAAGTAATTGCATGAGGATGTTGTGTGGGAACCCAGATTATAAAGTCACTGGGGAAGACTTCAAGAGACATTTTTGCAGTGATTTGGTTGCCAAGGGTGAAAGAGCAAAAAGAGCAAGACTTAAGCTTTAGGAGTACAGCAATTTCTTATTTATTTTGGACAAAGTATCTAGAGAGAACGATTTAGAGCTGTTGGCTAGACACAAATAGCACTAAGCCAACCAAAGATAAAGACCACTTCCATTGTAGTAAGTGTAGTGGTTAGATGCTCTAGTTCTGGAATCAAATAGATCTAGGTTTAAATTCTGACTCCTTTACTCATCAGTGACACAACCCGGACAAGTTACTTACTCTTCCTGGACCTTGGCTTCCTCATTTGGAAAATGGGGATAATAGTTTCCAGCTCATGGGGTTTTCTGATTTAGGATTAACAAAGATAACATCTGTAAAGGACTTCGCACAGTGCCTGGCATATAGTAAGTGCTACATAAATGTTGGTGATTATATTATTCAGAAACAAAATGGTTGTTACATAGAATGTAGATATTGTATGAATGATGATATCAAAAACATGTAATCTAAGTTGCAATGCTTCAGAGAAAAAAGTTGGAATTTAGACAAGGGAGAGTAGACCATTGCAAGTAAGAAAACAGAATACAAAAATTTTTAACTAGAACATTTTTAACTAGATAAGTCATTGCAGTATATTTTTTTCATTCATTCATTCAAGAATGTTTTTGTTAAGGGCCATTCAGTGTCAGGCACTGCATACAAGGTGCTAGAGATATAAAGATAAAGAAGATAAAACCCCCACCCTTAAAGAGCTTGCAGTCTAGAAGAGGAGAGAAAGAAAACACATGCTATCAGAACAGCATGATTAGAACTACACAGAGGTTTGTTCAGAATGGATGATGGGAGCAGAGCAGTTGGCAGCCAGCTCTACCTGGACATTCTATGGCTCCGGGGGCGTTCAAATATTATCTACTTTGTGCCTGCAGGTTGCAAGTACAGAATAGGAGCTCAGTAATAATGCACAGAAGACCTTACAAGGTCACACCTACAAACTGGCAAAAGCTAATCATGGCTGAAGCCGATAGGAGTACTTTCTATTATTCTCCCTACTTTTATTTATCTTTGAAATTTTGCACTATAAAACTTTTTAAATGACATGTTAAATCTAATTTCTCAGAGCCAGAAAGAAGCAATGAGGCAAAGAAGCAATTGGCAGCAGCAGCCGTAACCCAGAATTTACAGTCTTTTAGACAAAAGGGGAAAATCGTGGCTCACTTGATACGGATGAAGGAGTGAATAGAAGAAAAGAAGGGGCAAGGGCTTGAGAAAGACAATTTAGGGCAAGGGGAAAAGGAACAGAGATGGGAAGAAAAATAGGAACAAAAAAGGAAAAAATGCATAAGACCCAGAAATTCTAAATACCCACTTGCCAAAAATATAAAATAAAAAGGGAAGGAATGAATAAAAAAGAAAATATGATCAAAGCAGGCCTAGATTAGAGCATTATGGTGAAGCTGAATGAAAAAGGATAAGGCACAAGCAAAAAATTATTGTCAGAGATGAAAAGGGATTAGGATTCAGCTCCAAGTGAGGAATAGCAAGAGATAAAACAGAAGGATGCTCCACGAGGAAAGCAACTGCTTTCAGAGGGAGAATAGGAGCTCCTAATAAGCTACACAGCAGGATGTCAATTTAAGGTGCTGAAGTTTAAAGAAAATTTGCAGAATGAGGTTGGGTAACTTTTGGGAAGATCCACATACATGCCTTGACAAGTTCATTTGTTCATTCATCCATTCATTCATTCTAGCAAATAATTATTAACATGGTCCCTGTCCTCACAGAGCTTAGAGCCTAGCCATGGAAAAGACAACTAAACAAGCAATTATAACCCGTGACAGGTGCCAAGCTAGGACAGGTGCAAGGGCTGAGGACACATGGCGGGTCCTCACAGGGCTGCCTTTGTTTCCAGGCTAGGTATTCCCTTGACCCAGAGGCTGGCCCTGGGGCTTTGTAGGGCCAGGAATCTGATCTGCTCCCACATTTGCATGCATCTCCTGGAGTTGGACACACCTTAGCCAAGCTCACAATGACACAACAACCAGAAATACAAGTTATTGATTTATAGTAAGAAAAACAAATCTGGAAGATTTGGATGTTTGTATTATATGTTCAGCATAAATCTAAGTGGGAGCCAGATTGCCATCAAAGGCTTTCTTGAAGAGATTGGATCACAGCAACAGGGCATGAGCTGGATGATCTTAATGCCCAGTGTCACCAAGCAGTGACAGCCTAGTGCATTCACCTGCTCTCTATGGCCATTATCTGCCTCACCAGAGATAGTTGTGCCCATGGGTCAGGGTACCATCTTTCTGGGCCCTGCTAGAAGAGCTGTCACATTCTATCTTTCTCAATATCCATTTGATAGACTCCCCTACTTCCATTTACACATTCATTCTCCAGACAGAGTACAATATAATTAACAAAATAAAACTTTTCTTAGATAAAATTACAATTCATCAGTCATGTTCCTCTAAGGTGACACACAGATCATCCGGACTATATTTGGGTACTCACAACCTGTTGGGTCCTCTCTATGTAGGTCTGATTTTATCTATCATGTTCTAATAATTCCTATGTTTGTGTTCAAAGTGTAATTTTAACTTCATTTTGGGGGTGTTCTGCCTATTGTCCAGTTACCAAATCTATTCACTAGTCAGCTAAGATTGGATTTGGCCAATGAATGGAATGTCAGAGATAAAAGGGAAGGAGGAGAATGAGGTTGGAATGTTTAATTCCCCAGCTCTCTCCTTGTGGGGTCATTACCATAGGCTCCATCTCTAGACTAAAGATTACAGCTCAGGTTTGTAGGCCCCCCTCTTTGTTTCTGAGTTTTGGTAATAGCTTCTTTCCTTTTACCCTTTTGACCTCAGAGTGGTAATAGTTCCTTGGTGTTACTAGCTGGGAGATACTGCACTGTCCCTGGTTGGTCTCTCTGAACCCTGTCCACACCATTGTATATGGTGTCTTTATTAAACTCTCCCCAATTATACACTTTAGTTGTGCTATCTCTTTCCTGTTAAGACCCTGTTGATTTAAAACCCATATATTACTAATGGGAGGTAAAAGTAAATAAGGCTAGAGCACAAATATGTGACTAATTAGATTATATAGTGACTGAGACCCAAAGAGCTAGAAATTTCACTGTTGGGGCTCTGGAAGTTTGACTTCTTCTTTTCCAGTTTGGGTGCCTTTATTATAAAGACTGCTCCAAAGACTCCTAGAATTAATAAATAAATTTAGTAAAGTCTCAGATCACAAAATTAATGTACACAAGTCAGTAGCATTTCTATACACTAATAACAGGTAAGCTGAGAATCAAATCAAGAACTCTATACCATTTACAGTAGCTGGAAAAAAAAAAAAGAAATACCTTGAAATATACTTAACCAAGGAAGTGAAAGATCTCTAAAGGAGAACTACAAAACATTAATAAAAGAAATCATTGTGACACAATCAAATGGAAAAACATCCTATGCTTATGGATTGGAAGAACCAATATTGTTAAAATGTTCATACTGCCCAGAGTGATTTACAGATTCAATACAATTCCCATCAAAATACCAATGTTATTTCACAGAATTAGAAAAAAAATCCTAAATTTCACATGGAATCAAAAAAGAGCTCGAATAGCCAAAGCAATCCTAAGCAAAAAGGAACAAATCTGCAAGCATCACATAACCTGACTTCAAATTAAACTATAAGTCTATAGTAACCAAAACAGTGTTGTGCTGATATAAAAGTAGACATATAGGTCAATGGGACAGAATAGAGAACCCAGAAATAAAACCATACACCTACAATGAACCGATCTTTGACAAACCAGATAAAAATATACACTGGGGAAAGGACTCTTTATTCAATAAATGGTTCTGGGAAAATTGGAAGGCCACATGCAGAGAATGAAACTGGATCCCTGTCTCTTACCATAAATAAAAATTAATTAATTAAAATTAACTTTAAAAAGATGGATTAAAAACTTAAATGTAAGACCTGACACTATAAAAACCCTAGATGAAAACTTAGGAAAATCTCTTCTGGACATTACCTAGGCAAAGAATTTATACCTAGTACCCCAAAAACAAATACAATAGAAACAAACAAAAAAGAGAGACTTAATTAAATTAAAAAGTTTCTGTAGAGCAAAATAAATAATCAACAGAGTAAATAGATAACCTACAGAATGGGAAAAATATTCACAAACTATACATCTGAAAAAGGACTCATTTCTAGCATCCACAAGGAACTCAAACAAATTAGCAAGAAAAAAACCAGTAGCTCCATTAACAATTAGTAAAAGACCCAAACAGACATTTTTCAAAAGATATACCAATGGCCAAAAAAAATACAGGGAAAAACGTTAACCATAATTAATCATCAGGGAAATGCGAATTAAAACCACAAAGAGATATCACCTTACCCCTGTCAGAATGGCCTTACAGTTTTCTTTCATCAAACAACAATTTTCATAAAGCAAGGGGGGAAGGAAATAGGCGTGGGGATTTTAAAATACATCCACAGTTTCTTTAATAAATCTTTCTCTATGAGTGGAACTGGATTCCTCTCTTTAAGGATTTAATGTATGACTGGATTTAATGACTAGCTTCTTTTTGTTTTCCTTTTTTCTTCTTTTTTTCTTTCTTTTTTTTTTTTTTTTTTTTTGGGACAGAGTCTCACTCTGTTGCCCCTGGGTTAGAGTGCCTTGGTGTCATGATAGCTCACTCAGACTCCTGGGCTCAAGTGATTCTCCTGTCTCGGCCTCCTGAGTAGCTGGGACTACAGGCCGGTGCCACCACACCCAGGTAATTTTTCTATATTTGTAGAGATGTGATCTTGGTCTTGCTCCAGCTGGTCTCAAACTCCTGGCTTCAAGCAACCCTCCTGCCTTGGCCTCCAAGAGTGCTAGGACTACAGGTGTGAGTCACCACACCCAGCCTATGACTTGCTTCTAGAAAAAATATATTGTGGAAGAAATGGTATGTCACGTCCTAAGTAGGTGACAAAAGGAAATATGACTCTCTCTTTTCTGTCTGTCTTGGACCCTTGCTCTGGGAGAAGCCAAGAGCCATGTTATAAGAATACTCAAGCAATCCTATGGAGAGGAACTAAGGCCAAAAACCAATAGCCCTTTGATTGAGCCATCTTAGAAGCACATCCTCTAGCCTCAGTCTAGCCTTCAGATGAACACAGCCCTGGATGGACAGTTTAACTTCAATCCAGAGCCAGAACCACCTTCCTAAGCTGCTCCTGAATTCCTAACCCACAGAAACTGTGAGATAATAAGTGTTTGTTGTTTCAAATTGCTAAGTTTGAGGGTAATTTGTTACATAGCAATAGTTAATTAATATAGCAAGGAAAGGAAAGGAAAAAGCGTAGTCAGAAAAAAATGTTGCTTGTAAAACATTCTTTTATACCACTGCCAAAAATTGTTCAGAGAATAACTAAATAACACAGAAGGCTGATGAATTGGGGATGTGCCAAATCAACATATTTGGAGCACAGAATGTCATGGTTTCTGTAAGAATACAAGAAAAAAATGTTTTATAATTAAAAAGCCTGAAAAATGTCACTGTGGTCAGATCATGGTCTATACAAGCCTAATATTTTATTTATAATGTTGGAACAAGGCTTTGTGGGAGAACATGATTACTCTTTATGGCGATGAGCTCTGAAATCAAGAAAATAGCTTCATTTCTAACTTCACTAGAAGATACACACACACATATGCATAATTTAAAGACTTTAAAAAAATACTTGAGTTCTTTATAATCTTTTTTATTTTCTTCTAAAACTGCCTCCAAGCTCCAAAAGTCTATCTTTCCATCTAGGATTCCTGTGACAGTATTTGCAGAAAGTTTTGGGAGCCTAGAGGCTAAAGGAAGCTCTGCAATTTAATGTTAATATTTGGAAAGGTGATGGCTATCACAGAACAGGAAGCCTCTATAAAATGACCAGATTTACAGTTACTGCCCATCTGAACAAAAGATTTAATTTCAATGAAGATCAACTATTTGCCTTGCCAGACAATTAATCCTATGGCTTGAGCCTTCACACACACGTGCACACACATTCTTGTTGCTAAGTATAAATGTCTCCCTATGAACCTCTCTCTTTCTGTGGCCTTATGTTATATTTAATATAAGATGAGGAGGTCCTCTGAAGTTTCTACTGAAGGGCCCCCAATTGCTCATTCTGATATTTGGTGGATGTTATTAATCCCAAATGTGGAGCTCTTTTCATGATCTTTGATTCCTTTTCCATTCAGCTTTCATCTTCTCAGACTCAACAGCGGACAAACATTAAAGGAGAAAAGAAAAACTAAAGGAGTATAAATATCATAAAAATTAAAAGAATTTCATGAACAGTGTAGTGTGAAAGATAATAGTTGTCTTCCAAACAAGCAAGGATGTATGATAAGAGAGTAGCTGGAAATAGAAGAGTCGTTGAGGAAAATTTTGAACAGAGAGCATGTGGAATTGATGAGAGACTTCAGATCAGGAGACAGAGATGGCCAAGGAGGCAGAAGGCAGGCTGCAATGACACCAAGAAGGCAGCCAAACTGTGAGACTCTATCAGTGAGAAGAAGGGATCGCTGAAATGAAAGAAAAATCAGCAAGTGAGTTTAAGAAAAGGAGAAAAATGGTACTGGTTTAAGTAAAATTTTATTCAGACACATACTAAAATATGTAAGTCCGATAAAGGAGAAAATGGTCTTTGGATAAATAAATAAACAAATAAATACATAAATATCAGTAAAAAGAAAAGATAAAAACAGTAGGAGAGTTGACCTCATGTTGTTTTTTCCCCCCAGAGAATAGAGAAGTCAGCAATAACTTTAACACCAAGATTCCTGCAGAATGATTAATGTCTATATGGTCCAGCTCTGAAAAGAGAGCCTTTTATGATTATGCAAGTAATAGGGGATGAAATAAGACTCCTTCTAATGCTCTGAAATTCTACTGTTTATTTTCCTAATGGGAGACTGGATTTTAAGTGCCAGAGACAAACATCTGAGAGTTAGAAAGCATAATAAAGTTCGTGAGGCAAAAAGACAGTTCCTGGAACAGACTGGCTTACCACCGCATTTGCAAATAATTCCCCTACTGTTAAAACAAAGCTTTGGCAAATATGTTGGGTTTGATTTTGGGGAAAAGAGAAATAATAAAATCCATGACACCAGTGCTTTTCCTATCTCACTTAAGGGAGCTAACAAAAGAAAAGCAGAAATTGGAGGCACTTCACGTTTTTTAAAATTCAGACTGAAATTTTTTCATAATTTCATTGCAAAGACTAGTGGTAGCCAGAGACAGGAAAATACCTCAGGCCTAAAATTATGCTACAAGAGGAAGATGACAGACTAGACTTTCCAGTATCTTGAAACCAATAACAGAATGACTAAAAAGAGCTAGTGCTTTTGTCTCAGGAGACAGTAGTCAATACAATGAGGCATAAATTGTTTAAAAATAGAGCCAGCATATGGGTTGCCTTCTAACTGTGTGAAATATATAAAAATACTAGGCAAAATGTGATTAGAATTCTGATACATTATGGATAACGCTTGAAATAAGGCAAGAATATTCATGCAATTCTCTGCAACATGCATAACAATAGAAGCTCTGGAAATACACTGCCTGGGAAAATGCTAATGGAACATTAATAAGCAAAAATTTATGTGCATAATCCATGAAAGTAGAGGGTTATTAGAGATTAGGAATCTATTGTTTATGGAAAAGTGAAGCTATATAAATAAAAAGAGGACCAAATTAGAAATGGTAGAAACAGTCTGTTTTGTGTATCTAAGCATCAGGGGAAAATAATACATAAAGTATGACCCCAAATTTGTTTTAAAAAATAACAGTTGGTATCCCTGGATATTGGGAATATGCAAATTTTCTTGTTTTTCAAACACTTCTATGATCAATTGTATTATTATTTAAAATATTATTTTTAAAAATTGTACTTCAGATTTAAGGCCAGCACTGTATATAAATAAGGGAAGAAGCGTATGTAAGTTGTAGCCTACAAAAATAATATTATTATAAGAATGACAGAAACAGATGGATTCTGTTTTCATTTTGGTGACAAATACGTAGGTCTAGATTCAGTATAAACAACTATAGAGTGGTTGAGACAGGAAAGAGGAAAAAATACAAAAAGAATGAGAAAAGAAGAATTTTATTAGAATCTTAAGCATATGCTTTTTTAAAAAGTTAGAATAGTGTAAAGCAAAAATTGGAAGGAATATTAAACAGAATATTGAACAATGTTGAGTTTGTAGAGAACTTAAAATGTATATGTACATTGTATAGAATGTGAGGTATTTCTATTGAGACATACAGCAGTAGACCTCTAAATCTAAAAGGAATCCTAGAGATTATCTGGTATCCAATTTCTTCATTTTACAGAAAAAGTTGAGCCCCAGAGAGGTAGAGTGGCCTCTGCCAGAGTGACCTCCTGTGAAGACAAGAGGACTTCAATATTCACTGTTCCATTTATCTGGTTTTGCCTAACTTATGCTGTGTGTGAGTGTCACCATCATCCGCAAACCACAAACTTCCAAAAAAAGAGAAGGAATACTTATTAGGGCTGGAACGTGGCATAATAAATGCAGTGTTTTAAAGGGATGTCTGCAACCTTTCGAAAACTGAAAAAAGGTTGGATAACTAAAGGGGAAGAAAAGGAAGAGGTAATTCAAGGTTGAATGGCGAAAATTGGGTGGTGGGGCGGGCCCATGGGGTGTCAGTGAACTCAAGCACAACCTAGAAGGTTTAAGTAAAAGAGATAAGCCAATGATGAGTAAAGACGGTGCAACTTCAGGTGTTCAGGTCTAAGTTTGTAGAAAGATGGATAAAAAGATGGCGTCTGCAGAAGCAATTTTTTATTGGAAGCCAAATAGCAAAGAATTCCCAAAGTTATGAAAGGAAAACGAGATTAATAGAGTTTCTCTGTTCAGGGAACTGTTACTTAAATAAAAAGCAGGAAGTAAGCCTTGTGTGGTGGTGCACAACTGTCGTCCCAGCTACTTGGGAGACTGGGGCAGGAGGATTACTTGAGCCCAAGATTTTGAGTCCAGCAAAAAAAAAAAAAAAAGAGTAGGAGCTAAAAAGAGGGTAGATGCAATCAGGAGACAGGTGTGACAGAGACCACAACACAAGAATGCAGAAGTAATTGGATTTTTAAGGAATTATTTGACACAAAATAGTTCAACCAGGCTTTAGGAAGAAAACCCTCTCTAATTAGTTAAAATAAAAATCCATAACAAAAAAATATATGAAGAGTAGGTCAGAGATATTTATATTTAGGTTCCTGTTACATTAGCAATAAATGTGAACTATACAAATGAATAGAAGCTCCTCTAACAAACTCATCAATATATAAAATAAGAAAAAAGATTGGCTTTTGATAAATACAATTGTGAATGTTTCCAATTTTTTTCTTTTTTTAATATCATCCAGAAAAAATTGTTTTGAATATATTTATGAAGTTTTATGAATAAAGCATTGGCAGCTTGAGAGCAAAAAAAAAAAAAAAAAACCCACACACTGTCAAGTATTTTTTTCATGACTAATGCTGACCTGTCTGTCCCACTTCCCGCTAGAATCAGAAGCTCCTGCAATTATGCAATAAAGCAGCTGGGAGGACCAGACAGGGGCCTTGCACTCTGTGGGGAGACAGATGTGTTTTAATGGAGCTGGGGGCTAGGGGGAGCTGGAGGGGGGACTTTGGCTCTGAGCCTAGAGGCTGCATAATGGAATCAGCTGCTCTCCCTATGGCAGCCCTGCTGACAACATTCTCAGGCTCTATTTAATAGCAAATGATGGCCATGCCCAATACCAGCAATCCACAAGGGGACACACTGCCACTCACTTCTGAATTAAGTATCCCACTATATATTCTCTCAGACCATCCCATATCTTTTCATAATTATGTCATTTGTTCCCTGTGTATTTGTTTAACGTCAGTCTCCCCAACTAGAATATAAAGACAGGAATATTTTACCTCTATCCTAATTGTCCCTTTGTGCAACCATAACTCTTAGCACAGTGCCTTGCCCAAAGTGGTTGCTATAAATAATGTTGACTTCATGGATGAATTCTCTCTCAGGGAGCCTCTGCAGATATTAAAGGAAATGTTCTTTAATCTATGTCAAACAGGTAACTTTCCATATTTTTTAATCCTGGAGAATGGTTGCATTTCAAATATCTTTCAAGGCTTATTTATTTGCTTAGTGCAACTCTCAGCATTAATATTTTTGATTCATTGGGATTTCTTCCAAAAATAGGAAATCTAATCTAAATATATAAATCGGCCCAAGAAGTAGCATCCTGGACATATTATTATTCCTATTGATGATAAATTCAGGTTTCAACTCTCTTCCCAATAGCTTCACATCCTCCCTGGATTATTTTGTGCCAAAAAAGGCATGCTTCACAGAGCTCTTAGTTCTTTAAGTGGCAGGTTCTATTTAAATACATAGATAAGCGTTGTCAGGCTGTGCTAAGAGTGAACTACTACTGTAAAGTAACATTGCAGCAAAAACAATACTTTTGGTAGCTTTCCATGTTTCTTCCATTCTTCCTCATTTTCTGGAGAACTTGAGAAGGGCCTGGTTTAAAAGAAATTTCAAACAAAAAAATTCAAAAACTAGAAACAGCTAGAAATGCCATTGTAACATTAATTTTATCATATATGCAAGCACACACAGGCACTAGATATATTTGATATTCTAATTAGTGCATGATCTTATTTTAATATAGTCCCTGAAAACCCTAGGGAATACTATATGCTCAAATCTTCACTCAATACTTGTTTACATTTTGTAGAGTTTATGTGATTTCTTAGCTTGCGTCCAGCCTTTTAAGACAACAGCCTTATTCTATTAGGATCCATGGTGAATAACACATTTCTTGAAAAAATGAAATCTTTCATGAAGTACCAACAGTGCCTACAAGAAATGATTTAACAAAATTGAACCTTAGATGCCCTCACTGAGTTATGATGATTTCTTTCAGATGTTATCTTAATTTTCCCAGTAGCAGGGTGATGGCTTAGAATAGGATGAAATCATTAAGCTTCTCTACAATTATATCTTTCCAATTGATACAGTTTATATTTAATACATATTCTGCTGATTTTGTTTCTGCTACTAAATAGTTGGGAAACCTTGGGAATATCATTTTTAATCTCCATCTGGACTAGTTTTTCTCATCTGCAAAATGAAGGATTGAATAAATCAACGGTTTAAAATATTTAGCAATAAAACTCTTTCTTCAAATGAAATATTTTGTCAAAGCCTGAGGTATGTAATAGAATATGGCTCCAATTAACATAGCTTAAAAATCAATAATCTAAATACTATTTTATGTCATTTGACTATGAAATACTATAATTCTCATTAATTGATTTATGGCTCATATCAACAAATACTCATTGAATGCCTGCTAAGTGTTAGGCCCTCTGAGGACCCTGCTCTATCCTATGTGCAAAGCCAGGCTATGACACATTTCTTCTAGTGGATTATTCTCCAGAGGGAGACAAAATAATTCCACAGACAAACATAATACAAATTTATAATATAAGTACAAAAGAATGTAAGAAATACGGAGTGGTTACTTCTGGCCAAGGGATCAAAGAAGTCTTCATGAGGAAGTGGCATTTGACTAGGAGGTGGAATTTTCGACTGGGGAAGATAGGTAAGAGTTTCCAAATGGGGCAAACATAGTAGGTGGAAGTACGGAGGCAGGACATTGGAAGGTGCATTCAGAGAAAGGCAAGTGTTCCTGTTTGGCTATCGTATAATTTAAATAGTGTGATGGGGACTTTGAGCTAAAAATGGAAAATTGGATTGGAATAAGATTATGGAAGTCGTTGAATTTCGTGATAATGAAGTTTGCTTTTATTCTCCAGGAAATAGAAAGCCATTGGAGTTTTGTTTTATTTTGTTTTTTAGTAATAAGTGACATAAACATAAATGTACCTAGAAAAGATTTCTCAAGTAATAATGTGTAGCTAGAAACGGGAAAGACTGGAGACAAGAGGGCTAATTGGGAAACAACAGTCCTGGCAAGAACTGATGAAGAGACAGCCTAGGACAAGTGCTATGGACTTACTTGTGCACCCCCCACACCTGCCGCCAACCTGCAAATTTGTATGTTAAAGCCCTAAACTCCAATGGGACTGTATTTGGAAATAGGGCTTTTAGGAGATATTAAGGTTAAATTAGGTCCCAAGGGTGGGATCCTACTCCAATAGGATTGGTGGCCTGATAAGAAGAGGAAGAGACACCAGACTTCTCATAGATGAATGAAAACATTAATGTACAATGTACAGTGGAGAGAAATATCTAAATGTCCACTGAAAATGGCACTTGTCTCCATGCCTGCTATGTAGACCCAGCTTATGTGTGTTTTTTAAAATTCTAGAACTTGTGCAGTAAAAGAGTTGGAAAATATAGGTCTACCTTTAAAATGGTAAATGAAAAGTAGTTGCAATACCCCAAGTATCCCTTTGTGCTTTGATGTGTAATTTGTTTCTGTTGGCAAGAGAAAGACTAAACAGAATTTAGTAGACCTTACAGTTCAACAAACAAAAGATACTATGACCCTGAGGCAGGGTAAATGGTAAACTGTTCTTCAAATAAAGCACACATTTGCTTTAGGAAGACTGAAAGCAAAAATGGAACATCCTACCCCACAGGGACGCTGATTAGCAAGAGAATTCTACACCTGGGAATCTTCTAGAATGTCACAAGTGATAAAGGTGTAACTAAGAAGGAGAGAGAAAACAAAGAGCAAAAAAAGAGAAATCACTTTTAGAACAAAATATTATAAAACAAAGGCAAGTTTCATAAACATTCACCTAAATGGAACAATAAATAGGATATTTAGAGAATTCCGTGAAGGTCTTCCCCTGTAAAAAGTGGCTGTCTGTCTTAAGAGCCTCTGATTTCTAAAACTGGTAGAACCTGAAGATGCAGGCTTGAGATTTCCCACTCAACATTTAGCCCACTAAATAGTAACTGGAGAATCTCAGCTATATGGTCCCCTAAGCAGGGAAATAAAGCAGAGTTGTATGAAATGTGGGGGTGCCTACAACCTATGGTCCTTAATATAACCAAGGTAATATATATATATGATATATATATAATATATATATATATCATTCCCACTTCTCAGAGGCACTTTCAATTATATAAGCTATTTCTCTTGCTATTTGATGACATATATATGTTGTTATTTCTTGATTCTCTGATTTAGAATTTCCATTGACTTCCTGTTATAGAATATATTTAGTGCTCATATTCCATGCTCCCACGACACATACACTGATACATACACAAATACAGAAATGCACACATGCACACACTCTTCCCTTTCTCGTTTCTACACATAAGAGTCACATTACACTTTTTGGCTATATCAATACTTGTTTTCATTGTTATGACTACATCAATATTTCTTATGGTTAAGCCACATAGTGTTCTATGATTTTATTTCCTTTCTTGTTCAACCTTCTGATTGCACTGTTTTTAATTGTCTAGTTTTCTCTGAAACTATTGTTTATTTCCCAAACTCTCTGCCAGAGGTGTAGTTTTTCTTAATATAATCAGACACATTAATTTGTCAGTTTTTTTTTCTTTTAACTTGGGAACTTCCTTCTGCATGTCTTTGATGTCCTGTTCCAATTGGACCTGGTTGGACCTGATTGGACCTGAACCACAGCCATCTCAAGCCCTTCTTTACCATTATCCTGAGAATCATCAGCATAGAAATGGTATTTAAAGCCACTGTACTTGGTGAGGTCACCAGGGAAGTGAGTGTAGAGAAAGAAGATGTCTTGGCTGCTTCAACATTTATTTATTTTTTTAAAGGCTGGTCAAGTGGAGCAGTGGGAGTGGAGAAGGAACAAAGGAATCTGTAACTGGTTGCGATCAATTAGTTGTAAAACACCACTGCGCTTGAACCAACCTACTTTAACATTTAGAGGTCAGAAGCATAAGTCATAGCCAGTAAAGGAGACTGACAAGGAGGTAAGAGGAGAACTAAGAAAAAGTGGTGTCCTGAGAGCTACTGAAAAAAGTGTTTCACGTGGGCTTTCTCCACGTGGCTGCTCTCTTCACCAAGCCAGCCAGGAGAACCTGCCCCCTTTCTAAAAGGCTTTCCCCCTGCTTACATCAGGACCTGGGTAACCTCCCTTGTGATTAACTCAAAAAAACTGCTTTGGGCCGGGCGCTGTGGCTCACGCCTGTAATCCTAGCTCTTGGGAGGCCGAGGCGGGCGGATTGCTCAAGGTCAGGAGTTCAAAACCAGCCTGAGCAAGAGCGAGACCCCGTCTCTACTATAAATAGAAAGAAATTAATTGGCCAACTGATATATATATAAAAAATTAGCCGGGCATGGTGGCGCATGCCTGTAGTCCCAGCTACCCGGGAGGCTGAGGCAGAAGGATCACTCGAGCCCAGGAGTTTGAGGTTGCTGTGAGCCAGGCTGACGCCACGGCACTCACTCTAGCCTGGGCAACAAAGTGAGACTCTGTCTCAAAAAAAAAAAAAAAACAAAACAAAAAAAAACTGCTTTGGGACCTCAAATCATCTGCAAAATCCCTTCACCTTTGCCACATTTTATTGGCTAGAAGGAAGTCACAGATATCACTCACACTTAGGGAAGCTCTAATAGCAGGAGGCAAGAAGCAGAGGTCACCCAAGTCTGTTGGCCACAGAATGGCTCAGTTGAAAGGGAAACATTGAGGACTCAGGAGAGAGAGAGAGGTGACAATTGCAGGAACAATTCCTTGAGAAGATCAGAGGGAAGGGATGGAGCACAGGTAGACAGAGCATTAATGGAAAGAAGGTAGAGTATGTGGGAACAGGTTTGGATGGGATGGGTGACATGGTGGTGGGAGCAGACGTCAGTTCCCTTCTGCCTACTGGGTCCTGTATGTTCCTGTTTCTCAGTTTATCTCCTTGTTTTCATAAAACGTGCTCAGATCAGAATCAGCCCCCCTCTTTTCAGTATAGTACCTCGTGCCCACCATCAGCTACGCAGACCTCTCCAGATAACAAACTTCTCTATCGTCTGCTGGGAATAAGGAAGGGCAGTTACTTGCCTATGTAAGGCAGAGGAGGGGCGGGAGGGTGGACGGTGCTGCTAGCTCCTTATTCAGCCATTTAACCCCTCCTCACCTCTCCTCAGCCCTTCAGAGACACCCGGTGTCTTCAGATTCTGTCCTCTGTGCTCCGTGAAACAGAAGTGATCTTGCTTCTTGTTGGCTTCCTCTCCATGACACCTCACCCAGTCTTAGGTTCCAGCATTCTCTAGTTTGCTAAGGTTAGTTCCAAAATTCTAGTAGGCAACTCTCATCTGCTCCTGTCTCTTTTCCTTTTCTTTTTTTTAAGTTAATTTTTTAAAAAAATTTAAATTGTAGTAAAATACACATAATGTACAGTTTACCATTTTAACCATTTTTAAGTGTATAGTTCAGTAGTGTTAAGTATGTTCACATTGTTGTGCAACCAATCCCAGACGTTTTTCATCTTGCAAAACTGAAACTCTTCACCCATTAAACAACTTCCCGTTCTCCCCTCCCCTCAGAGCCCCTGGCAACCAGCATTCTACTTTCTATTTCTATGAATTTTGACTATTCTAGAGTGGAATCATACAATATTTGTCGTTTTGTGATGAGCTTATTTCACTTAGCATAATGTCTTTAAGAATATAACAGAATTTTCTACCTTTTAAGGCTGGGTAATTTAAAAGTTTTTAAAAATCGTTTTAAATTTTTGCTGTGGTTCTCATGTTTATTGTTTGTTTGTTTTGGTCCTATGAGTTTTCTCTGATTCTTTTAGCCATTATTTTAGTGGAGTTTCAGGAAGTACAGATAAACTTGTTTGCCCAATCTGGTCCTTAATAGAAAATCCATATTCTATTTATAAAATGTGGACTTCAATGACAGTGGCATAATTGTAGCTTACCTCAACCTCAAACTCCTGGGCTCAATCGATCCTCCTGCCTCAGCCTTCCAAGTAGTTGGGACTACAGGGGCAAGTCACCACACCCAGCCAATTTTTCTTTTCTTTTGTTTTTATTTTTGTAGAGACAGGGTCTTGTTAGTGTTCAGGCTGGTCTGAAACTCCTGGCTTCAAGTGATCCTCCTGTGTGGAACTCCCAAAGTGCTAGGATTACAGGTGTGAGCCACTGTGCCTGGCCAGAAATGTGAATATTTGGGCTCTACCTCAGACCTACTGAACCTAAATATCTCGGGGTGAGGCCCAGCAGCCATGTTTTAATAGCCCTCTAGGTGACCCAGATACTTGATAAACTTTGGGCACAACTAGTCTTCTAGAGGCAACCCTTTGCAGAGCTGCAAGTAGAAATTAAACATTTCATTTAGTCTCAGTCCAAATGTTTATGATATTTTCAGGTTATGAGGTGACAGTTTTTTAGCAGACACGTTGTGAAGTGTCTATACTTTTCTCTCTGAGGAAGAAGCAGGCCTTAACACGTATTTATACTACCTGACCACATCCTTATCCTGCATCCCACTGGCCACACTTACTGGACCACCTCTGTTAAGGCCAGGCAATCCACTGATGGTCATGACCAACTGACTAGATTCTCTGTCTTGGGAATATGAATTAGAGACACCAAAACTGTAGTCAGAGCTAAAATGCTAAAGATATATGAAACTGAGACTGATGGCCACAGTGGGCCTTATGCAAGCACAGCCCTTGAATCCTTTCAATTGCCTCCTTTTTTCCCTTGAGGGGGTATGTAGTCTTTGCACCAAAGAGACTTGATCAGGATACATCTTAACTATTGACAGGAAATGCTGCATGATTGATTTGTCATAGTTATTATTCTACATTGTAAATATTGCCCAAACCATTGGCTTGTCCTTGCTATTGCCTTGTTTTGGCAGCTACATGTATGCAAATTGATGTCTCTGTCCACTATCTGTTTAATTTCCCTGTGTGGAAACAAATTCGGTAGCACTCTTATTTCATTTCAATGCTGAGCTCTCAGAATTCTTTTGCAATTGCTTCTAGTCTGATTCTCTGAGAAATTAGTGCAAATTGCTTTGTGAATCAACAACCAAAGAATCAATATCAGTTATGTTCTTTTAAAGAATTTAAGATAAATAGTCCCCATAAGCCACTGTTACTGTACTCCAAAGTCAAAGGGAAGTATTCTGAAAATAAAAGCAATGGAAATCATACAATATTATCATCCAGATTATGTAGTTGTGAATAAAGCCGCAACATGATTTGAGAAGTGAGCGTTTATTCTGAGAACAATACTAAAATAATGGGAATATTAGGATCAAGCTTTACTTTTTCAGGTCATGGTTATTGATTTAAGAATTGATGCAAATAAAAATTATCAGAGCTGTTTGCAAAGATATTTTAAATCCAATATATCTTCTTTTAGCTTTATGCTATTGTAAATCTCCCAGGATGGGAGAGACCACACCAGTCATCTAATCCAATTATGCATTTCATGTTTGAGTCACTTCTATACTCCTAAAGAAATGAGAGCCATACAACCCTGGCATTCAGGTTGATGACACAGAGCTATCTACCATGCCTCATAAAATAAAGAGAATCTACAAAGAGAAATGAATTTGGAAACATAAAATGTAGGATTTTTTTTTCTTTTTTTTTGAGATAGAGTCTCGCTCTGTCTCCCAGGCTAGAGTGCCCTGGCATCAGCCTATCTCACAGCAACCTCAAACTCCTAAGCTCAAGTGATCCTCCTGCCTCAGCCTCTTGAGTAGCTGGGACTACAGGGATGCACCACCACACCTGGCTAATTTTTTCTATTTTTAGTAGAGACAGGGTCTCACTCTTGGTTCAGGCTGGTCTTGAACTCCTGACCTCAAGCGATCCTCCCACCTTGGCCTCACAGAGTGCTAGGATTACAGGTGTGAGCCACCCTGTCTGGCCAGGTTGCTATTCTAACATACCACTCTTGTTAAAGTTTAGGAAAGTAGTGCTTTTTTCTTCTGTCATTCCTGAGGAAAAGGTGTTAAACACTGTGGCAGAGACTGATAATTATCCCCAGACTTGGTTCTCCTTAATATCCAAATGTTTGCTTGGCACATGACTGCTCAAAATAAACATTACATTTCCGAATTTTCCTTATAGCCATGTGTTTCAGTTACTATTGCTGTGAAACAAATTGCCCCAAAACTCAGAGGCTTAAAACAACCTTTTTATTATGCTCACAGATTCTGTGGATTGAGACTTTGAACAGGGCATCCATCACAGGACTGACTTCTTCTGTATGCTGGCTTGACTTCTATCATGGTCTATATTGGTTAAAGACGTCACAAGGCCATTCAGATTCAAGGGGAAGGGAAATAAGACTTCAACTGATGATGGGGGAGTGGCCAGATCACACTATAGAAGAGCACACAGGATAGGAGATATTGTTGCAGTCATCTTTGGAAAATGCAATCTGCCACACCACACGTATGGCCATGTTGACTAAATTCTGGCCAAGAGGATAGAAGAGAAATTGGTGTATTTAACTTCCTATAGGTAAAGGGTGTGTGTTTGGGGGAAGGGAGAGTAAGTTCCCCTCTCTTTTTCACTTCCCTCTCAGCCGAAATACAGATGAGATGACTGGTGGTGTAGCAGCCATTTTGGACCACCAATTGAGGATTACAGAGCAATGAGCTGGAAGGAGCCTGGGTCCCTGATGAACATAGAGCACCATACTGCCTACGTTGACATTACAGAGAAATACAGTTCTATCACCAGCTACTGTGTTTGCATTTTTTTGCACATTGGAGCGAAGATAATCATTATTAATACAAATATCATCATAAATGAGGAAAGATGATACAAATGCATCTTGTATTATCAGATCGATAAATTAGTAATGCTTACATGGTAGAAAGTTTGATTAATATTGAGCTCTAGGCAGTAACATATGAGACTCACTGTATCTTATAAAAGCTTACTTTTTAAAATGCTTGACACAATTAGAAGCACTTTACTACTGTATATTTAAATACAATTAAATGCATAATTGGATTATTATAAGGTTGATAAGAAATGGAAACAGAAAAATACATTCACTCATGGAGAGAATAAAAGATGGATCATAAACAAAGGGTCAATATCAAGATGCATTTTATAAAAGGGCCTAGTTTGTTACATCTCTGATTTCTAGTCTTTGCATTTCCCCAGTCATGTATTTACTCTTGTGTGGGTGGAAAGATAAATGAGAATAACTTAGGGAACTTGCTCTTAAACTATTTTATTTACAATGATAACGGCCATCTTAGAAAATGAAGAATGTGTATTTAAACAGCATTTAATTGACAAAAGACAGTTTTCTCTACTTCAGAATTGTAAACATTTGCAGAAGCCTCCTTTCAAAGAGTTCTACTTTAAAAGCACCCATTTATAATACTATTTCTTTTTACAATGAAGTGTTCCAGTTTGTGGAGATATAATTCAAAAACACTCAGAGCATAAGGGAAAGTTTTAAAATAAACAGTAAGAGCCTCATTCTGCACTATCCTGTTTGAAGGGCATCAACTAACTTTGATAAGTGCCTCCCAATAAATGGAGCCTTTGTCTCGGTAAATAGTGAATGCACCGCGCGCACAATGGAATAGTATCAGTATCAGTAAGGCAAAACATCATAAACAGGAGAGATGGGGAAAGGCTCGATAAAATGCGGTGAAAGAAAACGATGTCACAAAAATGGGGTACGATTGCTTTGTCCAAAAGAGAACCAGTAGCACTGCCCACGACTTTAAACAAAAGACATTAACAGCTCATCAATGCAACTGGATTCTAGGAGGAAAATAAGATGCCACCACTGAGGTGGAAGCTGAAGTTGCAGAACGAATGGCGGGCACCAGCCCTGCGTGGGCTCACTGTGGCGAATGACGTGTGGGAATTCGTGCGATGGCCCGCCACGCGGACAGGTGGACACCGGGGCGGCGCCGCGCGGGCCCCACGCCCCGGGCGCGTGTCGGAACGGCGCTCCCGCCAGCGCGCCGGCGCCCGCCTGCGTCTCCGCCCTGCGGGGTCTGGTGCGCGGCGCCCGCCGGCGGAGGTTGCCATGGTTTCCGGGGGTCACGTGGGCGCGCTCTCCCGCGCCCCCTCCCGCGCGCCGCGGCGGGGCGGGGGCGGGGCGCCCGGGCGCGGAGAGGCGCGGCAGCGGCGGGAGCGGGAGGAGCCGGAGATGCTGCCAGCCCTCCCGGGGCCGCGCTCGCTCAGCCGCCGCCGCTCGGAGCAGCTGCGCGCCGGGAGCCGCGGGCCGGGCCAGCCGGGCCGCCGGGGCCCAGTGCACCGCGCTCGCAGCCGGTAGCGCCGCTAGCGCCCTAGGCGCTCGCTCGGCAGCCGCGGGGCCCGAGGCCGGCCGGGGAGGGGGCGAGGGCGGCGCCCAGCGCCCGCCGCCCCGGAGGCAGGATGAGCATCGAGATCCCGGCGGGACTGACGGAGCTGCTGCAGGGCTTCACGGTGGAGGTGCTGAGGCACCAGCCCGCGGACCTGCTGGAGTTCGCGCTGCAGCACTTCACGCGCCTGCAGCAGGAGAACGAGCGCAAAGGCACCGCGCGCTTCGGCCATGAGGGCAGGACCTGGGGGGACGCGGGCGCCGCTGCCGCGGGCGGCACCCCCAGCAAGGGGGTCAACTTCGCAGAGGAGTCGGTGCACTCCGACTCCGAGGAAGCGGAGGAGGAGGAGGCGGCGCCTGCAGACGCAGGGGCGTTCAACGGTGAGGACCGGACCCCGTTCGCGCCCTCGAATCCTCTGGCTGCCCACCGCCGTTCCCCCCTTGGCTCGGGAATCCTGCAGCTTTGCTCACCCTCCTCTTCCCCGCGTTCTCAGCCTTCCTTACCTTCCCATCGCGCCCACCCCCTCAGCATCCATTTCTGTCTCTCCCACTCGCCCACCTTCCTACTCTGCTCTCTTGTCACACCCTCCCCCTCTCCCTCTCCACTGGGGCTGGGAGAGCTGAAAGGTCGCGGCTCGCTCTGTCCGTCTGCCCCCTCTCTTCCCGGGCCGGTTTGAGGTGGGCATCTGCTAGAAAGACAACTTTCACTGTGCTTGGCGATATTTCGCTTGGAGGATACCATTGTGCATAAAGGAAACCGGCCCACTTGACGTCTTCTTTCAGCCTTTATATTTATTAATGGAGTGTCCAAAAAGAAAAGGCGGAGGGTGTTAAATTTGATTTGGTTTTTACTGTTGTAGGACGGTAGATTCACTAAAAGGAGCATGAAATTGGACTCACTGGGGCAGAACAAAATTTATGGTAATAGCTCTGACATTCTTGGAAATAGAGTAATCTATTATTTTACAATTTACCAATACCATGTAGTGTTATTTTTGGACACACAACAAAGCATCCTATTTAGCCTGAAACCCACCAGGTCTTTGGAATGAGGAAATGGGCTAATGTCTTGCTTTTTATATAAAACACCTATTGAATGATTTTGGTGTTTTTTTTTTTTTCTTTTAAAAAAGCGTGTGAAAAAACACTGTAGGAAGTTTTGAAAGCTTGTTGGTTGTCTTTAGAATGAAAAGCCAGTGAGTAATTGTAAGGACCGTGCCAGACACTGAAGCTAGAAAGAATGAATGGGAAAGAAAAAGGAATTTTCTCAAATAGCTGCTCCTAGGAAGTCCCACCCCTTCTGCTTACTACCCCTCTTTCCCTAACACACCCAGACAGACACACACACACATTTACAGCCTCCTGTATTTACACAACATGCCTAAATCCCATTTTTATAGCATCCTAAGCTAAAATACTATGGAGTGCAAATGTTTTTTCTTTGTGGTGTAAGGCAAACATGCATGCAGCATTGCACCAGCTTCTATTTATTTATACTGCTTGTGGTTTGTGTGTCTGCATTGCATTTCATGTAATGAAAACATTTTAAAGTGTCATTTCATTTCTTTATGTACCTAGGAAGATGTTTCTTTTCTTTGCAGAATTGCACGTTGAAATGGGTTATAAAATTAATGTATTTTTAGCTTGTCCAAAACAATCACAAAAACCCTGGAAATTAGACCTCTGTGAAGATAAAAGAGAAGATTGTTACTTAAAATGTTAATTTTGGACTTTTAAGTATTTCCCAGGATAGGGTAATCATAGTCTTAATTGTTCTTTTTGCATAAGAATTTCATAAAATGCTTTCCCTACTAGAAAAAAGAGATAGATGAAAGAATACATATTTTAAATAGATGAGAAGAGAAGCCAATAATGGGTGACACAGAAAGGGCAGAGGCATGTAATAATTCTTTTATGCTCCTGTCACATGCGTGCACACATGTACATGTGTACACACAAAGAAAAAAAGGACTTCTTTCCCAAATTAAAGGAAACTAGCAACTAAGGGAATTGGTAAAGAACCTATATATATTCGAAAATAATAGGTTGTTAAAATAACTAAAATATTTTGTTGTATGCTGCTGTTGAAGTACTTGCATTGATGATTCCAGTTTCTACTTAGGACTCTTGTGCACAGAAGAGATACAATTTTCATTTTGCAGTGAAGACATAAGCCATTAACTTCTAAACAGCTGGGTTCATTTTATGTGGCTTTATGTTCTCCAAGATACCTTTACTGTAAAAATTACTCATTGTGAGTTTTAGTAAATGCTTGTTAAACAATTGCACTATTTATTCCCCAGCCCTACCCCCAAGGACTTCAAAACTTTCTGACTGCAACCAAATGCTATTTGATCATTATCCAGTAGACACATATGTGCATGTATAACTGAAACTTTGGCAGTAGTGCAGGTACTTCCTTCTATCAGGTGCAGTACTTTTTAATATTTTCTATTCTAATCAATTTTATCTCTCTATTTTAAAGTAAATTATTTTGAGACTCACAGTTTAAAAAACAATTATAGGCTACAAAGTGGTTGGCAGACTTCTGTAAATGTCCGGATAGTAATTTTTGTAGACAACATATGGTCCTGAGCACATCTTCTTCTTCTTCTTCTTCTTTTTTTTTTGAGACAGAGTCTCACTCTGTCGCCCTGAGTGGAATGCAGTGGTGTCATCATAGCTCAGTGCAACCTCAAACTCCTGGGCTCAAGTGATCTTTTTGCCTCAGCCTCCCGAGTAGCTGGGACTACAGGTGCATGCCACCATGCCTGGCTAATTTTTTAATTATTAGTAGAGATGAGGTCTCATTCTTGCTAAGGCTGGTCTAGGACTCCTTAGCTCAAGCAGTCCTGCCTAGGCCTCCCAGAGTGCTAGGATTACAGGCATGAGCCATTGCACCTGGCCTCTCCTTCTCCTTCTCCTTCTTCTCCTTCTTCTCCTTCTTCTCCTTCTTCTCCTTCTTCTCCTTCTTCTCCTTCTTCTCCTTCTTCTCCTTCTTCTCCTTCTTCTCCTTCTTCTCCTTCTTCTCCTTCTTCTCCTTCTTCTCCTTCTTCTCCTTCTTCTCCTTCTTCTCCTTCTTCTCCTTCTTCTCCTTCTTCTTCTTCTTCTTCTTCTTCTTCTTCTTCTTCTTCTTCTTCTTCTTCTTCTTCTTCTTCTTCTTCTTCTTCTTCTCCTTCTCCTCCTTCTCCTTCTCCTTCTCCTTCTCCTTCTCCTTCTCCTTCTCCTTCTCCTTCTCCTTCTCCTTCTCCTTCTCCTTCTCCTTCTCCTTCTCCTTCTCCTTCTCCTTCTCCTTCTCCTTCTCCTTCTCCTTCTCCTTCTCCTTCTCCTTCTCCTTCTCCTTCTCCTTCTCCTTCTTCTTCTTCTTCTTCTTCTTCTTCTTCTTCCTTCTTCTTCTTCCTTCTTCTTCTTTCTTCTTCTTCTTTCTTCTTCTTCTTTCTTCTTCTTCTTTCTTCTTCTTCTTCTTCTTCTTCTTCTCATTTAAATATATACCCCCTCTGGGGGTTGGAGTTGTACAAAACTGGCCAGAGGGGGGGAAAAGTCAAAATAGTTAAGGGAAAAAAACAGGAGTAAGCCTAAAAATTATAAACTTATTGGTTTAATGTCTATGTGTAGAAAAGTGCCAAAATATAATAAAAACACCAGATACTAGGTAATTCTGGCATTATAAAGGATAACTATTGAAACACAAGTCTTAATTTACTGTGACACAGCACAAGACCTGCTGGATCAATAATTCTTAAATTTTTATATGCCTCTCAAGAAAGGTTGAGTCAGAAATGAACCTTACCTGGCACCATTTTGGGAGAGCTTTTTTGCATAGGCTGTGTGGGACATGGCGTCTTTTTCTTTTTTCCTCAACAGACATCCCAGATCATTCTGGTATCAGTAATTCCCTGACTGTACTTTGAAAAACATTGATCAGATAGTGATGATAATATTATCTTTTTATCTTATTAGCAATACTTACCATTTATTGCCATTATTGTGTGCTAGGCACTGTCTAATTGCTGTGGTTCCTTATCCCAGCTTTATGAGAAAGGTGAGGCTGCCACTTGCCCAGTGTTTCACAGGTAGTATGGTGTGGATTGGGACCCTGAGGCCTGGCTTCATCCCTGTGCTCTTGACTATCCGGTTACATCTATAGAAGGGGCTAGAGCTAGCATAACCTTTGTATCCCTTATATGTCAAGCTCGCATTGAGACCCTTAATGTGTTTTATTTTCAAGGCCCTGAAAAATTAACTTGTCTAGAGTCACACTGGGAACTATTGAGTAGTGGAGCCTGGTTTCTTACTCTCAACTGTTTGACCTTGAAGCCCAATGATATTTGTTCTGTAGGCTGACTCACAAGTCAAGTTTTCCTGATTATTTTTCCCCTAATGGCAGTGGATTTGCATCATTGGTTCTTACCATCTGTCATGAGTCCCTTTAACATAAGCCATGGTATTTATGAGAGGCTGGTGTTAAAAGGCAAGTATTTGATGGTGAAACTAGCACCTGTTGATTCATGTAGGGATCAGGCCTGTGACCTTTATTCACCTCATAATGTGGTCACATAAGCCAGGCACCTGCAGTCAGTTTGAAAAATGTGGTCTGGTCCAGGGTTCAGTGATTTTTTGAAGGTCAGGTGGCATTGCCATAGATGGCACTAGGCCAAATAGATGGATGAAGGTGGTCTTTACTTCTTTCCTACCTTGCCAAAGGATCCCTTCCTCTGCTGTTAGCTTTCTTATCCTTCCCCTATTCTCTTCTGATTTTTATCAATTCTAATTATTACTTTCCATTTACTACTAACTCTGGTTAAAAGGGCAACTTTTAAGTGTTAGAATGATAGTGGTTGTGGTGAGGGAACCTAGTGGTTGAGGGAAGCTCTTGAAGGCCAGAAAGAGGCTGTAATGGAGACCTCTTGGCATCTACTCTGCTTCCCTTTTCCCTATTCTACAAGCAAAGAAAACTTGACAAGTCATTTGTGAAAGGGTAGTATATCCCTATGCCTAGAATTGCTTGGAAGTGTTTACAGTAGGCCAAAGAGTTGGATCAGTACCGTTTTGGAGTAAAGTGTATGGTAATTACTGGTTTTATATAGACATCATCATGAGATCTTGTGTTGCTTAGTAATTTCTTCAGTGGGATTGCTGAAATTAAAAATGAAGTAAATATAATTCAGATTACTCTGATAAATTGACAAGTGGTCAGAAATAAATTATATATTTATTATATACATGCAGAGCAGTAAACCTGAGAGAAAAAGTAACTGTGGCACTATAAAATATAGAACTGATTTTTCTATATTATGAAAGAAAAAGATCTAAAGTCCAAAAGTAGATACACAGCCAAAATTACAGACCCATACCTTATAGAACAAACATATCAAAGTTATATAAATTTAAATTTACCATGTAATAACTATGACTTAATCCTCTTAACTCTGTGCTATGTCAGACTTTGTTGGAGAACCTTATCTTCCTTTGATTTTTACATTTCAAAGGGAATATAGAGAATTCACAAGATAATCCTTAAAATCATGTAAAATATTGGAAAGTTAGAGTTCACAGTGAAGGTAGTGGTGGGAGATTAAGAGAATGAAGTTATTTATTATGAGCAGAAACATTTGAATGGTTCAAGGAGAGTTGAGAAGACTATTCATGTGTCTGAAGAACTTTTCTTAGAGGTTGTTGAGAAAATATTCTTTATATTGGTTAAATACATAATTAAAAGGACTAAGCTTCATTGAAACTTGTATAAAAGTCAGAAATCTGTCTGAAATGGTTTATGTGGTCTTCCTAAAATGAGGTGGCAAAAGCAATAGGGGCAATGGACAGATTGACTTCCCAAGAATCTGCTGTAAAATGTTCTTATGTGGATCAGTCTGTTACCTGTTAAGTTTGTAGTTTAACTGATAGCAGAGTATTGTAGAAAGTAGTTGTAACTTTGAAGAATTATTGCTTTGGCTGATTTATTCGGCTCACCTTTATAGAAATTACTGTGGACAGAGCAGCCAATTGTTAGCCTTTGTCTCCTGTGGAATGTGGCCACCAAACAAATTTATTTTAGTGTTTATAGTTATATAGTGGTTATAGTCAGTGCAATTGACTGAAAGTTAAAATACCCTTTTAATGTATCATCAACCTTTTAAATTTAATCATTTTGAAAAATGTTCATGCAAGCTAGTTTTTTGGATTAACTTAAATTCAGACATTTCTTTTATGTATGAAATACTGTGCTAGGAACATGGACATGGTATCGATAATACCTTCTTCATTTATTACAAGTATAAATGGGTTAATATTTATAAGGCCCTTATGACAGTGTGCCTGGTGATCACTGATAACATGTTAAATAAATGATATCATTGATATTAAATCTTACAGAAGTATATGCTTTTCTTGCAAAATAGCAATTTCATTGTGTTTTATGGAAATGAATCTAGTATGGCACTTTTGGAGAGATGAAGTAGGAAATGAGCTTATGCAGCAGTTTTACTTAGGATTTAATGTGAAGTTATGTTGCACAGTAATAAAATCCACATCCTTTCAACTCATAATTTGTAGCAAAGAGCTCCAGGATTTTGTAATTATGAGGCTTTATGGTCTTTGGCTATTAGAGATTTACTTGATAGTTTTAAATCCTCCTGAAATGGATTACATCATTCATGACAATGGCTAAAATATTGAAGCCATTATTTTAGTTATGAGCATAAAACAATAGTATCAGAGAAGATTTTAAAAATATTATGAGTTAGAGATGGTAACTCCAGTATTTTTGAGTTAGAGACAAAGTATTAATAGAATAGTTAAGAACATTATTCATTTTAATAGTAGTGTAGGTGCATTGCGTTAGGGGTTGAAATTGGAAAATTATAGTACTTGAAGTAGTGTCCTTTCAGCTGCTACCCATCTATTACTTTGGGCTTTGGGAGGAGGGAGGTAAAGGGAGAAAGGCCAGGAGGGGCTCAGGGGAAGGGGAAGGAGTACGAAAGAAGTAAAAACAGCTGGGACATGTGAAGGCTTCCTTGAAGAGATGGTTTGCCATGAAAACACCTAAACAGAAATTGAAGCATGAGATATTTTCATTTTTGTACCTATCTTAAGAATCAAACTGCCTAGCTATTTATGTAAGACAGTTATGAGCTTTCCATTTGAGGGTGCACATAGAGTGATGTGCTGTGTCTGGGTGAAACAGGAGTAAATATTGAGTGGTTATTTATTGTTGCAAGCCTCATTCCATGAATGCCAGTAAATTTCCAGCTGTCAGGATTTTGTTCATAGCTGTGTTAAAAAACAAATATTTTCTTTTTTCACCTGTGCAAATACTAACAGGAGACCTTTGAATCCGTCAATTAGGAGTTTATTTATGACCCATTGAGAAAGTCATTTGTAGGGAGTAGTAACAATAGAGCAGGCCTACAGTGGAGGTTGGGGATTGTTGGAATATTTTGAGGTGAGGGATTCAATGAAGCAGATTGAAGTGATGAGCAGGGAGTGTGGGGAGTCACAGGACCCCACAAGGGGCCTGAGGTCTGGGATGGCTGCTAGGAGAAGGAATGTGTGAAAATTGGAAGGTAGGATGTTGTGCTCATTCACCCACTGCACAAATATTTATTGACAGCCAACTCCTTCCTTTTTTTCTTATTTTAAGAAATAACGAATGATTAGTCCCTGAAGTTTACTCTCCTTAATTAAGAAACTATCCTTTTGTCAGAGACTGTCTCATAGATTGGATATGTATGTAATCAATTTCATTTAATAGATGGGGCAGGTGAGAAACAGAGAAGTTCCTTACCCAAACATAGTAGGTTTTGGCCTTATAAATTTGGTCTTGTTCATAGAATGGTCACTAACATTTTGTGTGTTATTAATTATTAACTTACATCATATGAATTCTTTCTGTCTTCCATCAAGGTGATAGATAAAGTTTAAAAGATTGGGCTAAAGAACAGTAAATGCTTTTTTACTTTTGTCTTCAGAATTTCCAATTCTTTTGCTCTTTGATTCTTTTTCAGGGAAGTGAAGTCTAATCTTAGACTGTATTTTTATATCAATTGCTTAAGAAGAGACAATGGGAATGAAACGAGAGTGCAGTGATTTTTCTGAGTTGGATGAATTATTACCGTGTTCTTGGTCCTGTTTTATCCATGCGGTGTAGTTGTGATTGAGACAGTCACAAAACCCCACTATAAAAATCTCACTATGATGCTGATCATTGTCTTTGTTTTATAAGAGTGAGTTTTGTGTTTTAGAAATTCATAATGACTCAGACTGTTTCATTATGTGATTATTTTGTGGAAAGAATTTGAGCTAAAATTTTCAGGTCATGGCTTACATGAAAACAAAACAATCCAAAAAAATCAGAAGTATAAACACAGTTGGTGTAACATTTATAGATGTTTCAGCAATAGGCTCTGCCATGTGTAGCTTAATATGTTTGGAAAGGGAAAAAAATCATTCTAGTTGCTGCTGTTTAAAAATGTTTCTTAATTTAAAAAAAAGACAAAAGGTCAAAATATAAACACATGTTCCACATAAAAGTGAAGCCAAGAAGATATACTGTATACAGTTATTCCTGTATCCGTTTGGCTGAGGACTGACACTGTTTAATTTATATTAGCTGTTTCAGGACAAAATAGTTCATGGGAATGATATTGAGGGGAATTTTTTGAGTAAAAAAAGAAGGAAAAAAGCTTCCATTTGCTTAAATACATTTCAGTTACACCCAAAAGGCATCTTTTCAAAAGGTCATGTTGAATTAAAACATGACTCAGAAGTTTCATTTTCATTATTTTAGCAAGCTAATGTTTCTTAAATGGTGTCCTTTTATTTAATGATAATACTTATTGTTAACATTTTTGACTGCTTATGCACCAGATGCTGAACAATGCCTTACACATTATCATTTGAACAGATCTTTTCACATATGCCATTTAGTCATTCCCAAAGTAAGTGGTAGAGTCAGGATTTGAACCTGGTAATCTGACTCCAGAGTCTCATCTCAGCCATACACTTCATTTTAAGAACTCTTATAGCAGTCACATGGTTGAAAAGAACCACATATCAAAAAATAAGGCACATACTCTTCCCTCTAAATATTTGCTGTCTAGCCCTGCATTGAGCTCTTTTCGCAATTTGCTTTCTCTGTTTATTCTACTCAAATTAGCACTTCTAGAAATAAACACTTCATATATTGAGCTGTTTAATTCTCTAAACTTAATTATATGCCCTTATTAGCAAAGTATATTTGGGTGTATACTCTCAATATGTCTTTATAAATTTTATACATGTACCATTATATTGACTTATTATATAATGTGTATGATAAAACTTCCCACAATATAAATTTTGAAAGGAAGAAGTGAAAAGTAATTATAAATGAATTCTAATTTTTTCCTACACCCAACATATTGCTTTATACACTATCTTGGGGTACATGAACCACATTTTGGAGACCACAGTTTTAAACATTATAACTTCACTTGATAGTCTATTAATATGTAAGGTAGCTATGATCAACCTTGGTTTCCTGATTTAAGATCCTAGATTACAAAGGACCTCTAGGTAGGCCAGGTCCTAGTTTGTATGGGTGTGTTTGTGTGTGTGTGTATGTGTGTGTGTGTATGTGTGTTTAAACAGACATTCCCTAGATAAGCTTGACTCAACAGAAGTTTGATAGAATATAGAAGAAAATCCTATCTTTAAAAAGGAGATCAAATTGTATTACCTGAAAGGGAAGGTCTAGGCTTTTCCTTTTAAATATGCATTCCTGTGTGCATCTTGAACTCTGATCTAGACTATAGAGTACTAAGGTTTTTGGTGCAACATTTGTGGGTGGGAAAAAGAGAATCATATTATAGGTATTTAGTTAAGAATCACTAAATCGTGGAAAGGACAGTCAGAATTAGAAGAAAGTCTAAAGTTTAAAATAGTTGAAAAGAAACGAATTTTTTCTCTTAGGAAGTACTGTACTCTGGAGATACTTGGTCAGGAGGGAGAACTTTCACTGTCTGCTTTTTTGTAACTTTTGAAAATGTTTATCATGTACTAGTATTATCTCTCAAATAAATTTGAGGTGTAAAAAGACATGGAAGAAAAGCAACTCTTTTGTAAATATCTGTTAATTAGTAAATGAAACACAATTTACAGAGGCACATGGCATGGTTCCAAATTGATGTAGCCAAATTTTTTGTCTAAGTTATTCTCTTGGTCCTGAATGCCCAGTCCCTTCTCCATATCTTTCTCACAAATCCCACTTTTTCTGCAAAGGTTAGTTTACATTTCACCCAACCAAAAGTCTTTGCAAGTTTTCCTCGTTGGCATTAATAGTATCAATACGGTAGAATGAATATGGCCTCCTTCAGAGTAAGACTTGCCGATGTCAGGTGTCCACACTGTGGGCAGGCAGGAGTGTGCAGGAATATAACCTCTCTAAGTCTTTCTTGAATGTGTGGTGCTTTTCCCACAGTAGGTGCTCAAATATTTTTTAAATTAAACTCAGTCAAGTAGTAAATGTCTAATAGTAAAAGTATATAAATGTAAAATGATTGAAACCTTAGGCATGTAAATATTTTAAGCAGACTTTTAATAATAGTCTCATAATCCTTTACATTAATGCATTTTCAGTGTTTTCACAAAATGTAAAAACTTTAGCCTATCTTCAGTTTCATAGATTTAGACTTCATCATATTAAAAATGAGGCTTGATTATCCTTGGGCTTGACATTTGATCACTGCAAAATGCACAGAACACAGGTGTGCAGGCTTGTCCTGCCTGGAGGATTTCGCATTCTAATTGACGTGACATTCTGCCGCCTCCCCCCAACCTCTACTGCTATGTTTCACTGCTTCTGCTTAGGTGAACCTTGTGCTTAGCCTAAAACTGGCCTATTTTCCCAAACCTGCTCTGTGCGGTTTTTGTCTCTGCCTTTCCTGATCATTCCTGCCCCCGTTGCTGGCAGGCCGCCTCCTCCCTTTATGGCATGGATCCTGTGGACTTCTGGAGTCTCACTCACTTGCTCTCTGGAGCCCTCCAGTTTTTCCTCTAGCGCCAGCACAGACTTCCCCTCTTTAAGGTTGAAGGTGACATATCCACCTGCTTACCAGATACCTTTACTTGCATGTTTTTCAGGCACCTTCAAATAATTTTGTCCTGTGTTGTCTTCTGCCTCTGTTCTTCTTTCCTGCACTCTCACTAGTTAGGTAAACATGGTCACCAGAGCCTCCTTTCCTCTGCCTCATAGTCCTTACACCTGGTAATTTCCTAGTATGGAAAAAAAGGAAAACAGAGTGCTTTCGGTTGCTGAAAATTTAAGAGTAATGACGCTGAAAAATCTGAAATAGGGGAAACTCTTTTAAAAGTATGACTCCAGTTTGGTATAGACCCTAGGTTTGAATCCTGGCTCTGCCATTTATAACTTTTGGGACCTCGTGCAATTTATGAACTTTATGATCTGTGCCTCACTTTCTTCATCTATGAAATGAGAATAATGACAGTACTTACTTCAGAGGGATGTTTTAAGAATTAAATGAATTAACAGTTGCCTGGCATACAATAAGCATTATGTATGGGTTTGTTCCAAACAAAAAGAAACAAATAGCAAGTTCTAGAAGTTAATGAGAACATGACAGTTTTTAAAAAATGAAATTTGATTAGAAATGTAAGAAGCTAGAGATTGTTCTCCAGGCAATGTAATAATAGTACTTTTAAAAAAAGTTATTAATGAAAAATATAAAAGTAAAGTCTTTACATCTTTTAGCTGTGTTTCAAAGTTTTAAAAACCTGTGTTCCTTTAAACTGCGAGCCCTCATTTAATTCCATTTGAAATTCAAGGTAAATAGTGTGACTTTTAAAAAAAGTAAAAAAAGTAATGGGATAAAGCTTTGCTTTGTTTTCATACCATCCTGTCTCTTGGGAATCAATGTTTAACTGGTGGAATAAGTAAATTAGTGTGTGCAAAAATCTCCAAGTTTATGGTCTTATTTAAGTTTTAGCAAGTAATTTTAAACAACTCGGGAAAGAGTAGGTAGGAGTATTGAAAATAGTTACTTTATTTAAATGAGGCAGATGCTTGTAGTAAAAACATAAATTTGTGCCTGAAATATAAATTAATTGGAAAAAATTAGTTGCATTAAATTGACAGCTTGTTGCCATTTCTTCTTGTCATAATATTTATAAAAGTAAGCTCATGGTGGGACAAATTTATACCTCTCCAAGTTTTACATTAGTACGTGGTTTTATTCTGAAAACCCATAATTCTGTACTTGTTCAACTACAAATTGCTAATATCTTGATATATTCTTAGAAGGAAAAAGTAAATCTTTTTGGATCTTTGTTTTTATATGAAGTTGTTCACAGGTATTTGACTTTTTTATTTGACTGTGATTAACAGCAGCTTACTAAGCAGTATCTGGACTTTTGATTCATAATAATCCCTTAAAATAATTTCCTTGTAATTCCTTAGAATCCAAAAGGTATTTTTAGTGTTTGAATTTTAACAAAAACTCATTTGTAAAAAGGATATCTTATGAAAAATATTTTAGGAGCATAATTAGTATTAAAATACAATGTGAACTAATCTGGTTGGGCTGATAATATCAGAAAATCAAATTTTTATCTGCCAAAATGAAGTAGAGCAGAAAATTATTTCTTTCTTTCTTTTTTTAAATTCTGGGGCTATTTCCAATATACAGAAAAACATAGAGACTAAATAAGGAACACTCATGTAAGCAGTCCCCTAGCTCTGGCAAATTTTAACATTTTGGTACCCTTCAAGGTTTTTTTTTTTTCCTTTTAAGACTATAGACCACATGCAGTAGGAGTCGCTTTGTGTGTCCTCTCTCTTGTCCCATTCTCTTAACTTCTGTATCCAAAGATAACCACCACCATGATGAATTTGTTGTTTCTCATTTCCTGTGCATGATTTTGTACTTTTACTACATAGGCATTTATCTGTAGGTTAGAAATTGTGCTATTTTGAATATTTTCAAAGTTTATATAAGCTTTGTACTCATAGAAATTTCTTTTCGGTGAACTGTCATCCTTCAACTTGCTTTTGAGAACAATGTTTGAGATTTTACATTGATTCATGTAGGTCTAGTTTATTCATTTTAAGCTGCTATGTAGTATATATACCCTTGTAAAAATATATACTTTATTCATTGGTAAATATTTTGGTTGTTCCCAATTTGTTGTTCTTACAGTGCTGTAGTGGACTTGTGTGTATGTGTGTGTGTGTGTGTGTGTATGTTAAATACATGAACTACAGTTTTTAAAGATGGTTTTCAAAGTATGGTTTGGAGGACCATTTCCTTCCTGCCCCCCCCAGACCTTTTCAAGGAGTTATTAGGATAAAAGTTATACTACTACTACTAAGGTTGGGTACAGTTGTTCATGCCTGTAATTCCAGCATTTTGGGAGGCCAAGGCAGGAGGATTGCTTGAGGCCAGGGGTTTGAGACCACCCTGGGCAACATGGTGAGACCTCATCTCTACAAAAATATTTTTGAAAAATTAGCTGGGCATGGTAGTGTGTGTGTGTGGACCCAGCTACTTGGGAAGCTAAGGTGGGAGGATCCCTTGAACCCAGGAATTCAGAGTTACAGTGAGCTATGATCTTGCTGTGCCATTGCACTCCAGCCCAGGGGCCAGTGAGAACCTGTCTCTATTAAAAAAAAAAAATATATATATATATATATATTTATATATACACACACACACACACACATATACACACACACACACACATACATACTACTAGGGTTTTCTTTGTCTTTTTTTCTCTTACGCTCTCAAAAGTATACTGTAGAGTTTTTCAGAGGGTACCTAGTGTATTATAATACTGCAGCAGATTGAATGCAGAAGCAGATACAAGCACCCAGCTATCTTCTGTCATGCCAGATTAGCAAGCATGTAAAACAGAGTCATTCTAAATTTTACTAAATTTTGTTTGTTTTGGAAAATTATAGTTATTTTCTATCAAAATATTTAGAATGTGTAATTTTATTATTAAATTAATATTTTAAACATTTATCCATTTTAATTTCTAATGCAGTGAAATTGATGGATATAGCCTACATAAGCAAATAATTTTTAAAAGTATAAAGTGGTTGACAGCTAACATTCAGTGTTGTCAGAGTTTAACAAGCTTTGCCAGTAGGATAGTTGATAGATGGAATCTTGTGAATTGAATTTGCTTTTCCCTTATTACTAGTGACATTGAACATCTTTTCATGTTCATTGATCATATTTGTAGTTAATCTTCTGTGAATATATTTTCTTATTCTTTGCCATCTTTCCTATCTGGCTGATTATGTTTTTCTTTTTGGTTTGTATAAGGAGTTCTTTTCTTTTTTTTTCTCTCTTTCTCATTATTCTTGTTATAGTCTAAAATCCAGTCTAATTATGTTTTCATAATTACTGGGCATAAATTGGATTGTTTTTTGCTACTTGAAATCAAAAGCCAAAGGTTAGTCAAGTTCTTGTGTTTTTAAGTCTATTTTATGTTTTCAGCCAATACTGAATTTTAATTTATGGATTTCACAAATTTAATATATTATAAATAAATATCACTTACATTTGTCTAAATAATTTTTAGGTATCAGGGAGCACCCCTATTATGTTAATTTTTCATTAGCACTATTCCTTTAGCATCTGCTGAAGCTGACATATATTATATCAAGCAGTGTTCTAAGCATTGGGCATACAATAATGAAGCTGATAGGCAAGGGAAGACCCTGCCCTTGTGGAGGTGCTAGTCTACCATGGGAAGAAACAGACAATATACATAAAACACTAGATCTCTGTAGGTAGCACTGGTGGCTTTGGAGAAAATGAAACAGGACGATATGACTAGAACTAGAGGGGATAATTTCAGATGTAGGCTTCCTGAGTCTAAATGGCTCCATGAACAAAAATGCCTTTTTGTAGCTTTCTTATGTGTTGAGTTCCCAGGCTAGTAAGATTTGCTGACCAGAACTTTCTGTTTCCCTGATTTATTCCCTTTTGTGTTGTTTTTTTTCCCCCAGAAATGGTGGCGCCTCCTTGCAGCCATGAGATAACTACCAGGCCTTATACTCCCTGGTTGTCCAGGGAAGACAAAATAAGGGACTCCTTACCACTGATTGTGCCCGAGGACCCACTGAGCAACCTAATCCCCACATCCCACCTGTGCACAAGACTGAAAGAATGACCAGTATTAACCTCTAGCCCATTAGACTACTAAAATCTCTGCCTTGGAAGGGAATTACCCATCATCTTTTTATCATGTGACATATAACATGTACTAACATGATTTCTGATTGCACTTGCGTGCTCTGCACTCCACCTCAAACATGTAATGGTGCTCACTCACGTCATGCATTGTTCATTTCACCTTTAGAAAAACCCTGAGCCTGTTGGTTGGTCAGTTGGAGAGGTGGATTTGAAGCAGTACATTCCTCCCACCTCACAGTTGATGTGTCCTCCACAGTAAATCTCCTTTCTTCCTTGACAGTCCCTGTCCCAGTAATTGGCTTCCTGTGCAGTGAGCAACAGAGAGAACCTCCCTTGTGGGTTCATTAACATGAGGAGGGGTCCTTTGAGCTGAGACTGGAATGGCAGGAATATCTTAATTCTGTGAAGATACAAGGAGGTTTTTGAATATAGGTGTTTTCTATCACTGCTCTCATATGAGTGGGCCAACCTTAATCACACCCCACATCGTTCTCTGTTGGTCTTCATTTCAAAGCCTATATTTTTCAAAATTACCTCTTGCTGGAGCTGTTTTTTTTGTGACTGTATGGATGTGTGGCAATTTGAACTCTGCAGCATTCGACTTTCCTGGTAGTCTTAGTCTAGTCTGGATCATTTGCTCTTACAAGCAGAACTTCATTCTTCGCAAATCTACCCTTTGCATGTATCTGACCATGTAGATTTACAAGAGACAGTCTAGCATATGGAGAGGCAGAGATTAAATATATGTAGTTTCAACAGTGGCCTTTCCTATCTCTTTCTTTTCCTCTTCTGAGCTCACATTTAAAATCTTGGAAGTATTTGGGAACCTTTCTCTTGGCATTATTGCCTCAACTCTGTGTGTGGTTTTATAAACTTAGCCATTTTAAGACTCCTCTAGCTGTAACTATATTTTTCTTTCTGTTCCTAAGAGGGCTTTGTTGGTAAAGTCCTCATGAATTAAAAAATAGAGAATCAAAGAATAAAAATACAGAATCAAAGAATTAAAAAATAGAGAATCAAAGAATAAGCAAAGGTTAAGTTTTTTTCTGCAGTTTATGATTCTGTTACCTTGATATATTAAAATATCAGTTACAGTTTGAGGAGTTTGGTTTATAAATAGAAGAACCTCCTTAAAGTTGGCAGTTTCTAAAAGCCGAAGCATCTATATTTTATCTCACCTCCAGCCAAGACACTTGTCTAGGTGGGTTGGACACCTGATCTCTGTGATTCATGGTGTATAATCGTAAAGGAAGAAGAAAATTGGTCCCCTAAATGCCTGCCTCTCAAATAGATCCCGTTATGTCTAGTAAGAAGTGCTTGGAGGTATACAGCTCATAATCTGTGTCTCTTTAGGACCAAGACCATGAAGCTTCGGTGAGTACCCTCCAACTGTGATTCTGTCCTGATACTCTCGAGCCCCTCCAGAGACTGAATCTCAGCAAATTCTTAGACGCCCTGTATCTGAAAGTACTGCTCAAAGGCTTGCAGAACCATGACAAGTAGAGTATCTGAGTATTTGTAAAAGTGGTCAAGGCTCACCATCTTTTAGCAAAAATATAGAAAATAAGTGATCCTTTTCAATACCAGGAATTAAACATGTGTAAAAAAGTTTGCAAGTTGTGTCTGTTAGGTTAATTAGTAAAATATGTCTGGCTTTTTGTTATTTGCTTATTTGCTATGGATCTTTTTAAAAAGTTAATTCTTCCTTGGTTCAGGGGTGAGCCTTATTTCGCTTTAATTTTTGAAACACAGGCATTAGAGAAATTAATTTATTCTGAGCTAAGTATTTACTCTGTCAAAAATAATTAGCTTATCTGATTTCAATGTACACAGTTTCTAGAATCTTTTATTTAGACTGTTAACAGATTCAGAAAGTGTTTATTGCTAGAAAAGGTGACTAATAGTATGATAAATTTGCTGATTACTCAGTTGAATCCAAGATTATTGTGTATATTTCACTTCAGGGTATATGAACACTTTTCCACAAAAGGCTAATTTAACTAATGTGACTCCAGTATGGATAGAGTGGTTTATTTTTTATTTTTGTTTTTTAAGTGTGTGTTTGTGTTTATGACTTAGATCACAACTCAGGGCTCTTATTTCGTTAACTTGGGATTTCTCTCCCAGCAGTACACTCAGAGATGCAAACTGTGTGCACTGCTGTCAGCCTGGCTTTCCTTTTTGAAGACCAGACTCATTGCTTCATGCTTTCACCTGACTGCTTTTGTTTTTATAGTCTTAAAAGGTTTTTAGTCTTCTACTGAATTTCTCTTTCACCTAATTCTTTCTAAGTTAGGTAGCTACTTGCAGGGTGCAAGCCCTGAAACTATTGCATTTGAAAATATACCTAGACTTGGCTAAGCTCTTCACGGGCCAGGCAGGGGCTCCATTCTAATTCCAGTGCCTGGCATTCACACTAAATACAAAATACAAAAGTAAAATTAGTGGGGACAAGGGTACTTGCTCTGTTTACTTCAGAGTTTATTGATTTCATTCTGCAGGTGTTTACTTAGCACCTCTTATCTGCCAGGCACTATGTTAGACATTGGGCATAAGGAAAGAGCTGAGAAGATAAGCAGTTCCTGCTGGCCGGGTGCAGAACTCAGAGTCCAACAGCTATGGGAGGCATTTTCACTGTGGGGGCAGAGAAGCTTCTTCAATTTATCTAAAGCAGCAGAGGATTTTTCTTGTTAGGATACTCCAGGATTAATGAAGACTCGAATCAATTACACTTCTAGGTCTCTTGGGAGCACAGGAACTGAAACTAATCTAGTGGAATATAGTTGGGCAACTAAAGGGATCTCCAGTTACACAGGCATGAAGATATTCATAGGAACGCAGAACTCAGTGTTCCCTGCAATAGCGTTTGGGAGAGAGTCAAACCTACATAAATATTTCTGTATTTTCCCTTGGGGATTCACTAAAATCTTAGGTTATATCCTCTCGAAAATGTTACAGGTTTAGTATATTCTTAAATCATATCTGTTTGTTTCTTCAGGCAGATAATATGTTTTATATTTTTTTTCCTTCTGTCTTCTAGTCTCTAGTTTTCCCTCTCTTGTTCTATATGTGTGTCTGTGCATATATATATATATATATATATATATATATATATATATCTATAGTTTGTGTGTGTGTGAATGTATATATTCCCAGAATATCCGTAGAATAAGAAAATCTATTCATGTCCTTTGCCCACTTTTTGATAGGGTTGTTTGATTTTTTTCTTGCTGATTTTCCTGAGTTCTAAATAGATTCTAGTTATCAGCTCCTTATCAGACATGTAGCATGCATGCAACCTCCCATTCTGTAGGTTGTCTGTTG
This sequence comes from Microcebus murinus, assembly GCF_040939455.1. Taxonomy (NCBI): domain Eukaryota; kingdom Metazoa; phylum Chordata; class Mammalia; order Primates; family Cheirogaleidae; genus Microcebus; species Microcebus murinus. The sequence continues at coordinate 63,116,634 of NC_134112.1, forward strand.
GCTCTCATGACAGTTTCTTTGGCTGTGCAGAAGCCTTTTAGTTTGATCAGGTCCCATTTATTTATTTTGTTGATGCCATGATTGCCTTTGGAATCTTCTTTAATAAATTCATAAATTCTTTGCCTAGGCCAGTGTCTATAAGCTTATTTCCAACGTTTTCCTCTAGAATTCTAATAATTTCATACGTTGGGTTTAAGTCTGTTACCCAGCGTGAGTTGATTTTTGTGAGAGGTGAAAGGTGTGGATCCTGCTTCAGTCTTCTACATGTGGCTGTCCAGTTTTCCCAACACCATTTATTGAATAAGGATTCTTTTCCCCAGTGTATGTTTTTGTCTGCTTTGTTGAAGATTAGATGGCTATATGAGGATGGTTTTATATCTGGGTTCTCAGTTCTGTTCCACTGGTCAATGTCCCTATTCTTGTGCCAGTACCAAGCTAATTTAATTACTTCAGCTTTGTAGTATAGTTTGAAATCTGGCAAATTGATACCTCCTAATTTGTTTTTATTGCCTAGAATCACTTTTGCTATACGGGATCTTCTCTGGTTCCATACAAAGCATAAAATTATTTTTTCTATATCTGTGAAATATGATGATGACATTTTCATAGGGATTGCATTGAATCTGTATATCACTTTGGGTAGTATAGACATTTTAACAATGTTGATTCTGCCAACAAGCTTGGTTTGGTTTTCCATCTGTTTATGTCCTCTGCTATTTCCTCCCTCAGTGTTTCATAGTTCTCCCTGTAGAGGTCTTTTACCTCCGTAGTTAAATATATTCCTAGGTACTTTATTTTCTTTGTTGCTGTTGTGAAGGGTATTGAGTCTTTGACTTGGTTCTCAATTTGACTATTATTGGCATATATGAATGCTCTGATTTGTGTGTATTGATTTTGTATCTTGAGACTTTCAATAGAAGACGAAATAGTGGCTAACAAACATATGAAAAAATGCTCAACATCTCTATCAGGGAAATGCAAATCAAAACTGCAATGAGATATCACCCATCTCCAGTGAGAATGGCCTCTATCAAAAAGTCCCGAAACAATAAATGTTGACGTGGATGTGGAGAGATAGGAACACTCATACACTGCTGGTGGGACTGCAAACTAGTGCAACCTTTGTGAAAAGCAATATGGAGATACCTTAAAGTGAAGTAGACCTACCATTTGATCCAGCAATCCCATTACTGGGCATCTACCCAAAAGAACAAAAGACACTCTATAAAAAAGATATCTGTACTCGAATGTTTATAGCAGCACAATTCACAATTGCAAAGTTGTGGAAACAACCCAAGTGCCTATCAGTACATGAGTGGATTAACAAAATGTGGTATACGTATACCATGGAGTACTATTCAGCTATAAGAAACAGTGGTGATATAGCACCTCTTATATTTTCCTGGTTAGAGCTGGAACCCATTCTACTAAGTGAAGTATCCCAAGAATGGAAAAACAAGCACCACATGTACTCACCAGCAAATTGATATTAACTGATCAGCACCTAAGTGGGCATATACGAATAACATTTATTAGGTGTTAGGCAGATGGGAAGAGGGAGGAGGGGATGGGTATATACATGAGTGCGAAGCGCACTGTCTGAGGGATGGTCACGCGTGAAGCTCTGACTCAAGGGGGGAGTGGGGGCATGGGCACTATATGTAACCTTAACATTTGTACCCCATAATATGCTGAAAAAAAAAAGTAAAAGTGCAATAAAGAAGAAAATGTAAAGGAAAAAAATGTAAAAAAATAAAAAGAAAAAATCTAAAGGTGAAAATGAAGAGTCTGAAAAAATTTGACTTGATGAATTTTAAAACATCTGCATCTGTTTACTTTTTTTGATAACTTTTATTGCTTTTTACTTTGCATGTTTAGAAATCATAATATTAGCTCACAATAAATAAACATCAAGTCTTTACAATTGCATAGGAATTTATAGTTGACAGTTACTTTCAAAGATATTTAGTTTTTTTCTTTTCCACAAGAATCCCCTGAAACCTGAGAAGGCAGGTCTTACTCTCCATATTTCATAAGTGGAGAATTTACGTCCAGGTTATATGACTTGCCCATGGTTTCACAGCAGGGGCAAGTGGAATTCTTACCTTCATCCTGCTCCCCCTCCTTGACTTAGGTTCCCAAGAGAAAAAGGACCAGGTGTATCTTGGCCAGATGTACATTTCTTTATTTCCAGTAAGGCTTCCACCCTGAATCTCAGCCTTTTTCCCCATTTTGGTAGCTAGACTAAAACACCTAGAAAAATTATGAAAGTAACTGTTAACTTGCCTAAAATTTATATAGGAAACACTTGTGTTTCATCACTGCAAGTGGATATGGAGGGCTATGGATATGAGAGATTGGATTTGCGGTGATTGTTGTCAAAACCCAGTGTTTACCTTCACTATTGCATACCACTTACCTGGTGCACCCATCTTCTTACCTATCCAAGCCCAGGCCCCATTTACTGTTGGGAAATGAAAATCATAGTCATATAACCTATCTCAACCAAATTTGGAAATTGATAGGATATCTAGCAAAAATATCAAGGAGAAAGAAAGGAAAGTAATTTATGGTAAAGTGTATTTCAGAAGGTATGTGGTTCGGTATGGAGCTAAGAAGACATAATTCGGTTAGATTCTCCCACCCAGAGGAAGAATCACTAAGAGTATGAAAGCTGCAGATGGAGTCTGATCAAACGTATTGTACTGGCTATACAAATACAACAAATCAGCAGTCAGGTGGTTTCCTGAAACTGTGAACATGTATTAGTAAAATTCCAAACAAATAAAATACAAAAAGGAAAGTCCTTTGATTTATGTTGCTGTGTTGAAGAAGATTTGATATGTATAAAAACTGCATAAAATAATCATGTGTGTATATAAAGCAATGTTAGGATCTTACGCTCAGATGTTTGTAAGCAGACTTTTTTTGTCAATGTGAATGCCCAGTACGCTATTTGAAAGTCGTGCAGGACAAAAGTTGTGGGATGAGTGACAGTTCTTTGTGGTACAGGACAGTTGTGGAGTTTGCCTACCTAAGTCCAAAAGGTGTCTGAATTATTGTGACAATCGAAATTGACCTTAGAAATTTAGAAAACACCTCGTAGATGGTGAAGCCACTTGTGTGGAAAATTTCTGCCTTGAACACTTCAGAAAAACACAGAACCTAAGGACCCTAGGAGAATGAAGACTTCCTAACATTTCAAACCAGAAGCTCATAGTCCTATGGTTTCATCATCTAGAGAGGCTCCAGGGGGCAGGAGGGCAGAGAATGTCGACTCTATTTTTGCCCCAAGGCTGAGATAGGTTTTTAACCTTCACTTTGCCTTTATCTGCTTGCTCTCTGTGTTCTTCTGTTCTGCATTCCTGTGGTTAAACTGTTTTCACTTTGTTTCTATTCACTGTCCTTGTAGCCTGCTGGGAGACTCTCTTTAGACTAGGTTCTGTAGGAGTTGTGAAAAAGGGGTTTGAAAGCGTCCAAGAAAATGGATGAACACTGGTGTGTGTGTGTTAAAATATACATAACATATAATTTGCCTGATGAAAGTTTTTTATATAAGTAATTTGTGACTGTGCCAATATACGGCTAAAATATTTTGGTATAGAAAGAGTAAAAATTTTATCTCATTTAATCAATTTGGAAGATATAATTTTGCTATAGACTATAATATTTTAGTAATTGGGTTCATGAATTATTTCACAAAGTTAATCTTTAGTAACAATGAAGATCAATATAGAAGAAAATAATCACCTCTAATTGTACAATTTCAGGAATCAGTATTTTCACTTTCTGTTCTCTCTCAGGTAGCATTTTTGATACTTCTAAGTGCAAATGCTCCAGCTCTGCCGCAGGGTGGCTGTGTGATCTAAAGCAAATTAATAAATTTCTCTGAGCCTTACTGTAAAATTTCCTTATCAGTAGTACGAAGAAGCTGATATTTAATAGCATGGTTGTAAGGATTAATGTAAGACATCGGATACACAGTTTTCTTATAGTCCTTGTTCTTGTGCATACATATTTATCATGCAGTGTGACCAGAATATTGATAAAAATTTTTATCTTCTCTTTTTACTTGACCTGAGTGTTTCCATCATGTAAACAAATTTCATAATTACTGTTTTAAAAGTATGAAAAAATAGTACACCGGTGACATTCTGTCACCAAAATATTCTGTGCAGTACATGATATCCTTTTTTTATATAACATGAACCATAAATTTACCTGTTTATCTCAAGAAATAATTTTTTTTTAATTTTTGAAAAACCTCACTGCTTGAGATAACTCTGTCAGCAAAACCAAGAAGCAACACAGAGCTGAGTCGAGTCAGAATGGCAGACAGTAGGCTTGCCGGCTAGTTGATGCACACACCAACCTGAAGTTGCAGCCTTTAGTGCAGTAATTTGCATGTCATAGACATTTGAGTTGCACAAAAATTGTCAAAACCACAAATATTAAATCTGAAACTTTCCTTCACTTATAAATGATTTCAGTGTACATGAGCATTTTTAGTTTTGTTTCCTAATTTTATCATTTTAAAAATCATGCTGCTAAGTAGATTTATTCACATACTGCTTTGTCCTTCTCTAGAAGTACTGCTTTAGGTTAAATCTCTAAAAGTAGAATTACTTATTCAGGGACATAAACCTTTTATAGCGCTTGATGTAATTGCCACATTGTTTTTTAAAGGTATTATATAGATTTATACTGTCCCCAGTTAAGTAGTTTCAGCCATGTATATCTAGGAATTTTTATTTTAAAGTGTTTTGGGGGAACTAATTTAATAGGTAAAATATTGATTTATATTTCTTTGGTTATTAGTGAATTTAAACATTTTATATTCATATACTTATTTCCTCATAAAATATTCATTCATATTTTTCTGTGTTTAAATTATAGGATCACTTACCAATTTGAGCCTTTTCAGGGTTTGGGGAAACTTAGACTTTTTATCTAATCATACTTTTTTGCTTTTTCTTTTAGCTCCAGTAATAAACCGATTCACAAGGCGTGCCTCGGGTAAGTCTGACTATATTATGGATTTTGCTTACTAATGGTGATGTTTGAAAAATGATAGAATTGTACACGACGGTACAAAGAGAATAATTGCTGTAGAGTAATAATTTATTTCTCATTTATTTTCCCAGAAAACACAACTGTCTGGTGTAATCATAATCTAGGAAATAATTGAAAATGAAAAAGTTTCAAGTGGCTAAATTTAAAATCACACTGTGCACTAAGCTGATGTGCCTTTTTAAATGGAGACTCTCACCCCAATGCATTTTATTCTTGCTCTTGATAAAATTACTACCTGCGCAGTTATCTAATTTATCAGCCATAATTTAGAAGCAGTGATTTGGCAGATTGATGAAGGGCATCCTAGAAACAGTGATGAGTGAGAGTTTTTATAAAATAGAGTTTTAAATAAGGGACAGGAAAATTGTTAAAATGCAGATATAAGGACTTGTCATTACGGGGCCATTTAGAATTGGAGGAAATTACTTTACATTTGTTAATGCCCCTGAGGCTATTGCTGTCTTAAATATACCTTAGTAACCTAATGTACAGTCACAGTGATAGACGTTAGTCATTGACAAGTGCTTAAATTAGGTTCAATATACCGGTGCTGCCTAAATTAGTAGGAAGTATGTGACACAAGAGCATTTCTATCCAACATGGCTTAAGTATAATGAGTTTGGGCATTGAAATGGATAAACTGTTGTTTGGAAAATTCACCCTGTAGAATGTCTTTTTCTCAGAAGATAGAGAACAAGTGAAATGTTTTTGTGTTTGGGTTGAGAAAATTACTCCTTGTTTTAACTATAACTGAACAGTTTTTGTTGAAAAACACAAGATAAACATTTCAAACATATCTTTGGAGTTTATATAATACAAATGAGTGATTTATTTCATAATACTACCTATTTCTGTCTTTGCTATAATATTAAAGATGTTTTAAGGTTGAATTTTATTTTTGATTTGTTAGCAGTTATTGGTATAATTTATTCTTGTTATGTAGTGAGTAGGTCTATAGGGACAGGAATTCTGAAGATGTGCTATATTGGGATGGTATCTACCATTCTGATCATAGGCTCCAAGATATGCATTAGTTTTGAAACAGCACTGTTTTACGCCCTAACCCTACCAAATGTGTATCCAGTGTATCTTAGCAATTTTGGCTGGAAATGTAGAGATGATGGAATGCCAGTGAAGAAATACAAAGTAAAATCAAATGTTGCATTTATTCACATAATGATAGGCAATAGGAAATGCCAATGAAAACAACAGGGGACAATTTGGTATAAATAAGGTGATACTAAATTCAGGAGCCAACTATGGCAACAAGACTTAAAAGGAGTAATTGTTATCCTAGTAATAAGCTAGAAACCATTATGAGAATGAATCTTAACATTTGATTATTGGAAGGAGAGGAGAACTAACTAATGGAGTACCACAGATGGATCAGGCACTGTGCAAAGTATTTTGTACATGTTTTCAATCTTTCAGGTAAAGGAAATAAAATTATGTTTAGTAAATTTGGTAAAAAGAACAGTGGTAAAAGGAAAAAAGTAATGGGACCTATTTAATCATCTACATATCTATAATTTATTTTGACTTTCTTATTTTATGTCTTATAAAAGTTTGTCTAAAGCTTTTTAGGCAAAGAAGAATTTAGAAACAGTTTTAAGATATCCCAAGGAGGAAATTCTACAGCTTTTTTTTGTTAATTTAATTAAGTGGCTCAAAATGATGTTTGGTAGCAGAGATAACATTAACTTTTTAAAAAGTAACATTTTTATTTATATTTTATTTCTTTATTTCTCTGAAAATGAAAAATGATTACTCAAAAATAGAAAATTATATTTGATAATTAAAAATACTTAAGATATATTTTTCTGATAGAGTTTTATTTCAGAAATACTTTTTCTTTTCAGAAATAAAGTATAAAACTTTAATAATTGTTAGTTAGGGAAAGAAAATAAGTCAGGGTAAAATCAAGCAGAAGTCTGTATAAGAGTTTGTTATTTATTCAATTTCTTATTTCAAAATAATTATGACAGTAAATGTTATATGTATGTAACAATAAATACTATATATATTGCTGTATATTCAGCTACTTTTGATTGAAAAGAAAAAATTAATTCGAGTTATAATTAATATATTTCTAATCTTCTGTATGAGTTTCCTAAATCTCTGGGTTTTTGGCTTTTAATATTTGTACTGCATTAATCAAACATAATATTTTAAACCTGAATGATTTAAACAAAACCTTTCCCCCCTTTATATCTTTTTCTTTTGTTATGGTTCATGAAGATGAGAGGAATTTTTATGTTCAGAAAACAATAAATACATTATTTAGGATTATTTTACAGTTTTAATAATACTATTTGTACTACATTCTCCTGTCTTCTCCATGTTTTCAGTGCCTGCCCACAAACCTGCCAGTTTTTATTTCTGTAAGTAAAAGGTATCATGCATTGTAGGATGTTTAGTTTAAAAAAAGTATAAGTAAAAGCAGTCAGTTTCACTGAGTATTTTGAAACAGAATTCCCAGAATCTTCAGAGTTTGTACAGGTTTCAGGGTTTCAATAAGCTAGTTTTCCACGTGGTATAGGAGTTGAAAGGCATGAAGTAGAGTATGATTAATAGAAAGCGTAGATGATTACCAGAAGAATAGAGCTCTACCTTATTAGTTACATTAGGTTTTACAAAACATGATGAAAAACTGTCAGATGTCTTCTGAAATCCAGGTATAGTATATCTTTCGTATCATCCTGACAGCACCCCATAATCTTATTTGTAAATAGCACCCCATAGTCCCATTTTTAAACAAAAGAAAAATACCTCTTTTGTTCTTTTTAAACCCATTTCAATTTAACAACCCATTCTTACCAGTGCATCCTTTAAAAATACAGAGAAATAGAATCGGCTGGTGGCTCACACCTGTAATCCCACTGCTTTGGGAGGCTGAGGTGGCAGGATTACTTGAGCCCAGGAGTTCTGGCCTGAGCAACAGAGTGAGACTCTATCTCTAAAAAGAGAAAAAAATAGAGAGAGAAATCATATACATGATTCATTTTAGAATATGGGCTTTGTTTTTTGGAAGATTATTCTTTTTGATGGAAAAATGGAAATAATATACCATTTGTTGTTGCAATTATTAAAAATTAGTGGTAGTAGAAGTAGTAGCTCATTAAATTTTTGAAGAGTATAACTTTAAGCAAAAAATAATCATATTGCTTCATTGTTAGGGGAAAGATCCTAGGGTTTGGAGTTATACACCAGACTTGAGTTCAAAGCTGCAGTTTACTCTGTGAATTTACATGTAAGTTTTATTTTATTTACTTAATTTTATTTTCTTTCAGTTTGGGATCTTAACAGCTATGTTCAAGCTTGTTGTGAGGGTTAAATTGGATGGTTTTAATAAAGTTCCCAGCAGAGTGTTCAGGCTCTTAAAAATATTGGTGCTTAGCTCTCTTCTCCCAAGCCTGGTTTAAAACAAAACAAAGTAATAAAACCCCAGCTTTGTGCCTTAGCCTGTCAGAAAAATGTCTTAGTGGGTCATAACACTATTTGATATTCATCCTTTAATATGGGCATCTCTTTTTGTTGTTTGTACATTATAATTTTTTACAAAAGATTATAATGATTTTCCTCTGTGGTTTTGTCTCTGAATTTGGAGATGGGGAGGAAGTGTCCAATTAGTCTTTAGACAGTGCCTTGCACCATGATGGTAGACCTCTTTCTGAATTTTTTTAACCCCAAGATTTTATTGAAAAAGTTATGCTTATAGAAAAGTTTAAAGAATAGTTCAGTGAGCACCTTTATCTAGTTTCCCCAATTATTAATATTTTGTCACATTTGCATGCTCTCTTCCCTCCTTTACAAACACACTTACTTTTTACTGAACCGTTTAGGAATCCTAAATACTTCAGCCTGTATCTCCTAAGAGCAAGGATGTTCTTCTACATAACATAACACCCAAGGAATTTAGCCTTGATACAATACTACTGTCTAATATAAAGCCTAGAGTCAGATTTCCTCAGTTGTCCTAATATGTCCTATCTTTTTAATTTTTAATTCGAACTCATTCAAGGATTTTGTATTGCGTTTAATTGTCATGGCTCAATTTTTCTTTCATAAATTGACTCCTTGAAGTTTTTGAAATTTGCTTTGTTAGACTTTTGAAGGTTATCCCTGACAATGAAACCGTTCCCTACATCTCCTGTTATGAATTTTAGGTGGCCTGGGCACAGCCATTGTCTGGTCAGTATGCCCCATTGACATCTATGAAATCTTTGCACTGACATTTAGTACTGCTTTCAAGGACTACTGTGGAGCATTACTTGCTCTAATAAGTAATTATTTAAGTGAAAATGGAACTCCAAATTATTAATTTGATAATTTTTCTCATATAATTTTCTCATATAATTAACCACTCTTCAATTTTGTGCCATAACGTGAACATTCAGTTTTATAGTATATTTTTAATAGAGCTAAAATTTTACAGTTTTCTCGAAACTAGCATTTAGAATAATTCAGAGGTGAAATTAAGTCTTTAAATCTCACACACCCACTGTGTAAAATGACATATTAAAAAAACTCTGTAAAATCACCCAAAGCAGAAGATGCTTAGTCCCCCCCAAAAGTAGTGAAATAGCAGACGTTCAGATCTTATCTTGAATTTGATTGAGGGAACATATGCTTCCTTGATTCATAGAGCATATGCTTCCTTTGTTTTGTTTTGGAAATATGTTGTAGCCTTGGTATTCATTGTTTCTACTTTAACGTTATTTGATGATAAGACCTTTTAAGTCCCGAATTATTTCTTTTTCCAGAGGTCATTCTCATATTGTTAAACTAATTTGGGGGTACGATTATAGTTACATTTATATTTTGTTTTTTGAAATCAGCTTATTTCAGATAACAGTTCAAGCTTGGTAATCACCAATACTTGACAATGCATATTGGGAGAATACTACTTTAACTAATTAATTTACTAATTCATTCAGCAGGCATTTACTGAGTCCCTATTGTGTGTCATGTATTGTGCTAGGGATGCCAAGAAGAATAAGATACAGCCCTTAGGAAGTTCACAGTCTAGCGGGGAAGCTGGCTGTGACTCACAGCATGGTAAATACTCTAATATCCACCAGGTGAATAGGAGAGAATATGTAATTCTTCCAGGGCATGGCTCACAGAAAGGTTTGTAACATGGATTTCACTAGGAATATAAGGAGAGAAAGTATTTGTGCTTTATCACGAACAGCTAGCTGCTTTTATTCAGTATTATTGTATAAAGTCCATTTTCACAATATGCTGCTGCACATTTCGCCTCTGCCCTCAAGACCTGGGGCATGGTATGAGCAAATGCCCAAGACACAGAAAGTCAGGGACTTAGGGCCAGGTGCTATTTTTGTCTTTAATTTACCATTGCTTCAAAATATTAGTGTCTGCCTTACCAGGAGAAGCCAGATAGGCTCTAGATTCAGGTAGGCCAAGGTTAAGTAGTAGCTCTGCTACTCCCATATCTGCTTATTAAAAGTGTGTGTGTGTGTGTGTGTGTGTGTGTGTGTGTGTGTGTGTGTTTGTCCGTAGTAACCTTTCTAAGGCTCAGTTTTTCTGGGTATAAAATAGGAATAATACCTATCTCCTAAGATTATTACCATAATTAAATAATAAATAATCTATGAAAGACTCTTAAGACAGTATCCTCTCCAGTTTGGTTTCACAGTATCAGCCTGTTGTCCAAATGTGTCTCCTGGATAGGCAGAAGTTTTTGTTTTTTTTTTATTTTTTTGAGACAGAGTCACTATGTTTGCCTGGGCTAGAGTGCCATGGCATCAGCCTAGTTCACAGCAACCTCAAACTTCTGGGCTCAAGCAATCTTACTGCCTCAGCCTCCTGAGTAGCAGGGACTAAGGCATGCACCACCATGCCCAGCTAATTTTTTTATATATATTAGTTGTCCAGCTAGTAGAGATGGGGTCTTGCTCTTGCTCAGGCTGGTCTCAAACTCCTGAGCTCAAATGATCCGCCCACCTCAGCCTCCCAGAGTGCTAGGATTACAGGTGTGAGCCACAGCACCTGGCCTGGATGGCAGGAGTTTCTAGGAGGTGAGTCAGAAGTAGCTTGGGGGCTGCAAAACTGGACATGGAGAGTTAGTCAGAAGGACCATACCCAGGGAGAGGCTGAAATCAAGAGTCAGATAACAGTTCCACTGAGGCAGCAGGATGAAACCAGATGTGTCAGTACTGGGCAAGGAAGGTGACAGAAGATAGACAGTGGGACCTAAAGAGGCTCTCTGAGATGCCAGGGTACAGTCCCAGGGCTTTGTGTCCAGGCCTCCTCTGGTAGAGTGGAAGCCAGTTAGGGGCTCCAGGCCACTTCTTGCACCTGTTACCTCTTTGTGCCCAGACTAACATTAAAACGGATTCTCCCCTGTGATTCATTACAAACCATCCAAATGAACCGGACAAGTGCTGCTGCTGTCTCATTCCCAGCTACTTGCCTGGCCTCCTCCACACTCTGGCAGTACTGATTTACTGATGCTGCTTAAGCAAACCATGTTCTTGCATGCCTTAGCGTCCTATGGGAATTGGGGCCCAGAGGAATCTATCAAAGTGTTGTGTCTCTGGTTCTTTTTTGTTTGGCCCAGGAATGCTGATAAACTATCTGAAGGCTAATGAGAAATTAGATTATCTCTTGAACTTAAATTGCCTCTTCCCCAGAGTTGTTCTTGAGCCTCCAGGGAAGGGAGAAAAGAAGATAGTAGTAAAAACGACATGATCCACAGTTCAGGTAGGGGCAGGGTGAGACGGGGCAGTATCCTTCTAATCCTACAGTGTCCTCAGACTGTTCACATCAGGGCTTGCGCCAGTTGATGTGGAGGGGCTTGGAAGACTGCCTGGGAAGTATGTAGCCCACCAAACCCGTGTGTGTCCTGGCTACAGGAACACTGCCTCTGGATCTAGGGATAAGACCTGGGGAGTCAAGTAGATGGAATAACAGATAGGAGTAGATTGAATGGACATGTGGACTTACCACAGCTATCTTTAATTATGATCAGGGTTTAGGTCACTCCTTCACAAACTCTCTGTGTAAAGCACCAGTTTTTTGTTTTCGTTTTCCCCATCTGCTATAAACCAGAATTTTTATAAAATATAAAATTACCATAGTAATATAAAATTGCTGTCATAGTTTCGTACTCTCCGTACTTACCTCATGGAAGCCTGCCATGGCTTAGGTGATATGTCTTTGCTGTGATCTACATGAGATATGGAAGTTCTCATAACCAGCTTTTATAAAGGAAAATCACACATTTATTTAAAAGAACTGATTATTTAAAAAACAAGTACAACCCTTATTTTACTACGTTGGCATTTTGCCAGGAAAGACTGCAGTGTGACTGCCCCTGGGATAGCAGAACGGTGGTGTGTGGCAGCTCCGCTCCAGGTCTGGGATGCACATGCTGGCACTTCTGCTGTTAGATATGCCTGTTCATGTTTGGAGCACCCCACAAATTTCTCCTGTCTGGCCTTGCTACAGCTCACCCCCCAGCTACATCCCCTACCCTCAGCATTCTTTCTTTCTTTTTGGATGCCATCAATGTATGGAGTATGTGCTCCTGCTGCCCTTACTGTTAGACATCATTTGATATTGTGGTTGTTTGTTCACCTGTCTCTCTTTGCTCTCCTACACTGTGAGGTTCATAATTAATGAACTAAGACAAAAGGGCATTTCTGGATGAGGTCAAAGAAAAACCATGTGAAGTAAGGAAATGAGAGTGCTACAAGGACGGGAAGATTTGGCCAGGCATGTGTATAGAGGGGTGTGAGATCCCTGAGGTAGAGTGTTCCAGGGCAAGGACCAGTGTGACTCTGGTTATGGGCAAGAGTGCCAAAGTGGAGGTTGATTGAAGTTTTATTGGAATTAAGGAAGCCAAAGAAATTTGAGGATGGTCTCTCAAATGGGTTGTCAACTCAGACCAATATCGAAGTCTTCTGTGATGATAGCAAAATTGGAGTGGGAAGAAAACTGTGAGCCATAAACCAGTCAGGAAGAGGCACCTGAATGCCATGACCATCAGAGGAGCACAGGTGTTTGCATGGGAGTACCAAGGAGTGGTCTGGGTGCCAGTGTGAGGAGCCAGGAGAGTGCCCTCCCTGCCGTTCAGATCCCACTGTGTGCAGGGAGCGGTACCCTCTAGGAAACAGTGTTCTTGGAGAAGAACAGGGTTTCAGCTAAGGCAGAAATGTCAGACTGTGTAACAGAAGAAATTGAGGATGTAGGGAAAATGTTGATAAGGAAGGTAGAAGTGGACAGGAGGAATCCACAGGTCAGCAATTCAATTGAGCAAATATTTATTGAGTGGTTGCCATTGCCAGGGACTGCACTAGGCACAGCAGTGCACACTGTGCCCTTGAGACAGAATATTGGGGATGCTTAAAGAGTGGGGAGATGAAATTGGGGTAACGATGGTTGTGCGGAGGGTCTTGCATCTTGTGGATGACCAAGGATGACAGAGCAAAGAGGGCATAATTGGATTGATGGTATTTAGGTTATAATTTATTCACTGTGAATGCTCATTTAAACTTTCCTTAAGACTAATTCTGTCAGCTTCCCAGTGAGAGCACTTTAACCTTCTGATATTTACCTTAAGTACAGAAGGCAGTATGGTGTAGCAGTGAAGAGGTTGGATTGGGGCCATTTTTTTGCAGGGCGAGGGGGAGGGTCTCTCCATGTTGCCCAGGCTGATCTTGAACTCCTGGGCTCAAGTGATCCTCCCGCCTCAGCCTCCCAAGCAGCTGGTACTATAGGCACGAGCTGGGGACACTTTTAAAATTTATTGATCAAATATTCTATGAGGGCCTACAATGTGTTTGGCACTGTGCTGGGCTGGAGGCAGACAGACACAGTTGAGGATATTAGGTCCATCATTTATTAGTTGTGTGACCCTGGGCAACTTACTTACACCATCCTCTATAAAACCAGGTTGTTGTGGTAATTCATGAAGAGAATGCAGGCAAAGCTTTTAGCATAGTGCCTGTCACATAGTGTGAGTGCCAAATAAACTTTTATGTGTTATTAGGCTCAATTTATCAAATTTTAATCTAATAAAACACCACAATATTAGTGTCTGTTATTTCTTCCTATAATTTATCACACCTAATTTTATGAATAATCGGCCAAAATACATAATTATCTTTTACAACTGACTCCCTACCCCTAATTTGGATTGACTTCACATTGTATTGATATTTGTGGGGGATGGCAGGGATTTCTCTTAGAAGTAACATTCGTTAGCTTTTTAGAGAAAAAAAGCAACTTCAGCCTCCCATCAATTTGTAGACTGTTATTTAAATTGATCCACTTTTTAAAACTTTAACCTGTTAAACAGGTGTTTGTACATGCAGCCTCCCTCTCAGCCCCCCTCAGCCACCAGATTAAACCAAATGCTTTGAAGCTGATGACTAGAGAATGTTACTATCTTTGGGTTCTGAGTCTCTGAGAGCCCAACATGTATTTTGTACTAGTTAATCATGAGTTAATCATGATTGTGCTTTCTGATATTTTAAAAATTGATGTTATAACTAAAAACAAAGCATGCATTCAGGTCTACTCTTTCCTTTACCAGTAAGAATCAGGTGGTTCCTCTCCCATGTCCCTCCACCCCCATTTATTTTTTTCTATTTTTGGTCATGACTTACTAAAACCAGAGTACATTGATTTTTGTTGTTGTTGCTGTTTTTCAGAAAACAGTGTAATAAAACTGACAAAAAATTAAAATACAGATTAATGGTATAGCATATTGTTTTCAGAATGGGGAAAAAAAGGGGCCTTTCATTGGACAGACTAAACAGCTTCAGTAATTTTATTGCTGGACCTGTTTCAAGCAATTATGAATGTTATCTTTATTGGCCTTCTTCAAAAAAAGGCAGAACACTACTCCTTTGATATTTTAAAACGGAATTCCAAGTGATAGCTCCCCTTTAAGAACAGACGTAGACAGTTATTATACTCATTGCATAACAGAGTATATGGGGCACAAACGCAGCAAATATACATGGCTTTTGTGCTGTGACGGCGTTTTCTGGGCCCGACTCCCCAGATGTGCTGAGTTTCAGCAGGTTGCTGAGTGGTAATCTGCAGCAGAAACTGAAAACTTACACTTACCATATCTATGCTGTGGCTTTCTAAAAACAAACTGCTACTTTCACGTTGCCTTTCTATTTGGTGTTATTTTCACTTTATTCAGATTTTGTGGATCTGCTAGAGTATTGCTTCTCTTTTCCTCACATTTATATGAGGGGTACTATTTAATGCCTTTTAAGTGCATTTTATTTTTTAGATTTGAAAGCTGTCTTTGGAATTAAAATAAAGAAAAAGTTTATAATCCAGAATTGTATTTTATTGACTAAAAAATAAGCACTGTGGTTATATTACATAGGCAAATTAGAAGTTAAATGAAATTAAAATTTTCCTTTGGTTAAATGATCCTTTTGGAAGGGATTCTTGGTGTTAGACTGTGTAGTTGGTGAGACTGAAGTTTCTTGGGCTTTTTCTCTCCCTAGTTGTTTTACCTTGAGGGGGTTATTCAGTCTGAGCTTCAGTTCATTATCTGTAAAATGTGTTGGTACTTAACTCATGGAGTATTGTTAATTGATTAATGAGATAATGAATGTGAAATACTTAACAGATTTCCAAAAGTATAGTGATAATATATGTTTGCTAGTAGCACTACTAACAATATTTTTTTAGAATTTAAAAAAGAATTAATCAAAAGTGTCTTCATAGCATCCATATGATAATTTGGTTTTTCTTTAACATTAATAACATGGTAAGTTGTATTAATAGATTTTCTAGTAGTGAACTATCCTTATATCACTGGAATGCACTCTGCTTGGCCATAACATTGATTATTAATTCTGTTCTTAAAATAGAACTAACATGTAACAATTGTTGACTATTGTTTCACTTTAGCACAAATCAAAACACATTTTTCAGTGCAGGATTAAGCTCTGAATTTTAGGCATATTTCAGAGAGCATTGTTGAACGAACTTCCCTGTTTTATGTGAATAATTAACAATGAGAGCTAGGAATTATCTACTTAGAAACTGTTGGTTGAAGCACTTACCACAAGAGGCATTTGTCATGTATCAGATGTGTGTATCAGTATATATTAATATAATAGGCCACCATTGTTCCATCCAAACTGTGCAAACTGTGGAGCAGGAAACTGCATAGGGAAATGACATTTTGTTTCTCCTTTTTTTTTTTTTTTCTGAGACAGGATCTCACTCTTGTCTGGGCTAGAATGCAGTGGCATCGTCATAACGCACTGCATCCCCAAACTGCTGTGCTCAAGTGATCCTCCTGCCTTAGTCTCCCAAGTAGCTGGTAGGGCACCACCATACCCAGCTAATTTTTTCTACTTTTTGTAGAGATGGGGTCTGGTTGTTGCTCAGGCTGGTCTCAAACTGCTGACCTCAAGCAATTATCCCACCTTGGCCTCCCAGAGTGCTAGGATTACAGGCATGAGCCACTGTGCCTGGCTGATATGCTGTGTTTTTAATGTAGACCTGGGAGAATGGACAGTGTAGGGGGAAATTCCTGTACTTTGTTATTGGAAGACCTCAGTAAGAATCCCTGTGCTCCATCATTTACTAGCTGTGGTGAACTCTGAGCCTTAGTGTCTTCATTTATAAACTGAGCATTGAATGTTATACCTGCTGAAGTTGTTAGTATTAAGGATTAAATGAGTGCAAGTCCCTAGTACAGTCCTTGATAGAGACAGGACTGATTAACTATTGGTTTTCTTCCTTCTATATATTTTCCTTTCTTAATAATTATTTTTTGTATGAAAGATATAATAAATGCAGGTAGAGGGGCCAAATTGAGTTCCCTGTAGAGATTTTTTTTCTCACCAAAATGCCCTATTCTAATTTTTGTTTGAAATTAGCTTTTAGGCAAATGTTGAAGAAAGTTGATACATGGAAGGTAACTTTATAGTTAAGAAGGAGAATTAATATTCATAAAAATAAGATCTTCTTGCCATTAAATGGATTTTGTATATGGAAAAAAAAATAAGATCTTCTTGAAAGAGTTAAGTATAAAACAACACTATTGTTTCAAATTTTCTTTGCCTAACATTGGTATATTATATTACTGTGCTAGAATACCTCTGTATTCTGTACCATTAAAATAGTATGTTTTATTTTCACTTTACTTTAAAAATGACACCGCTTTTTAATTGCTTATTCTTATCAATACTCACATTTGTTTTCTTAGAAACATTTATTTCTGATATTCAGTAACTTGATATAATGTGATACTCAGATTTTATGGTGAGTTCTTGATAGAAACCATATCTGTTAATTAAGTTATTAATGAGGACACTTAATATCCTTGGCCCTTAGCTAGTCCATTACTGGATTAACGTTGGCTTTTATGGTTGCTTTTCCTTACTTTCTATCTCTGTTGCCACCTCCACACTCCAGTTATCACACACATAGATTGCTAGAATGAGGTAAGGCAATCTCTCTAGCATTAGTCTTCCTCTTTTCTCATTCGTCTGGCACATCTCTGCCATAACACCCCACATATCACATATGAGAAAGTCTGTACATTTTAATTTGATATTCAACTCAAGGCCCTCACCAACCTGCAGACTCAATTACCCTATAGCCCCATTTCCTGTTGCCTCTAACATAAACCCTCTCATCTAACCAAGTGTGGCTGCCTACTATATTTTAAACATTCCTTGATTTAAATTTTGTCATGTAATTTTTTCATCAACCTTTGAGTACTATATGATTATTATCTCCATTTTATAGATAAGGAAACTGAGGCACAGAGAAGTTAAGTAACTGGTTTAAGGAATCCACAGCTTTTCCTGAGAGTGGTCAAAGGTTGAACCCAGCGAGTCACTCTCTGGATGTGGGCTCTTAAGCACAGCCTTTCATAGGTGTCTTAATGCAGTCATCTTGAATGAGAGTCTGTGGTGTGACTTAGTTCTCCATTGAGTGACACATAGCACTTATTTGCATGGACCAGCCAGAGAATGCCTCTCTCAGGAGGTGACATTTCAGCCCAGACCTGGGAAGAACAGGATGGAGGAGGAGGGGAGAGGAGAGCATTCCAGGGACAAGGGAATGGTGTGTGCAAAGGCCTGGCACTTACTCTCTTATTCATAGGCAAGTATGGATGTTTATCGATTCGCCTTCATTCTATGTCTTTTGATAGCTTAAGCCAAATATGTCAATCTATTTTTTCAAAGTTTGTTTCTCATGTGATTCTTATACAGTTGGCATTTATTTATTTAATCATAGCAACTCTATGAGGTAGATCTTAATAGCTACATTTTACAGAGGGGGGAAAAATTGAGACGCAAAAAGCGTTGTATATCAGTGTAAGGCTATGTTCAAAAAAAAAAAAAGCGTTGTAATGTGCAAAAGCCTCACAATTAATAAGTGACAGGAAAAAAATGGCTGAGCTGGGGTGCACCTCAGTTTGTCCGAATCCTGTGATCTTTTCCCCATAGTGTTAATCAGTTATTCTAGATATTACCACAGATAATAATTTATACCCATACCTTAACAGAAGAATTTATCCCAACCAGGCTGTATACTAGTAGAGTACAGGGACCCTATTTAGTACTTGTCTCTCTCATAAACACCAATCACAGCTTTAGATATAAATAGTCAATAAATAAAAGTTATTTCCATGTATTAGTTTTGCTAAAGCCAGAGGCATTTCAAAGTGTTTTGCATATGGTGAAGCAAAATTTTAATAGTTGAAAAATGAATTATGTGCAGGGTACATGCATCATTTTTGTAAAAACAATAAAGCTATTTAAAAAATACCAGGCAGTGGTTCTGAAATCCATGGAACATAAAAACTAAGAACTAAGGCCAGCCTTATTTGTTTTGCAAATTTGGTCATTCAGCAAAATTTGTTAGGAGAGAATAATTTGAATTTTGTAGACTGTCATTTACATTCTCTGATTAATATCATGGATAAACAGATAAACAGTCATAGGTACTCCTGCCAGAACTACACATGGTCCCCGAGTTAGGTATCTCCTGTTTTTGTGGTTATAATACCATTGAAGAGTCACCAGAGTTCGAATTTGTCATCTTACAAATACTACTGCCTTATCAATGACTGCTCTATGGTTTTATTGTTAGTTATTTTTGGTAATTGACTGAATCTTTATTGTCTTGTTTTCCTGGTTGTCCTGATCTTTGTGAACCAGTGTTCTTAACTTCTGAATTCTCTTTGGTTGCAAGTGACCAAAACACACACTGAATTCAATCAACTGAAAACGAAGAGTTTATTGAGATAGTTGTGGGGGTGTGGCTCTCAAGAATCACCACGCCACAGGAGGGACACGAGTGCAGCAGGACTGGAGGAGCGACTGGAACTGGGTTTTGAACAGTGTCAGGAATCTCTCCTTCTTTCACCTCTGATTCTCTTTCTTGCTGTAGGCTCCTTTCTCCATACGGTGGGGAGTCCAGCCACCACAGCGCCACAGTTTACAGCATGAGCTACCAGAAAGAGACAGACCTGACATTCCCTTTGATTCAAGCCCTCCAAAATCAGAAAAGGGTTTTTAATTAGCCCAGCCATCCTAGCTTGACCTGGAAGTTACCTTATTTGCCCATTGGGGCCTGCTATGGCACAGGGCTCAGAAACCCTGACCTCACCTGGGACTGATTTTGGCAGGTCCACGTTAGATTATTAGAATCATGTCTGCTAGCTGATTCTTAATGTAGACTGGCTGCCCTGAAGAAGCCCTCTGTCTTTTTTTGCCAACGGCAGTATCTCTGTTGGCTAACTGAGTTTCCTTTCCAAACTAAGGGGACATCTGCAGTGTACTCAGCACATCTGCAAATCTGAGATAACTGGTAAGCTGAGTTCCTTGTGTAACCTGTCTCATCACCTGCCCATGCAACTGCAGGTGACCCATTTGTGTCTTTTTCTGCTGAGAAACATTCCTGTCTGTAACAGAATAATACTTTACATAGAATGACAAGAAATAACAATACTAGACAAATGTTTCTCTTCAAAAGAATTGGGACCATTGTCTTGGTATCAGTTTATCTAGTTGCTAAAGGAAAAGTCCCAAAGAAGAAATAATACTTTGCATTTATATCACAAGATTTTCAAAGAGATAAAGTGGGAGGCTAAAGGTCACTGTCATCTTTCATCTTATGAACTGGTTTTTGATGTTTTTTTTTCCCCCAGAACATTAAGAGCAGCTAACCACCTGGTTCCCTCATGTTATGCAAAATTATTGCATTTTAAAATCAGGTTGGATGTTATTTCTAGACTTGTAAGGGTTTCTAATTTGTAAGAGGATAGTTTTTTGGTGCAAAAAGGTTTGTTTTTGGAGTAATTATGCTGTGATATTAATAACTGTAGGAGAGATGGTTTTTGTATGTGATTGGTTGTGCTGTCACTTTAGTTAAATTATAAAACATTTATAATTAACTTAGTATTTGCAAGACACTGTTGTGTGCATCCTATGAGATTGCTAAAGATAAGGAAGATACAGCTTGTGCCCAAGCCCTGGAGGAGCTAAATTTGTACCATTACTCTCCTACCAGAGAGTTGTGGGACAGCACAGCAGAATTGCATCATGGGGAATGTCACCTACCATGCACATCCCACGGAGAGCGCGAGGACAATTTGCACCCTGCAGTAGGCGAGGGGGAGAGGTGAATCTGCTGCTCCTGCAGGCCTGCTTGGTCCCTGCGTGCCTCTCAGTGTGAGTACCTCTAGGATTTAAAGGTACCCATTTTCCATACAGCATAGCTTCTAAATGTAAGCCAGCAAAAACTACTAGTGCTCACCAGGAGAAAAAGTAATCAGTTTTGATGGTGGAAAACCCACTGTTTTGGACTTCTTGTAAGACCATGTGACAGTCTCCAGCAATGGGTTCCTATGGGATTTTCAAGAATACCATTAACTAGAGGAAATTTTTGCCTTATATGTTTAGAATTTAGTCCCTACATAAAATGAGCTTCCAGTGAAATAGAGACATGAATAAGATGCATTCTGTGTTTCTACACAGAAGAGAGCATTTAATTAGCTGGTGTGTTTGGTTTGGGGGATAGTATCAGAGAAGATGTGGCATTTGAGCAGAGCTTCAAGGGAAGAAAAGGATTGTAATAGGTAGGAATGGGTAGTGGAAGGAATAAATTTCTGGTTCAGCAAACCATGTAGTTAATATGGCGTTCAGGGAATAGTGAATACTCTAATCAGCTCTGAAATATGTGGGCTTTATTATATTATTATAAGAGGAAAGCCTCTACCTGTAGGTTTGGATCAGAGTGGGGGAGGGGAGCCTTGGAAGCCTTGGTGAGAGTTTGGGTTTTATTATGTATGTGGTAGGGAGCCATTAAATTTTTTTTTTTGTCATAGAGTGAAATTAGCCAAGGTATCACTCCCAGGCATGGTCAGGCTGGAATCCTGAAAGTTCAGAATAGGTCCTTGCAGACCGCCCCACCAAGGGGAGGGGCACTGTCTGGAAACAGCTGAGAGGAGATGATCTCTTCCAGGGGAGAGCTGCACTTCGTGATCAGACTGGCTTCCTGAAGTGTGTGCAGAGTAGGAGGACACGAGGGTGACAGACCCTCAGCCCATTGTGCTGCCACTGACTGTGTGTTATATACGCCATCAACCCAACAATTCAGTGTGACAGTTACTGCTTTATGAAAGCTTGTCTCTTAAAGAAAGTAAGAGAAGAGCAAAAATATATATATTTATAGTTTTTTATATTTGCTCATATAGTTATTTAAAAATTTTTGTTTTTATTATGATTTTTTAACATAAAATTTCTCGTGTTAACCATTTTTTTTTTTTTGGGTAAATTGTAATTTTTTTATTGGAAAACAAATATACAACTTGGAATGGATTTGAGGCAAATTGTGCCATAAGCAGATTTTCTTTAAGTGGCTAAAACAAAGTTTAAAAAGCAAGTAACAATAAAATGTTTCTGGTACAGGACCAGCAGTACAAAAAAATAGTGTACGAGTACCTGGATAAAATACACCTGTTTTGCAATAGTGCAACTTTTAAGAACATATTGTTGACTGTCCATAGTCCACGCAGAGTTACAACTCCACACTTCAACAACAACATGCTGACAGTTCCTAAAGAAAACTACTTTTAAAAAGGCATAACCCAGATGTTCCCTCATTTGACCAACTCCATCTAAGTTTAGATGTGCAGAAGGGCTTAGATATATTCAGAGTAAGCCACATGCTTGTTACTTGATCAATTTTCTAAAATAAGGTTTCAGGACAATGACAGTAAGATAAGGGAAGAAAACATGGAGGAATGAAGTCCTAATTACTATACATGCATATTTTTTTGACCTTTTACAGATAAGTTACCTTTTACAGATAAGTTACAAACAAAGAAAAGGCAAATAAACAATTTCGTACAAGAAATTGAACACATTCTGTACAACGTCTTCACTTTGCTGTCATCATTTGTACAAACTCTTCATAGTTTACTTGACCGTCACCATCAATATCTGCTTCCCTGATCAATTTATCAACCTCTTCATCTGTTAACTTCTCTCCAAGGTTTGGCATCACATGGCGAAGCTCTGCTGCACTAATATAGCCATTGCCATCCTTGTCAAACACACGGAATGCTTCTCTAATTTCTTCTTCACTGTCTGTATCTTTCATTTTTCTTGCCATCATGGTCAGAAATTCAGGGAAGTCAATCGTTCCATTACCATCAGCATCTACTTCATTGATCATGTCCTGTAACTCTGCTTCTGTGGGATTCTGCCCAAGAGACCTCATCACAGTTCCCAATTCCTTTGTTATAGTTCCATCACCATCCTTGTCAAATAGTGAAAAAGCTTCTTTGAATTCTGCAATCTGCTCTTCAGTCAGTTGGTCAGCCATGCTGCAAGCGCTATTGGTTTCCGAGACGCGACCACACAACCACTCGGCTCGCTAGCTCCACTCGGACTCTCGCGTTAACCATTTTTAAGTGTACCATTTTTCTGTGACATTAAGTACATTCACATTGTTTTGCAGCTGTTATCACCAACCATCCCCAGAACCTTTTCATCCTCACAAGGTGAAGATGTGAAAATCTTCACATCTGAAACTGCGTACCCATTAAACACTTAACTCCTCATTCCCTACTCCTCCCAGCCCCTGGCAACCACCTTTCTATCAGCAGTCTCCAACCTTTTTGGCACCAGGGACCAATTTTATGGAAGACAATTTTTCCACAGATGGTGTGGGGGGAGAGGTGGAGCTCAGGCGGTGATGTGAGCCATGGGGAGCAGCTGTAAATACAGATGGAGTGTTTCTTCCTCACCTGCTGCTCACCCCTGTGCTGTGCAGCTGGTTCCTAAGTTTCATATTTTGTGGAAGATAATTTTTCCATGGACCAGGGTTGGGGCTGCCATGGGGAGTGGCTGTGAATACAGATGAAGCTTTGTGTTTTGCTTGCTTGACCTCCACTCACCTCCTGCTGTGGGCCTGGTTCCTAAGTTTCATGGAAGACAGACAATTTTTCTATGGGGTTGGCGGGGTGCTCTGCAGCCCAGTTCCTAACAGACTTACCAGCAGAGGCTGGGGGTCGCAGTCTATGAATTTGAGTGCTCTGGGCACTTCACATAATCATATTCATATACAGTATTTGTCCTTCTGTGACTGGCTTATTTCACTTAGTGTAATGTCTTCAAGGTTCGTCAGTGTAGTAGCATGTGTCAGAATTTCCTTCCTTTTTAAAACTGAATAGTTTTCTATTATGTGTATATACCACATTTGATTATTCATTCATCTGTCGATGGACAATTGGGTTGCTTCCACCTTTGGCTGTTGTGAATAACGATGCTGTGAACATTGATGTACAAATATCTGAGTCCCTGCTTGTAGTTCTTTTGATTATATAACCAGACTTGGAATTGTTGCACCATATGATAATTCTATGTTTAATTTTTTGAGGAACAGCCATACTGTTTCCACAGTGCACTGTTTCCACAGTGCACAAGAGTTCCAATTTCTCCATATCCTTACCAACACTTGCTATTTTTTCGTTTTGTTTTGTTTTGATAATGTTGACCTATAGGTATGTAGTGGTATCTCATTGTGGGTTTTATCTTTTTTTTTTTTTTTAAACAAGAAGGGGAAGGGAGCCTCATTGTGGGTTTGATTTGCATGTCCCTAATGATCAGTGATATTGAACATCTTTTCATGTACTTTATTGGTAACTTGTATATCATCTTTGGAGAAATGACTAATTTAAGTCCTGTGCCTATTCTTAAATTGGGCTTTTCTGTTGTTGAGTTGTAGGAATTCTTTATCTATTCTATATATTAATCCCAAGTCTAACAACTGGGCCCAGTTAGAGACAATTTCTGTTGACTGCTTTTTTCCAGAGTATGGGTCATACACACTTCCTATTTCATTGCTTGCCTCATATTTTAGATTATTTTTTATAGCAGTTCTAGATTCTGATTTCCTCTCTCTCCAGGTTGTTGTTGTTGTTGTTGTTTTTAATAACTTGCCTAACGGCCGGGTGAGGTGGCTCATGCTTGTAATCCTAGCACTCTGGGAGGCTGAGGTGGGCGGATTGCTTGAGGTCAGGAGTTCAAAACCAGCCTGAGCAAGAGCGAGACCCCGTCTCTACTATAAATAGAAAGAAATTAATTGGGCAACTAATATATAGTGAAAAAATTAGCCTGGCATGGTGGCACATGCCTGTAGTCCCAGCTGCTTGGGAGGCTGAGGCAGTAGGATCGCTTGAGCCCAGAGTTTGAGGTTGCTGTGAGCTAGGCTGACACCACAGCACTCACTCTAGCCTGGGCAACAAAGTGAAACTGTCTCAAAAAAAAAAAAAATAAAATAAAATAACTTGCCTATGTTAAATCTGTGTACTCTGTCCCTGCCATGTATGTGCCTGCTAATAACTCTGCTTTTTGTTTTTATTTTTAACCCTGGCTTCTCAGGGTTAGCCCCTGTGTTCTGCATGACTGATTGGTCAGAGGTTGTACTATACCTTGAGTTGATGGGTCTTATGTGAGTTCAGGAGCATATTCAAATTTCAGGCAGTTTTCACTCATGCCCAGCTTTTATTTTCTGCCAAGCCATTTCATGTCTCCTCTGGGTGTGCCACAGCCTTGTGGACAGGTAGAGATAAGTGGTTGGCTTGGGCCCTGCCTACTTTCTCCTGCATCCCCACACAGCCTTCCAGGTGGCCATGAATGCTTGGAGAGTGTATCATGTTCCTCTGTGATTGTCTCATTTTCTGTTAAGTTTCTGGCTAGTTTGCTGGTCTGTTTGCTGCAGCCAAGGCCACATCCTTGAGCTATCTGAGGTTCTAGTCTTCCTGCTTGTCTCTCACTCAGGTGGCTATAACCAACACTGCTGCTGGGCAGGGGTGTGTGTGTGTGTGTGTGTGTGTGTGTGTGTGTGTGTGTGTGTGTGTGTGTGTGTGCTTTTCTTGTGTTTTCTCAGTCAAGTTATTCTCCTCTTGCAACAAAGCTGGTAGAACTACCATGCTGACAAAGCTGGGAGTAAGGAATAGCAGCCTTGGGCAGGAATGCCATAGGCTTCTACTGTTCTAACTCAAAATCACTAGCTTTTAATCAAGAAATGCCTTTGGTTGATTTCTGGAACCCTGATTTAAATTTTTTTTTACAGTTTAGTCTAGTTTTTCATTGCCTTTTGGAGGGAGGCTTTAGCATGCTGCTATACTGTAACTCTAAAGATGATTTTTAAGTACTGAAGGTATAGAGGAAGCCATATTATTACGATTGAGGTGGATGTTGGTTGAATATTCTTTTTTATGTGAATGTTTTTATTTTTATTATAAATAGAGGTTTGGGTTTTACTATAGTATCGTTAATGAGATACTTTTCATATATTTTCTAAAAAACTTTAGTACTTTGATTTTGCTAATTTCAAAAGCTGTATGTTTTTAAGAAGTATTAAATTTGAAAAGTATTTTTGCAAAAGGATTAGATATATTTGAAAGAAAGACTGATTATTAGCAAGAAACTTTTTTATGTTTAATCCCCTTTTATGTTTGAGATATGAATGTTTCTGGAAATTTTACAATTATCTCTCTTTTGAGATATGAATGTTTAAGAGAGTTCTACAATCCTCTGCTTAAAAAATTCTTTTTTCTGATTATAAATGTAGTACATTCTTGATGAAAATGAAACTTAGGAAGGCAAAAATAGGAAAATAAGAATCATCATAATCATACTATTAGTACCAAGGAATAATTACCATATAAACTTTGATGTCTACCCTGCCAGACTTTTTCATGCATATTTTCTGTGAGGTCAAACCACGTATCTATCTCGAAACTGGCTTAAAAAAAAAAAACCAATAAAATTTGGTGAACATTTTCCTTTAGATATTCCTATAAAACATAATTTCAAATGGCTTCCCATAGATGTCAATAGTATATATGGATATTTAATTTATAGCTTGCTTATTGTTGGGAATTTAAATTTCTTCTTTTTTACCTATCATTTCTTCAGATCAAATTGAAGAGCGCTTGCTGAATTGGGCATGAACATTTTCAAAGCTTTTAATAATATTTCCAAACTGACCCCTCCATACCCATCCCCAGTCCCAATTCAGGGTTTCACTGGCAGTGCACGAGTGCATTCTAATGATGCTTCCCTTCTAATATTGGCTTTTATTAAAAAACAAATACCTTTGCTAGTTTATTAGACTTAAATGTTTATTATTATTTCTGTGTCTCTTATTTTGTGATTGTCTTTATATCATATTATTTTTTAATAAAAATTTATTTAAATTTATTTGTCATATCACCTCATGAATCTTGATTCAGATCTTGGTCTGAAGAAATTAGTTTAAAAAGAGAAGAAATCTAAATTCCCAACAATAAACAAACAAATTAAGATAAATGTCCATAAATACTATCAGTATCTATGAAGCCATTTAAAAATTATGTTTTACAGGAATATCTAATGACGTAGGAAAATGTTCACCAAATCTCATTAGTTTTTTTTTATTTTTATTGTTTTTAAAAAGCATATTTTATTAGTGTAAGACAGGTGCATAGTTTAAACCCATACAAAATATGTGTGAAACAAGTCTGGTCGGAGTTCCCTTTTAACAAATGGAAATGAAGCTTTTATTTTCTTTAAGAAGAAAATCCTACGAGGTTATCTATAAGGATTTATTTCTTTTGATTTTTAAGTAATGAATAAACCAGACTGAATTATATTTTCTTGTAAATACGCATTTTATATTATGAATCTTTGGATATTGATTTGCACTGTTCTATCACAACTTGGTTATATTTAATAGCATCAAAATTCTTATTAGACTTCTGATAATCACATGGAGAGACTCGATTGAAATATGTTCCCCATGTGTTCATATTTGATAGTTTTATTACTAAATTTGGAAGCTAGGAATTGACTATTTTCCTATAATTCTGGCTATATTTAAGTCCAAACTTCCCATCCTAAAACCATCTGGTCAAATGATATTTGTTCAAATTTATTAATAAAATTAGAAGAATCGTGTAGTGTTTCTGTTCCCATAGTTCTTTGATGTGTGTGCTAGGCAGCAGTAGTCTCAAAAGCAGTAAATAAACAAAAATATTCAGAGGCTTGATGTAGCTCCAGCTCTGCTATATCTGAAGGGCAAAATTGTATTATGATAAATGTGGCTATATCATTCATTATCGACTAGTACTTATACTTAGATTCCTTTAATGTGATTCAAGGTCTCAGACCAAAATAAGTGCCAAGAAAGATCACATTATCTGAACAATTAGAGCATTTGCACAAACTCTTGGGAAGCTATTTGTTGGCTTTTTAACCAAAGGATCAGAATTTCTTTTTTGATTTCTCCTTGGCTATTAAATATCTCATAATCCATAATATTCATTAACTGTAGTGCTCAGAAATCCTTATTAGACCATTTTCAGCAAAGTATAAATATAATTTCCTTTACAGTACTGTCCTCTGGTACAAATTGATCCACTTACTGTCTGCTATTTATTAGTTCTGGAGATTAGTACTGAGTAATTCTCATGATTGATAACAAAAACATGTGGGCTTTAAAAAATTGATGGTTATCCAAACATATTCTCCTCAGAATTGTTCTGCAAGCTGTTTTTACTGTATCTATTATCTTACTGTTAGTCATTTGTGAATTTTTACTTTCTCTTAAGAGCTACAGCAGACTAGACTATTCTATTGAAAAAGGGAGTGAATGTTCATAAGGTGTTTCCTCCTTTCTCAGAATCGCGTAGGCTACTCATGATATATGAACAGTAGAATTATTACAATGTTGGAGCCTACGCTATTCTGGACTCCTCTTAGAAACATTCCATATTGATAGGATTTTTTTCTGTAAACCTATTGAATGCTATGTCCTTGTAATTGTGCTATGCTATAAATAAGTTAATTATTTTAAAAAATGATATAGAGCACCAAGAGGATAGAAAATGTATTTGGGATAGATCAGTGATTGAGTACGTTGGAACCCAAGTCTAAAATAAAAATTCACTTACAAAATGCATGTCGGTTCTGATATAAATTAGAGTTTTGTTTTTCCTTTGGAGGCAATTTTGAAGAAAAATTCACATATTTTTTAAAATCGGATTAAAAATAGTTTGTTTAGGTATCTGTAGCTTTAATAGTAGGAAAATAGCAAATGATGAACAAATTCTTATTTGTTTGAAGCTCTAAGTTGCTACTCATTTATGTATTTCAGCAGTACTTATCCCAATAGCATCCTGAACATTATGTTTACTTGTGAGGTGTGAATGGTTCTTGATTCTGTAGTCACTTAAAAAAGAGTGGTATAGATGTGAAGGAAAATTGTTTTTAGAAAAATAAAAAAAAATTAGTAAATTTTGGAGTTTTATTCTAAATACTTCTGTAAAAGTGCAACAAAAATAATGGTTTTTTAATGAATCAATTTACAGCAATTTAGTAAAATATTTAAAATCTCTAAAATGTTTATGAGACAGTAGAATATTTTGTAGTGGAAATAATAGGAAAAACATTTTATAGAAATTTTTTAGGATTGGTAATTATATGTCTGGGATGATTTAGGAACCTACCTGAATGATGATTTAAGCTTTTTTTTTTTTTGAGGCAGAGTCTCGCTTTGTTACCCAGGCTAGAGTGAGTGCCATGGCGTCAGCCTAGCTCACAGCAACCTCAAACTCCTGGGCTCAAGCAATCCTTCTGCCTCAGCCTCCTGAGTAGCTGGGACTACAGGCATGTGCCACCATGCCCGGCTAATTTTTTCTATATATATTAGTTGGCCAATTAATTTCTTTCTGTTTACAGTAGAGTCGGGGTCTCGCTCTTGCTCAGGCTGGTTTCGAACTCCTGACCTTGAGCAATCCGCCCGGCTCAGCCTCCCAGAGTGCTAGGATTACAGGCGTGAGCCACCGTGCCCGGCCTGAATAATGATTTAAAACAGAATTTTATAGAGAACTAGAAAGTGGTTTGTGAATGGCTGATTCTTAAAGTTCCATTGATAACCTTGGGGAGAGGCAGAACATTCTAGTTTACATGCAATGTATGTTTCAATCATTTTACCAAGACAGAGTTATATAGTTAAATATTTTGGCCAAAGTCAAAATATTTATACTAAAATTCTGCTGACATGAATATAGCTAATTTGGAAATTAAATATTCACTTAAGTACTATTTAATGAAGGGTACTAAAATTTCTGCAAGATAGGTAAAGGAGGATATATTAAATATTTATGTTGCTCTTTTTGTAGCTGAAATGTCTGTAACGGGTGAATTATAATTTGTAACATTTTAATGCAAGAGGTAGTAAGATATTGTTATTAATATATATTAAATAACTAAATATTCAATTGATACTTGAAAGGCAATTTAAAGGAAATTGTAATGATTCTGTTCAGAGTATATGAGACAGTCCCTATTTTTAAGTAAATTGTGAGGTTAATTTTAGTCTGCTTCCCAGCCCGTGTGTGTGTGTGTGTGTGTGTGTGTGAGAGAGAGAGAGAGAGGGAGGGACGGAGGGAAAGGGAGAGACACTTTGGGTTAGGGCCATCAGATGGTTTCTTTGGTAGTCATCAGAGCTGTTCACAAAATTTTGTTTTTCTTGCCTTCTAAGGTCATGGTACTATTGTACTTTCCCATCTCCTTGAAGTTCAAAATGATCATGTCACTTGTTCAATGAAATGTGATACATATGCCTTCTTGGCAGAAGACACACGTATCACATCTAGGCAGAAGCTGTAGGAGCCAGTCCTCAGTGTGCCACTGCCTAGGGACTGGTGACATTCCAAATCATATAGCCTCCATCAGCTTGTAGCCCACAGTAAGGACTACGTGGCACAGAGTACCCACTATCCTGAGACGGACACATTGTGTGAGTAAGAAATAAACTTACGTTGTATGAAGTCTCTGAGATTTGGGGATGCTTGTTACTGTTGTGTAAGCCAGTCTAACCTGACATATGCTGTTTCTACAATATATGTATAAAGTTAAGGAAGAAGATAATACATTTCTTACCAACGAAGGTACCTATTTATTTCCTCAACCATTTTTGTTAACATTTACTGTGGGCTAGTCACTGTTCAGATGCTAGGAATACAGCAGGAACAAACTAGTCTCTTCTTTTCTCAATAAACTTCTTCCCACTCTTCATAAACTATTTAGGGGTCTCCTTTACTATAAAGCCACCTTCTACCCTCTAAGCAGCTGGTTGCTACTTTCTCTTCTCTGCTCCCATAGCATTTTGCACATAGCTTCGTTGTGGGACTGATACCATGTTCATTCTATTTTTTTCTTGCTTTCTAAACTAAACAGTTCTATAAATGTTTTATATATAGTACATATAATTAAAATATAAAATATGTAGACAAGGCAGGTTATACATTATATAAAATGTATAATAACAAAAGGATATATACACACACACTCATTTGCGTCATTCGTCACATTTCAAAAAGTATTTTTTGAATGAATAAATAAGGCTTTCTGTGTGGTCTTTTGCTTGAATGTGATTTGGGATCAAACTGTGAACTTCTATATTTGGGGCATGTTCTCCAAATGCCTTTGCTCTGTGATTTCAAATTCAAGATCATTACTAATGGATGAGAACAGGTCTATACCAAATTACCTGGGCAGAAATGTAAATGAATGGGAGAGGAGGAAGCCTATTAACTTGTCTCTGTGCCTCTTCCCTTTACTTAGCTATAACTGTTAGGTCCTTATACCAGTGTTTCTCAATGTTTTTTTCATTATCACCCCCCTGCCCCAAGTCTTTTTAAACTTTTCCCCCCATTTGCCCCCAGTGAGATTTTATTACCATAGCTATACATGTATCTCTTTATGTATTGAATGTATATCTCTGCTTTATACAAAACACAAAAAGGAATAAGGGGTTTTTGCCCCATAAGAACCAGTTTTCTTGGTTGAGAAAGCCTTAAACTAATATTTGTAAAACATAATTTTTTTCCCTTTGTAGGAGGGCCTTTCCACTTCAGTAAGCTAAATTTAACTATATTGAGTCAGAACTCTGTTGTCTGATACACCTGTGTTTTTATAATAGCTTTATTTTAGGCTGATTATTATTTAAATAAGCATGCTAAAATCTTACTGTATTGAGAACATTGGCAAATTAACTTTTACATATTTTGTAGAAGTCAATCTTTCTAGATTGAAGGTCTCTAAACTGCACAGTTCCATACAGGCTATATTTATTTGCCTTTTATTCCTTTAGTGAGTATTTATTGAGGTATACTGTGGGCAGCTGTGTCAGAGCCTAGGACCCAGGTCGTGGAGTTCAGCCTGGTTCCTTTATTCTGTGTTAGCCAGGATGATAAAATGGATTATGTATACTTGTCCAGTGCAGAGTTACTTTGA
Organism: Microcebus murinus; assembly: GCF_040939455.1. NCBI lineage: Eukaryota > Metazoa > Chordata > Mammalia > Primates > Cheirogaleidae > Microcebus > Microcebus murinus. The sequence continues at coordinate 63,148,529 of NC_134112.1, forward strand.
CTGATTTTTAAACATTAGCAACAAATTGTAGGGGGCTCTTGGTGAAAAACCCTGGGAATTGGTATAAACCCCTTGTCTACCAGACTGTTATCTATAGTACATGGAAAGATTGAAGGCCAGGTCCCACAGAATGCAAAGTCAATATAGTTCTTATTTTCCTGTTATGCCATGCAGTCTGTGACAGTTGTCTGGCTATACCAGTGTACATTACTCTGTCTGCAGTGTGAGAATCTGCTTAAGTTCTTGGACCATTCTTGACAACCAGTATAGTATCCAAATACGTATATATGCACAGCAAAAGATGCAAACCTTAATATAGGGTTTAAAGAATAAGGCTCTGCCCCTTACCACTATTTAATTGCTAAAAATGAAGTATATAGTTTCAAGCTAAATTTCAGATTGTCCAGGAATTATGGGGCAAATCATGTCAGAAAGAATACAAAGCAGTACAGGTTATCTGGAGGCTTTGGTTTGAGTGGCCATCCACGCATAGAGCCTTTCATTCATTTATTTGTTACACAAATATTTACCAAGCTCCTAATCTTTGTTCTAGGCCTTTTGGTGAATAAGACAAAAGGCTCTCATTTTCATTCATCCTCTCTGTCCTCATTTCTTGGACAAATAGTGTAGGACATTCTAACACAGAGCAATTTTTCATTCATTCATTTAATATGCATTTGTTTGAGAATTTGTAATATGGGTACACTATGGTGAGATATTAAAAAGAGATATCATCTCTGCCCTCAAGACCTAGCAAGCTTATTTGTTCATCATTCATTCATTCATTCATTCATTCATTCATTCATTCATTCATTCATAAAAATGTGCATCGAGCTAGGCAGTGTGCCTGGTCAATGCTAGGGAAATGCAAACATGAACAAGAGGACACAGTTGGTCCCTGGAGGGCTACAAGCCCCAGCCTGGAGAGGCAAGCAGATCGTAACATCTTTGAAAGTGTTATAGTATGGTAAGTGATAATAATGAGCTCTTCCCACTGTAGTGGGAGAGTTATTGGGAGAGTGCAAAGGATGAGCACAGAAATGGAGTTTCCTGAATTAGTTCTGAGTAGGTGAGAGATCAAGATGTGACTCTTGATCTGACTTTTTAGTTGGGGCTGGAAAGAAGGGGTGGCTTGGAAAGGAGAATGTGGAGGGAGTTCCAGTTAGAGGAAATGGTTTAATCCATGATAAGGAGCTGTAAGGCACCATGACAGCTTTACAAAATTGCAAGTGCTTTATTTTGATTTGGCTATAGGAGGTGGTGCTGGATGAATTCTAATCTAGTGAAACAATTGCACCATAAATGCCAAGAACTAAATCCTGGTAATATTGACACAATAAATAGTTCAACAAAACAGTCCAGAAATGAACAAACATACTATGTAATAAAGTGTGTATCACAAATCAAAAGTGTTAAGTAATAAATAATACTAGGGTAATTGATGAGGTATTTGGAAAAAGAATAGATTCTTAACACCATATGACTTTTAGTCAGGGCTTGGGGACTAGAAACTTAGAAATTAGAGAATTATATTTGCATTCTGTGAATTAAAACTTAAAATCAACTCTAGTGAGTCAGAGGGAATACAGATACAACAAGTTACCTTAAAGAAACAAATATCTACCCTACTATATCACCTCATTGAATGTGTCAGTTGTATAAACAGGGCCACCTTCATGGGCCCTGAATTTGGTTTAATGTTTTCCTATTGTTGCCCTCTGGAAAGTCTTAATTTTTGAAGTTGGGGCTGACATGTTTTGTGTTTGCATTGGACCTTACAGATGAAGTAGCAGTCCTGCCTGTGAGGTTGGTCATCCATGGAGACAGGGAGTTACAGAGCCAGGCATTAGAAGCAGATGTCCTCATGCTCTCTGGAAGGTTGCAGCCGACCGACCGAATTCAACTCTTCCAGCCACATTAGCAGGACCGTCTGTATTGAGTATGTGGATGCCTCAGGCTGTCTAGGCTATTGCCATTAAACGTTCCATTTATTTGACAGTCTTTCTTCTTTCCCCTTTCCTGCTCATCAGAGAACATTTTAATTGTGATTTGGCTGCTTCTGTGGTTTTCCTGCAGGGAGAGGTCTGGCTGGTCATGCTGACACTGTCCTTCATGTAGGAAGTTGGTTACTACATTGGCATTCTGCTTATGTGCTTCAGTGAGGTTCTTTAATATGAGCCTGCCCCTGTGAGATTGGCCTGCTTCTGTTAGATTTCTGACACAAAAGGCTCAAGTCCAGGAATTGTGCTGGTGAATTCATCAGAGTAGTCAAGTGTAGAACAGTGGTTAAGAATGAGGGCTCTGAGGCTGGGTGTGGTGGCTCAGGCCTGTAATCCTAGCACTCTGGTAGGCTGGGGGGTGGGGGTGGGGGGGGCAGGAGGATCGCCTGAGCCCAGGAGTTTGATGTTGCTGTGAGCTAAAAAAAAAAAAAAAGGAATGAGGGCTCTGGAGTCAAGACGACAATCCAGGGATCAATTGTGGGTCCTGTCACTTACTATAATGTGTGATCTTGGCCTCCCTCTGTCCTTTCATCTGTCAAATGATAGCATTAACATCTACCTTAGGGTGGTGGTGAGACTGAATGAGATAATGCACTCTATATCAGGGTTTCTCAGCCTCAGTACTATTGACATTTTGTGCCAGCTAATTCTTTGTTCAGGATGGGGGCAACTCATCCTTTCTCAGGGATGAGTTGGGGCCGTACTGTGCATTGTGGGATGTTTAGCAGCATCCCTGACCTATACCTACTGCATGCCAGTAGCTTCTCCTAAACGCCTACAGTTGTGACAGTTGAAATCTCTCCAGACATTGTTAGGTGTTTCCTGTGGATTGAAGAATTGGACCTGGTTAGGAACCACTGGTCTAGATGTGTAGAACAGTGCCTGGAGAAAAGAAAACACAGGTTTTGCAATAATAATGATAATAGTATACTAATGATGATAAGATTCTGGGGCCCCTGGGAAAACATTTGTCAGTCTTTCATTTATCCTTTGTTCTTTATATTTTTATATCCTTGCCAGAATAAACTCCATATGGGTTAAGGAATAAATGTAGAAAGATCTACCTTTAAAAAACTTGAAAGAAAAGAGAAATAACAAGTCTTTAGATTTGCAAATAAGGAAAAGGGTTCCAAGCTCAAAAGCAGTGGTACTTTCGTGATGTTTAACTTCAGGTTTAAATCACATTGGGGGATTTTCTTCCATATAGATGCCACTACATTAAAAATAAACATGCATAATCTGTAAAAACATTGTAGTTATCATTATTAAAAAGCAGTTTGGATAAAATGTGAGTAATATGACAGATAAAATGGTATTAAGAAATCAGCATAAGCCAAAAAGAAAACCAAGTATTTCCTATAGGTAAGGACAGAGGAAGAAATATAGTCAGCCTATAAACATTTTGTGTCCAAATTTAATAATTTTTAAAAATTTCAATCCTTTCTTCGTTTAAATTGGCAAAGATTGTAAGCAGTAACATCCATCCTCTTGAACAGTTAGAGGAGCCTTTTTACATATTCTTTTTAGGACAATGGATGGATATAACCCTTCTGAAAAGAAACATGATATTAAAAATACCCTAAAAATTGTCATACCTTTTAGTCTCCCCAAATAACATTTGGGAATAATACCTACAGCATAATCTGAAATGTAGACAAATATTTATGCATGAAGATGTTTATTGCAAAGTTGTTATGACAAAAGCCAGCTAAGTGTTTGGCATTAGGGAAGGTAGTTAATTATAACATATGATAATCTGTAGTCCTCAAAACAATGTTTCTAATGTTTAATGAAATGTTTCTAATGACATGAGAAATTCTTATACTGTTAAATGAAAAAAGCAGGTTTTTATATTGCATATATGCAATATATATATATAAAAGACTGGAATGGAATATGCCAAATGTTAATAGTATTTGTTCCCAGAAGATTAGATTATGGATAATTTGTGACAGTTAGTCATAACTATGTGATTAAATGGATCATTTCATTGCAGACTTAGACTTTTTTTGTTTCTGTTCTTTTATGTAATGCTTATTTTTTTATGCATTTCTATGCTTGGAAATGAAGAAAAAGGGTTTAAGCGATGTTTCTCTGAGTAGAAAAAGGAAAAACAATTGACAGTGTCTTAAAATACAGCTTTATTTTTAAAGAAATGCCTTATACATTATAATATGAAATCAGTTTTGAGGGGTAAACTGCCTTGGATGAGGTGAATTAATGTTTTTTTTTACACCCTGGTTCTTTTTGTTCATTCATTTTAAAAGATGTATTTATTGTAATATGGCTTTTGATGAAAGAATCTTTAAAATGTCCACTTTTATATTTATAGTATGTGCAGAAGCTTATAATCCTGATGAAGAAGAAGATGATGCAGAGTCCAGGGTATGTAAATTAATCAGTGAATTTTAAATTGATTCCCTTGTCATATATAAGGAAAATAATAATAGAAAAGTTCTTAACAGGCATACGGGTTAACAGGAGACATAATGGAATTATTTTGACTGATTCTTTTTCTAGTCTCATCTCTGATAGCCTACTTCTACTTCAAGTTCTGTAGAATTATTTTTATCCAAAGACTACCTCTTTGCATAAAAAGAGAGATGAACATATATGCTCACTGCAGTTGTGGCTTTATTTCTTTTGCAAAATATATCCTGATGATGAAAAATGTTTTCAGTTGTCTTTCTCATGGTGATGATATTATTTTTTTGTAGTGTTTCTAGTAAAGGAAGATAGTGGGAAAGACCTTCTGCTCCTATTAATTTATAACAACAGACGTTTACTCTGAAACAAACAAATTACAGTAAAATCACATCCAACATGTCAGTACAGCAGTTATTTATTTAATTTTTAAATCTGTGTGTCTTGATAGTTTGCTCAGCAGCTGACTTCTTAGAGGCCCTAATGTTTCTGTAAGAATTCAGCCAGTCTGGTTTGAAGCAGGTTTTAAGCTATGTCCTTTAGCTTAGTTCTCCCATGATTTATTTATTCGGTAAAAAAGTAAACTAAATAAGAGATTAGTGTGCCTGGAAATGGAAAGTAAGAATCTACTTTTTTTTTTGAGTATATACTTTGCAAAAGTCCCTCTTATATCTTTAGCCTTAAAAAGCATAAACAAAAACCTATTTCTGTGGCTGGGCTCCGTGGCTCACGCCTGTAATCCTAGCACTCTGGGAAGCTGAGGCGGGAGGATTGCTTGAGGTCAGGAGTTAGAGACCAGCCTGGGCAAGAGTGAGACTGGGTCTCTACCAAAAAATAGAAAAATTAGCCAGGTGTGGGTGGCTTATCTGTAGTCCCAGCTACTTGGGAGGCTGAGGTGGGAGGATCCCTTGAACCCAGGAGTTTGAATTTGCTGTGAGCTACAGTGATGCCATTGCACTCTGCCTGGGGCGACATAGTGAGGCCCTGTCTCAAAACAAACAAACAGAAACCCAAACCAAAACGAAAACCAAAACCTATTTCTGTAGCTCTGAAAAATACTTCAATAAGATTGAGTTTTAATTTGGAAAAGCAGATACCGTGTCCCTAAATCATTATATTGTTGAGCTCCTGAAATATATGTGAAATCAAGTAGTAAGAGATTGACAGCACAAGGATTCTGAAGCCCTCTTTTACTCCTGGATCCATGGGGATTCCCAGCCGCAGGGTCATGGGAGCTCATTTTTCACCACCAGAACATAAATTACTTTGATGAAGCTCATAAATTCTAGCCTAGAAATTACATTGCCTTAGGATCAAGGTATTTTTACATGCTGTCACCACTCTGTATAGTCTGAAAAACTAGCCCGTGCCTGTTGTGTGTTTTATTTATGTGTTTAGCAGAAACAATAGTCGGTGACATTGTAGATTACACACATTCTTGATATTTGGGTATAAATGGATATGATAAAATTTAGTAATTGAGATAAGTTTTGATGAGCTGGTTTAAATTAGTAAAAATCTAAATTAAAGAACATTTAACAGTACAGTTCAAAAACAAATAAATAGTATCTCATTGACTTAAAAACTATTAGTCCTTGAGAGGAATTTTAGCTACCATGTAATCCATGAGATAGGTAAAGTGTTTTGGCTGGCTCCCTCCAACTAATTTCTAACAGTTTTGTTGAGGAGGCTGTACCAGTTAAGATTGATTTAGCTGTGTAAAAGAACCTAATCACGTTGAGATTATAAAGAAAATACTGGAGAGGGATTATTGGACAAATGCTTGGAGATCTTACAGAATTCCAGAAAGAGTTCAAAGACCAAGCTGTAGCCAGCAGGCAGGAGCCTGCCCACCTCTTGGGTCCTTCCAGAGCAAGGGTGCAAGACTTAGAGTACTGTCTTTGAAAGGAACTCAGCTACCAATGTCTATTGCTATGTCTCTCAGTTTAAAATTCCAGTTTTCCAGGGGTTTCCAGTAAACCCAGCTCTGGTCAGGGTAGGGGCAGGCTTAACAAGTCCAGACTTGGCTACTTGGGAACCACTTCTATAAATAAGAGCAGTTCCTAGAGAAGGAGGAATCTTTGTGGGTTGGGTATTACTGCAGAGTTGTCCCTTATAACATCTTTTTAAGTTATTTTTTAATCGTTTTTTTATAATTAATGTGTTAACTGTATGTTAATGATTATAATAAAGTGCCTTCAGGTTCTTAATTACCTTGAGTATCCTCCCTTCTAAATATATTACTAAAAACTATATACTTTTTTTGCCTTAGAAACTATAAGGCAGACTGCACCATAATCCTTGGGAATGATTAGTACAGATTGCAAAATTAATTGCAAATTACAGATTATTACAGATTGCAAAATTAATGATTATTACAGATTGCAAAATTAATGATTATTACAGATTGCAAAATTAATTAGATGTAGACAGACATTAGAAAATATCCATGAAGAAAATGTATGGTGTATTTTGATAAAGTAACATTTTTTTTGGACATTTTGTATTTTTTCTGGGACTCTGTGTATCACCAACTTTTAAAATCTCTAGTATAAATAGGTATTTATGCTCTGATACAGACTCAAATAAAATTTAAATCCTTCAGAGTCATTTTGGAAAATAACAAATTGGATTTTAGTTGGAATGCCTTTAGTCAATGAAAATTTAAGGGTTGTATACATCTAGCACATAGAAAAAATTGGTAGTGAAGAGCTGATACATTTTAGAGTGGAGTATTTCTTTGTTTAGTTACTCCACAAATTTATTTTGGAGTACCTTCTGCATAATTGGCCCAGTACTAGTTACACAGTGGCAAGCAAAATGGACAAGTCTCTGCCCTTAGAGCTTAGAGTCTAGTGGCAGATGCAGACACTAGGCAAGTAAATTAATGGCTAATTACAAAATATGAAATGCTAAAGGGACAGTGAAACAAAGTGTAGAAATTAAAACAAAACACACCTCCCAAAACCAGCAGAGGGCCTAGTTCTAAGGAGGGGTTGGAGAAGGCTTCCTTGGGGTGAAACTGGAAGGACAGGCAGGGAGAGTCTTCTGGAGGCCTGCAGTTTGGGCTTGGGAGGGAGGCCTTTGAGGTTCTCCGTGAAGACAGGTCCAGACAGGTTCGGTTGGGCTGAGTGGCTGAAGTGAGTGGAGAAGGAGGGAATGGGGATTTAATTCTCAGCAAATGTGATGGCGTCCATTGAGTGTTTAAGCTGGCGGATGGGCGTTCTGATTTTACTTTTCGAAAGATTACTTTCAGCTCTGTGTACAGATTCTTCTGCTTAACAAAATAGATACACAGTGTTCTTTAAAGAAAATGTCTAAGTAAACCTTATTTATTAATTGGTTTTCTAATTTTTTTAATTGAAAGGCAGCAGAAATTTAAAGTAGGAGTTGGCAAACTTTTTCTGTAAGTGTTTTTTGGGGTTTTCTTTTTTTTTTTTTTAAGTGAAAAATGCATTTAATTTCAGAGGGTAAATATTTTAGGCTTTGGGGGCGGCATAGGGTCCCATTTGCAACTACTCAGCCCTGCTGTTGTAGCTTAAAGGTAGCCATAGATAGCGCATAAATGAAAGAACATGTCTGTGTTCCATCAAAAGTTTATTTATAGACACTTGGAATTTGAATTTCATATGATTTTCATGTGTCAGGAAATATCATCCTTTGTTTGATTTTTTTTTTTCCCTCTAGTCATTAAGAAATGTAAAACCATTTGTAGTCTAGATAGAGGCCATACAAAACATATTTACCAATCCCTGGTTTAAAGTATAGACCCTGCAGCCAGCCTGCATGGGATGAATCCTGGCTCTGCAGCTGATGGACTAGGTGATATTGGAGAAATTACCTGGGCAAGTTCATTTTCTTAACTCTAAAATGGTACCTGCTTCATGGGTTCTGTTACTAAGATAAAATGAGTTCATATTTGTAAAATCCTTAAACTAGTAACTGGCACATATTTATGCAATTTATGCTACACAAATGCACATACTTATGCTACCTAAATGTTTGTTTAACAAGCAAAATGTTTATCCTGAAATCAGAAATGTTTTAATAAAAACCAACATGGCCTCTAATATAATAAAAGTCACACTTAGGGTATATTGTTGAAGCCTCAGTGACCCAGAGGCAGATCTCTTACTAGGATCATGCCAAGCCCAGCAGGGAGAGGTGAGTCTTGAGAAGTGGGACAGCATCTTCCGAAAAGGTGGTTACAAGGCAGAGTAAGACATCAGAGATGTTTTCCAGAAGGAAGAGTGGGATTTTAGTGGAGATCAATATTCCTGCAGAGTGACAGCAGGTGAGGGAAATAGGAAATGGGAGCAGTGCAGTGGACAATTACCTTGGCAGCAGGATGTGGAACCAGAGACAATTTAGAAGTGTTAATTGATAGGAACAGAAGTGGGGGGGGAGGGAGAAAGAGAGAGAGGGGGGAGGGGGAGGGAGAGGGAGAGAGAGATAAAAGAAAAGAAGCTGGGCTTTTTTGTGAAAGCTTATTAGAGATTGGGTCAGGGAGAAAGACTTAAACTGGCAATAAGAGCGAAGGAGGCACATGATGCTGATGCCTCCCCAGCCTTTTCTCTCTGAGAATAGAGCTTCTTGGCGGGCAGGTGTTTACAGTTGTCTCAGTTTGAAGCTCTAGTCAGGCGTCCTCAAACTACCGCCCGTGAGCCACATACGGGCCGCCTAGCACATTTATCCGGCCCTCCGGGTGTTTTTGCCGCCACTGCCTGTCCTGCTTAGCAGCCGACTCGTCCTGGGCCCACAGTGCGCACTCTCCAACGGTCTGAGGGACAGTGAACTGGCCCCGTTTAAAAAGTTTGAGGACCCCTGCATCTAGATGGATTTTGTAAAATGAGAAATAACGTTTTGTTTGTTTTGTTTTATTGTGTTAGCCTTCCTCATTTGAAGAGGAAGAAGTGATTTTTGGTTGGTGTGATTTAGTGACTATCTAAATTTTCAAGATTTCTTGCATAGCAGTGAGTTAGTAGGCACCAGGGTCTACTTTTTCTGTGTTTGTGTGTCATCTTAGAATCTAGTTTGAGGTGAATATTGATCAGTTTGTAAACAAAGATTTATATACACCTTACCCTTATAGGGGAAAATGCAATGACTTCTCTCACTAGCTAAGTCTTTTATGTAGTCTATAAATAATACATAAAAATAGTGCACATATACATCGTTTACAGTATCAGTATACTGATACTGTAAATTTCCTCAATTCTTCTCAGGTTTATGATTTTCATTAATTTTCTGCCATCCAATATGGTTTGAAATGCTGGTTTAAATTTTCTGTTGTGAGTTTTGTGATGTTGGCGGCCATATCATACATCCACTGCTGCCCGCTTCTACTTGCTGTGGTGGGGCCGGCTGACTGAAGAGGTGGGGCCCTGCCCATCCACTCCCAGGGACACTCTGAGTGAACATTGGGATGGGAAAAGGTGGTGTATAGGTCTCCAGGAAACCAATCCACTGTCTGCTGCTTTTAGGACTATCCCTTATCTCTCTAACTCATTTTATAGTTACAAACTACCAGTGGTCACAAAAGAATGGACTTTTTGGTCAAAGTCAGTTGAGACTTCCTCTAGTCAAAAGGGACTCTGGAGACTTGAAAAGCCACACTTGCCAAGGGCATTCTGTTGGTCGTCACTGTCGTGGAATAAAAGTTTAGTGAGACTAGTATGCCAGTTTTCCTTGAGTTTATCTAAAATGAGTGCACAAGCACTCTTAGGATTCATTTTCCCTTGAACACACATTCTTTCGGAGTGGCAGTGTGTGGTTGCTTGCTCCCTTCTGAAAATTACTCACTGTGAGGGCAGTTACGATGTGCAAAATGTATTTAATATCCAATGCAATATATGTTTAAGAATTTACTTGCTTCTAGACAGTTTATCAAGTTTCAAAGGAAAGAGCTACATCTTAAAGAGTATTAAACTCAGTAGAGTATGTATATTGATGAATCTATACCACTCCCCTGAGACAAGTTGCGTTACTTTCCCTTACTTAGTAGGCTGGTAGTTACTAGGCATCTAAAAATGAATCTCAGCATTAACCTAAAGTGAACTTGAGCACCAACAGTTCTTTCTAACATCCCTATTGATTTTTGTTAGGAGATTTTTATCGCTTTGAGTAAGATGGTACTGACTAATGTCTTTGTTTTTGCTTTTTAATCTGGTGTCCTTTTAGATTATACATCCAAAAACTGATGATCAAAGAAATAGATTGCAAGAGGCTTGCAAAGACATCCTGCTGTTTAAGAACCTGGATCCGGTAAGATAAATCTTAATAATAGAAATTATTTTTTTCAGTGCTAGTGTCAAGAACCATGCAGGATTCTTGAATTTTACCCTCTTTACAAGCTGACATTACTCTGAGGCAATGGCAAAGGCCCCGTCGGGCTGCGGTAAAGGAAGATTGAGTTTGGGGGATACAGTGCTATTGGAGCAAGAAGTAACAAGCCGGACAAACAAGCCGGTGTTTGTCCCGGGGAAGACATTATCTCATCCCTCAGGATTATTCACTACAAACAGCGCTGAGACGTGGTCCAGGTGAAGAGAGGTTAGGACCTTACATTCTTCGACTCCCAACAGGAATATGCAAGGATGCGCAAGGGCCATGGAGGATTGCCTCACTCCACAGCCAACAGTACTAATTATATTTGAATGTGTATAATCTCTATATTATACAAATTAAGAGTAACCTGTTACTTGGCTTTAAAGTGGGAGGGTTGTTGTTTATAAAGATTTTGAAGTCTGTCATCTTTGGTTTTGGTATTTAGCATACCCACTCTCAGTATGAATGAGCATGCTATTCAGATTTTACCTTGCACTCTGACCTAAATGTTCTCCTTCCTCTGTCTCAGTAATCTGAGATGGTTATTCGTTGCTTTACAGTCATTTAGGAAAGAACCCCTACTGCCATGTTCCAAATGTGAAAACTGAGTCAACTTTTGCAACTTACCTTATGTTTTTTGTTTGGTCAAACTCAGCATCTTCTAGTTTTCAGATTGATGACCTAAAGGAGAAAGTATTAAATCAAGACCCACTCTTTCTAAGATGAAGTCTTCTTAAAAAGAACATTTTTGGCCAGGCGCAGTGGCTCACGCCTATAATCCTAGCACTCTGGAAGGCTGAGGTGGGAGGATCGTTTGAGCTCAGGAGTTTGAGACCAGCCTGAGCAAGAGTGAGACCCTGTCTCTACTGAAGAAATATAAAGAAATTAGCTGGACAACTAAAAATATATATAGAAAAAATTAGCCAGGCATGGTGGCACATGCCTGTAGTCCCAGCTACTGGGGAGGCTGAGGCAGGAGCCCAGGAGTTTGAGGTTGCAGTGAGCTAGGCTGACACCACAGCACTCTAGCCTGGGCAACAGAGTGAGACTGTGTCTCAAAAAAATAAATAAATAAATAAAAATAAAAAGGACATTTTTATAAAGATTAAGGTATTACATCATACCAATTCTGCTATACTGGGTCATATTTATACTGTGAAACATTTTAAAAATCCCCTTTGATTATAGTATCATTTATGTTTATATCATATTCTCCGGGAACACAAATTACATTTTGTGACTTTGGAGAAATTGTTTTAGGCTTACACATTACAAATTTGTATGTCTACCCCTACGGCCAGATTACTGGCTCTGACTGGCCTGAACTTGACCATACTGAAGATCCATCAGTTACCTCACCCACCCATTTTCTTGGTGGCAGGAACTGTGTTTTTTGTTTCTTTACATCCACTTGAGGTAGCAGATACCATTCAAAGCTTTCTACATGCATTAGGCTCTCAAAAAGGAAACGTGGAACTAAAACAAGAATGCTTGGAGTTACCCTTTTATATTATTTAGGTGTGCAGATTTAATCAGAAATAATATTTTTGGATATATTTGTTATTTATAATAAAATGATGGTATTTAAATAATATCTAACTCAAGTCTTCTTAAAAGTTTCACCAAATCCTTGAACATAGTTACACTCCCGTGGTGTGAATTCAGCTATTCAGAGTGGCCCTGATGTGTCTTTGTCTATCCAAGTTTATTCACTCAGTTTATTCAATCCTCATTGACTGAGTACCATTCTAGAGGAAGCAAAGACCTGATTCAATAATCTGAGTTGGTATTGAAGGAAGCCTGTGGAGAAGACGTTCTCTAAACCAGGGACCAATTTAGTATTTAACTCTTTTGCTCCAAATGAGCACAGAAGACAGCAGTAAAATTCATCCTTAGTTTTATACTTAGAGGTAGGCTTCCATCAATGATTCTCTATTTTTTGACTAGAATTTTATGTGGGAGAATTTCGCAGGTCACCAAAAACAGTGCTTTTCAAGCTTTAATATGCTTAAATATCATCAGGGGATCTTATTAAAATGTAGATTTGGATCGAGTAGGTCTGGAATGCAGCCTGAAAGACTGTATTTCTCACAAGCTCCCAGGTAATGTTGATGCTCTTAGCCTCTAAGACACTTTAAATACCAAAGACTAGAGCTAGTATTTTGTTACTGTCTTACGTTATTTTGTCTGCATACTTTCCTATTCAATGGACCAGTATTTTAATGCTCAATAGTGACTAAGCAGTGATATTCTGGTGTCTGTACATTAAGTGATAAGCATGAATGAGATAGTTGCTAGTTATTTGTTGCTGTGATGCTGTCTATTCTATTCTGTAAATTAAATTGATCTTCCTTGCCATTTCAACTTTAACTTAAAGAATTATGAAAATTTTGGTTGCATTTAAAACTATTTTTTAAAAAACTTTTGCTAATATAGTCTGGCAAGGGGCATCTTTGCTTAACTAAAGTGATTATTTTGTAAATGTTGGAGGGAATTTTTTAGACTTATTTCACTGCTTTGCTGAAGGTCTTTCTGTATATATTTTATTTTATTTATCTTTTTTTTTTTTTTTTTTTGAGATAGCATCTTGCTCTATTGCCTGGGCTAGAGTGCGATGGTATAATCATGGCTCACTGTATCCTCCAGTTCCTGGGCTCAAGTGATCCTCCTGCATTAGCCTCCTGAGTAGCTGGGACTACAGACACGTGTCACTGTGCCTGGCTAATTGGTTTTTTTGTTTTGTTTTGTTTTTTGTTTTTTTTTGGTAGAGATGGGGTCTCACTGTGTTGCCCAGGCTGGTCTTGAACTCCTGGGCTCAAGAAATACTCCCACCTCAACCTCCCAAAGTGCTGGGATTATAGGTGTGAGCCACCACACCTGGCCTTCAATATATAGTTTAAAAGCCAGCTCATGGGGGTAAAAAGAAAAACCAAGTTCATGAATTATCTTTATTGAACATTTTATAAGGGAGAAGCAAACATGGTTACATAGTTGATCTTTTTTTTTTTTAAATTTGAGCTTAGGCTATTTTGATTTCTTTCCCTACTAGCTCAAATCGTTTTAGAGATGACATAGGATATAAATAAGTAAAAATTTCTTTTTCTCAACAAATTACCACCTGGAATAAGACATTTAGCTCTAAATAGCAGTTTGAATGTTTTAGGTTAAGCTCATATTTTAAGTAGCCTTCTAGTTTTTTATGATATAGATTATTTACAATAACCCAATTGTATTTTGATTGAATTATTTATTCAGCTCATTTAATCTGTTTATCATACACCTCCTTTCAGTTTAATTTCTTGGCTACTCACTGTGTTTCAAGGCTTGTATAAGGTGGTAGAGGCCACAGAGATATTTAGACACAGTTCTTGTCCTACTGGAAATTATAATTTGATGAAGGATATAAACGCATTTTATAAGCATAAGCATTTTGGTAGAACATGATAATTCTGTAATATGGTGGTCAGGGCATTGTGAGAGGATGAGTGCCTCCTAGTCCACCCTGAAGACTGAGAAAGTTGAGGATGCCAGTGAGCTGTGCCTCAGAAAGGGAGGAGGAAATTGCCAGTGGACAAAAAGTACAGTGTTACCACAAGAGCCTGCAGTGGAAGCCATCCAGGGATGGGAGCTATATCTCGAATGCCACGCTGTAGCACTGGACACACCCACAGGCAGTCAGCACCACTGAAGGGTTTTGAGCAGAGAGTGTAACAATCAGATTTGTCTAAGGTCCTGTTGGTGGCACTGTGGAGGGTAGAGTTGAAGAGGAAGGAATAATAGGAAGTGGGCAAGAACAAAGGAGTGGAGCTCCGTAAGGAAACTGTGCCATGATCTAGGGAAAAGAAGTGGACCTGAAGTAGGGAACAGGGAAAAGGGATGGACAGAAAGGAATGGTTTCATGAAATAGTCAGGATTAACAGAATTTGGTACTTAGTGGGTGATTTAACTGGGGCCCGAAGGAAAATGTCTAGGGTGACTCTCAGTGTCTAGCTGGAATGACTGTGAAAATGGTACCTTTTCCTGAAGTGGGAAAACTTGAAGGAGGAAGGGGAAACAGTAATTCCTAATTAACAAGAAGAATGACTGGCTTTGTACCTACTATCTCATTTGGATTTCCTGAAGTCATTGTTTAGCTTGAAAATCTTGCACTTCCTAGACCTCAGAACATTTTTCCTTGGAGTACTGTGTATTCCTATGTTGAATACAGCATTTGTAATTATTAATCTCTTTGAAGATATTCTTTTCATGAATATTTTAATGTTCAACTCAGTAGGCCATTTTCCTTCTGAAATATTTCTAATTTGAGGCTAACTGAAATAATTTTCTTATGCTATATGATAGGCTCTTTCATTAAAGCAGAGTAAATTGTTATTTCTTAAGTCAGAGCCTTTTACTGAGCTCAGTCTCGAATTTGCATTCTGTGGGAGAATTAGATGTGGATTTCCTACAGTAGTTGTCAGTCATCATGATAAGCCTCTGCATATTAAATATTTCCTAAGTTCTTTTCACTCAGTGCATAATTGTGGGGAAATTACATTTTGATTGACTGGAACAGACACCTGTCACAAAGAAATTCTAAAATAAATAATTTCTCTGTATTTTGTCAGGAATTACATTTTCATATATCCATGTATGAATTCTTCAGCTTTACAATATTTTAAAATGCAGGGAATTCCAACATAATCAGAAAATTTACTATAGCAATTTCTTAATCTTTTTCTCCATCTGACATTTAGAGTCAGACCTAATCAGTAAAGCTGATATTCCTCTTCCATGTGCCCTAAAAGAGTTGAAATATAAGTAGCAAGCAAAATGAAGTATTAGTAAACCATTGAATCAACCTCCAGAATTTTGATAAGTGACCATATGTTGCCTGGGTTGATGAATTCATTTGGGTAAAATGGTCCCTGTGAGGCCAATTAGCACCACATCAGGAAAGCCCTGTTTTATTGCCACGTTGGCTTCCTCTTCAGCTCTGGCTGCAGTTCCACACATAGGTGCCAGGACTCACACAGGGACCCACAGAGGGCATAAAAAACGACTTCCTCAAACCCATCCCCATCATTCTTCCAAAAGTTTTTCTTAGCCAACATGAAGATGCAAAATTGTGTTCTCTGTTTAAGCAGAGTTTGGTTTTTTAGTTAATTAAAAAATTTAAATCAATAAAAAATGTACAAAAATTTAAAAAGAACAAAACAGTAGTCAGTGAAAGGAAATCTCCTTTCCACCTCTGTCTCCCAGCAACCAAGTTACTCAGGAGCCAAGTTCTTTTAGCACTATTGTGTATATTTTCCCAGGGTTATGTAACGCATATACAAGTATATTCTTTTTAAAAACTTGGTGGCAGCAAAATCTATGCAGTGTTTTGCCCTATTCTTTTTTACTTTAACAATGTATCAGTATTTATATGGATTCTATATTTTTTAAAATTATTTTTCAGTACTAAATAATTTATAAAAGCTTAAATTGGTAGCTTTTATGTATTATAAAGCTAAATCACAAAAACACATTAATGTTGTGCTGTTGTCCACTGTGTTAAAACTATATACATAACAGAAGGGACTCTATAAGTAGCCAAAATAATATAAAAAAAGAAGAACTAAGTTGTAGGACTCACACTTCTCAATTTTAAAACTTATTACAAAGCTACAGTAATCAAAACAATGTGGTACTGGCATAGGGATGGACATACGTAACAATGGAATGGAATGGAGAGTCCAGAAATAAAATCAATACATTTATAGTCAATTAATTTTTCAACAAGCGTGCCAAGGCCATTCAATGGAAAAAGAACCGTCTCTTCAACAAATGGTGCTGAATGAACTGGATATCTGCACACAGAAGAACAAAGTTGGATTCCTGCTTCACACCGTATGCAAAAATTAACTTAAAAGAGATCAAAGACCTAAAATACAAGAGCTTAAACTATAAAACTCCCAGAAGAAAACCCAGGGGTACATCTTCATGGCTTCAGAGTTAGCAATGAATTCTTAGACATCAGAACCAGGCAAGGAAAAAAATGCAAATTGGATTTTATAAACAATAGCTTGGTTGTTCCTCAAAAAGTTAAACATAGAGTTACTACATGACCTAGCAATTCCACTGATAAGTATATACCCAAAAGAATTGAGAACAGGTATTCAAATAAATACTTGTATACAAATCTTCATAGCAGCACTATTCACAACAGCCTAAAGGTGGAAACAACGCAAGTGTCCACTGGCAGATGAGGAAACAGATTGTGGTATATACATATAGTGGAATATTATTCAGCCTGAAAAAGGAGTGAAATATGAAAAGTACAAAACCAAACATATTCTTACCATATACTTCAGGAATCACTCACCTTGGTCTGTACCCAAAGGAGTTGAAAACTTAGGTCTACACAAAAATATGCACACAGATGTTTATGGCAGCTTTCTTAAAAATTGCCCATACTTGGCAACCAACATGTTTATTAGGCAAACAAATAAATAAACTGTGGTACCTCTAGGCAATGGAATATTATTCAGTGCTAGAACAAAATAAATTAGTGATGAAAAGACACGGAAGAACTCTAAATGCGTATTACTATGTGAAAGAAGCTAATGTGGAAAGGCTACTTACTGTGATTCCAACTCTTTAACATTCTGGAAAAGGCAAAACTCTTTGGGAGACAGCCCTTGTCACTGCTAGACTGCTCTCATTCTTATGCAGGTCTTCACATTGTGCTAAAAATCTCCATGTAACTTCCACCCAGCAGTCCCACTTCTGGCCTGTAGCACCACTGACTTCATAGGTGTGATAAAGATAGCTGATATGTTCCCAGGTAGGTCTTTCCTCTTCACCTGAATGCCCTGTTTCCTAAACTGTTATCCCTGAGGCAGGTTTTCAGATTTCCTGATTATCCTTCTCTGAGTGTTCTCTGGCTGTCAGTGACTCCTTGAAAGATAGGTATCTGAAAATCCCTACATGGTTTTTTTCTTTTTAATTTTATTTTTTATAGCTGCAGAACTTTTTGGTATATGGATATACCATAACTTATTTATCCAGTGCCCTGTTGATTAACATTAGTTTGTTTCTAATCATTTGCTGTTATGATAATACAATGAAAAATGCTGGTACACATGTCATTTCACAAATATCTCTAGAATAACTAACTAGAAAAGAAATAGTGAGGTGGAAGGGTGTACATATTTGAAATTTTATTAAATTTTGACAGATCGCTTTTTGTAGAATTTGTTCCATTTTACCTTCTCTTTAGAAGTCTGTGTGAGAATGTGTCTTTCCACAGGGTCTGTAACACAGAGCGTCATTCTAACATTTGTATCTTTTTTAATCTGACAAGTGAAAAGTGGTATCTCATTTCAGTTTTAATTTGCATTTCTCTTCATTTTGAGAGAAGTTGAGCATCTTTTTATATTTTTAGGAACTCCCCCCGCCCTTGCCCACTTCTGGAAGCTTTGCGGATCTTTTCTTTATCTTTGGTGTTCTAGAAATGCATTATGTTGTGTTGGTGGGGGTTTTTGGTCACCAGTTGTGCTGGGCACTTTTGGTCTGAAAACTTGTGTCCTTTGGTTCTGAAAAAATCATCTCGTATTTCTTTATTTACTCTCTTTTGTTTTCTCTATTATTTTACTTTCTTTGGAACGCCTGTCTTTTTATATCTTTATTGACTTTTTTGAGGTTTTTGGTTTTAGTTTATCTTCTTTCTTTTTTCTTTACTTTCAAAATTTTTGTAATGGTGCATATGAATCATCATACATTTGTCAAACCCATATAATTTACAACACCAAGAGTAAACCCTAATATAAACTATGGACTTTGAGTGATAATGATGCCAGCGTAGGTTCATTAATTGTAAGGAATGGGAGATGTCAATCGTGGGGTAGGCTGTGCATTGTGTAGGGGCACGTGTGGGGGCAGGGGGATATATGGGATGTCTTTCTGTTTAACTTTTCTATGAACCAAAAACTGCTTTTAAAAAGTCTATTTTAAAGGAAAAAAATTGGCAATCCTGTTTTTAAATTTGCAAGTTATCCATTTTTCTCTAATGCTATTTTTCTAAACATTGTATATATATTTTTTTGTCTCATAGATATAATATCATCTTGAATGTCTCTAGGTATACAAGTACAACTTTCTGAAAGCTCTCTACTGTTCCTGAAATATCTATCTCATCTGGTGTTTTACTGTTTATCTTAATCTTGTAGGTGACCAGAGGAGCAATAAAAAGCTGATTGAGAGCTCTGAGTAAGTAGGCACAGGACTGTCAACCAGTGCACTGTGTAGGTTGAGCTAACAAGGAGCCAGCTGCTACAGTGGGGAACTCCTAAATCCCAGCAAGTGAAGGTCATGTCCTGGGGCACCAGTGTTTACAATATCTGTTCTAGTTCTCTCTAATTTGTTCAGTTTCTTTCTGATCTTTTGCTTGGGAAGAGTTAGGGTCAACACTTGCTGCCAGGCATCCTGTGTTCAGGGTAGAGGGCTTTCGAAGGAAAGTGTAGACTGATCCCTGTAAGGACTTTAAATCAATCTATTTGTTTTCCATCTTTGTGTCTCAGTCTCACCATGGGAGAACCAGGTATTTCCAGTCCAGAGCTTCCTGGTGTCCTGCAGGGCAGGTTGGCCCTCCACGCTCATCTCTGCTACTCTGGTCTGCTCCCTCTGCCACATTTAACTTACCTTTGCCCTGGAACTCTCTCACCCATCAGCTGCCCCTTCCTGTGCTCTATACTGTTGTGGATTCCTATCTTCTTATTCCATATAAAATTCTTAGGAAGTCTCAAAAGGAAGAGAATCAAATGTGATCTGTTGTCTTTTAATTCAGAATATCTTCTTTCTTCAACCTGTTTCCCCTTTGCATCTCTTTTTCCTCTTGAATCTATCTCAGCTGCTGAATTTACTTACAATAATAATGATTGATTTTGGCCTGAGCAATTAGTGTTATACCCTTTTTATACCCATAGGGAGTATCTAGACCAAGGGCTCAGAACTAATAAGTGGCAGAGCAAATAATGCTCTAAAATTTTCTGTTACTATTGTACTGTACTTTTTTTCCATATCCATTTGTTTTGTCTATCAAAGGTCCTGGAATTGTTCCTGTATCTGTTCTAAGGAAAGATTTCTTTCACCTCCTAGTTTATTCTCATTTGCTGAAGTTTATCCTTGAGCCGTTTCAACCACACTTTAGCAGATTCAAATTTTATGTAGTTTAAGTAGTTGAATAATGGTTTTGATGTTTCTGACAAATCTGCACTAGTTAGGTGAATGGTTGTTTTTTTTTTTTAATTTTAATTTTTTTGTTTTTTATTTCAAAATATCAATTAAGGGAACACAAGTGTTTTTGTTATGAGTGTGTTGTTGTTTTGTATAATGCTTAAGTTAGAGCTTTTGGTGTGCTCATCACCAAAATAGTGTTCATTGTACCCAATAGGTAAGTTTTTATCCCACACCCACCTCTCACCCTTCTCCCCGCCCCCTTGGTTTCTTATGTCTTTTGTGTTAATTTGTGCCCCTGTGTACCCATCTATTAGCTCCCTCTTATTAGTAAGACCATATGGTGTTTGGTTTTCCATTCCTGAGATGACTTCTCTTAGGATAATGGTCTCTAATTTCCTCCATGTTGCTGTAAATGACATTATTTCATTCCTTTTTGTGGCTGAGTAGTACTCAATGATACATATACACACCACATTTTCTTTATCCACTTGTGAATTGATGGGCACTTAGGTTAATTCCCCATCTTTGCAATTGTGAATTATGCTGCAATAAACATTCAAGTGCAGGTGTCTTTTTGGTAAAATCACTTCATTTCCTTTGGGTAGATACCCAGCAGTGGGATTGCTAGATCAAATGATAGGTCTACATTTCTTTCTTTGAGGAATCTCTTTACTGTTTTCCACAGATATTATATTAATTTGTAGTCCCACCAACAGTATGAGGAGCATTCCTTTCTCTCTGCCTCCACGCCAGCATCAATTGTTTTTTAACTTTTTAATAATAGCCATTCTGATAGGAGTAAGATGGTATCTCATTGTAGTTTTAATTTGCATTTTTCTGATGATTAGTGATGGTGCTGGGAAAATTGGATAGCAACATGCAGAAGAATGAAATAGGATCCATATTTCTCACCATATACAAAATTAATTCAAGATGGATTAAAGACTTAAGTGTAAGGCATGAAACCATAGAAATTCTAGAAGAAAATGTAGGAAAAACTCTTCTAGACATTAGTCTAGGCAAAGAATTTATGACTAAGACCTCAAAGGCAAATATAGCAACAACAAAAATAAATAAATGGGACTTAATGAAATTAAAAAGCTTCTGCACAGCTAAGGAAATAATGAACAGAGTGAATAGACAACCTACAGAATGGGGCAAAATATTTGCAAACAATACATCTGACAAAGGACTGCTAATCCAGAATCTACAAAGAACTCAAACAAATAAGCAAGAAAAAAACCAAACAAGCCCATCAAAAAGTGTGCAAATAACACAAAGAGAAGTTTTTTAAAAGAAGATAGACAAATGGTCAACAAACATCAAAAAGTGGTTACTTTTTGAAGAGAATCTTAATGACAAAGAATAGTGACAGAATATTTGCCACAGTCATTTTTGGTTTTGCTTTTGTTTTTCTATTTTGTTCTGTTTTGGTTTTGGAGCTAAAGCAAAAAGCAGAATTGGAGTCAGAATCTAAGTATTTAGGAGATTTCTACATAAATCCTAGTGATGACTAATACAGGAAGTTTTAAAAACAGGTATCTTGCAAAGAAATTTGAAACAGTGTTTTTACTAACCTGGTCATTTCACAAGGTGTATGGTGGTTATTTTTTCTTTTTAAAGTGGTGATGATAGTTGTAAATATTCTGAGACTAATTATAATTACTTTCATTCAGATACTGAATATGAGTAAATATATAATCATCTTGTTTGTATGTGGTAAAGACTGTACTATGTATTTTTCTTTCTTTTAATATTATGTGTTTTTCTACGAAGACTTAATGGCAATGATGATATTTCCATTTCCTTGAGCTTGTTCACAGAAGTATAAAAGGTAATTATGGTTACTCAAGAAAACATGTTCTAGATAAACATAAAGATTCTATCTTATCTTTTTAAAAAATAGGAGCAGATGTCTCAAGTATTAGATGCCATGTTTGAAAAATTGGTCAAAGATGGGGAGCATGTAATTGATCAAGGTGACGATGGTGACAACTTTTATGTAATTGACAGGTAAGTTTGGCCCAGCCTTATACTGAAATTTAAAGAACCTTTTGTATAAAAGCTCAATGGTTATTATGGCAACTGACAAGTTAATATATGATAGTTGCTATTGTCTTTTTACTCTTATTACTACATAATAGGCACTGTAAACCTGTTGTGAATACATACAGTGAAACCATAATAGATCATGAAAAGAGGAATAGTTCATAGAGCAACTGATGAGTTTTTAGTATAGTTTATAAATCTCAGACATTTAATGTGAGCATCCTCATTTGCTAAATTGTATTTGAGAGATAGCATGTAATGGTATTAGCATGTAATAGATGCCTATTATGTGAGAATAGAAGTATAATGCAGCATCGAAGATGTTAAACCACAGTATAACTCAATCTGTGTTTTTTTAAAGGTTCTTTTTTATTAACTATAAAAGCAAAACATGCTCATGGTTTAAAAATTTCAAATAGGCCAGGCACTGTGGCTTATGTAATCCCAGCACTTTGGGATGCTGAGGCTGGAGGATCGCTTAAGGCCGGGTGTTCAAGACCAGCCTGGGTAACCAGAGAGCCTGTCTCAAAAAAAGGTTATAAATTAGCCTGGCATGGTAGCATGCGCCTGTAGTCCCAGCTACTTCCAAAGGTTGAGGTGGGAGGTTTGCTTGAACTCAGCTTGGGCAACAGAGTGAGACCTAGTCTGTAAATCAAAAAGAAAAATAAAAAAATAAAAATTTCAAATGTTTTAGCAAGGCATAATGTGAAAAGTCATCTTGCTGCTTCAGCATCTTTCAGTCAGTATAGTGAGTAGCTTGTGTGTCCTTCCAGAAGTTGTTCGTGCATTATTATGTTTGTCTTTAAAAATCTTTATAGACAAATTATTTTATTTAAATGAGCAGGCATGTGTTTGTATTGAAAATCTATTTTCAGAAAATTTAATTTGTGATTTACCTCATCAAAGACCAATGTGACTTTTGTGGTAAATAGATGAGTCCTAAAATGTAATAGGGGCACAGTCTGAACTGAGTCTTTATTTCTTCACTTTTATAAAATGATGATGGAGTGCTCATAAGACAACTGGTATCCCTAATACCTCGCATTTTGTGTAGAATGCAGGTCACCTTCCAGCCTGATTTATTGGATTACATTTGCTATCTGGGTACAGCTTGTGTTCAACTCAGAGGCCTTGCTGAAAATTACCTCTTCTGTTTCCTTAAGCCTCATTTCTTGATGCTGGCTCTGGGTGGTGTCTTCCATGTATCAGTCATGCATACTCTTAGGTCAGGGGTTTTTACTGATACCTCCATTCCCTCTTCCTTAGTGCTTGGTGACCTAATTACTGAGGTACTAGCCAGGATTTTAAAATAGAAAAAAACCCAGTTATCCCATATATAAAGCAAAGTCATGATTTTGGTGTCACTAACAGTTTTCATCAATGAAATACGTCAGAAGTTCAACTGTTTGTGTTTAATTGTAGGAGTATATGAGAACCGCCAATATAATACAGTAATAATAATCTTTTAGTGGGTATTTTTGACTATGAGAACTGCCTTCCATTTGTATATAGTACATTCCATTTTCAGTTAGATCCTCATCACCCACTTGACAGGTGAAAACACTGAGGCCCATAGATATGATGGGACATGGTTAAGATCACCCAAATGATCAGCATAGAGCCAGCCTCAGAGCCAGGTCTCCTGGCCCTGTTCATGTCCTTTCCATGACTCTGCACTGCCTGAAGCCTCGCATCATCAGAAAAGAAACCTGTACGAAAAACAGCACATGGCACGTTAACAGACTTTAGACTGCTGTGATTTCAGTTGGACTAGTATAGCTCCTGTTACTTCTCATCAGCACATTTTATTGTGTTGTATTTTACCCTATTCAAAGTAGTTAAGTGTAGAAAACATTTTCAGTGGAGAAGTGTAAACAGTATAAATAGAAGGGTTTAGTCTATACAGCATCTTTAATCTGAAAATCCAGAGTGCTCCAAAACCCAAAACTTTTTGAGCACCAGTGCGACACAAGTGGAAAATTCCACACTTGACCTTGTGATGGATCGCAGTCAAAACACAGGCGCACAACGCAGTTTATTCAGCATCCCCAAGGGGGTTACTGTATGGTGTACAGTAATCTTCTAATCAAAACACAGCCTCCTAAGCTGGAGACTGAAAGCCTGCCATTGTTTGTTGTTACTGTTTAAAGCTGATACAAGTATTCTGATGATACTACTGTACTTAGTTACCCTGAACACACACTTTTTTTTTTTTTTTTTTGAGACAGTCTTTCATTCAGTTGTCTTGGGTAGAGTGCAGTGGCATCATCATAGCTCACTGCAACCTCAAACTCTTAGGCTCAAGCAATCCTGCTGCCTCAGTCTCCCGAGTAGCTGGGACTACAGGCACATGCCACCGTGCCTGGAAAGTTTTTCTATTTTTAGTAGAGACGGGGTCTCGCTCTTGCTCAGGCTGGGCAGTCCTCCCACCTTGGCCTCCCAGAGTACTAGGATTACAGGTGTGAGCCACCAAGCCCAGCCACACATTATATTATTTTTTCAGCTGTATTAATGGCATGCCATATTTTTTTACTGGTAAGTACTTATGTGTGAATAAGCATAAGAAAATGATTGCATACTGGTAGCATATATAATAAATTCAGTGTCAGGAATGATGAAAACAACCAGACTGTCCACATGGGTGGCTAAGATAATGACATCTTTGCTTTCTGATGGTTCAATGTGTACAAACTTTATTTCATGCACAAAATTATTAAAAATGTTATATGAAATTATCTTCATACTATGTGTATAAAGTATCTGTGAAAATAAATGAATTTATGTTATAAAATGAACATAAAATGAATTTTATGTTAATATTTGAGTTCCATCCTCAAGATATTTCATTATATATATGCAAATATTCCTCAACCCCCAAAAATCCACAGTTTGAAATATTTGCAGTCCCAAGCATTTTGGATATAAGCAGTACTCAACCTGTACTTGAAAAATAATTATCTGCGGAACAAATTCTAGAAGATATCCTTGAAATAGTCATTTTATTCATGAATTATATTAAAAACTATATTAATAACTGTAGTCAGTGGCTTGATGTGTATATGTTTTCAGATGATTTTCTATGCATATACTATTTGGTTATATTCTTAGTTATATTTTCATCATTTATTTTGTTATGTTTTTATTGTTTAGTCCCATTTTCCTAACAGACACAGGGTCTGGGACAGATTGGCATATATTGATGCCCTTTTGTTACTTATCATCAGAGGGAATAGACAGGCTGGAAATCAGGTTTTATTGCACAGGGCTCTTTCCTGAAACAATGCTTCATTTTAATGATATTTTACTTGAATTACTTTTACTTCTAATTTACCTATGCCCAACAGAGGAACATTTGATATTTATGTAAAATGTGATGGTGTTGGAAGATGTGTCGGTAACTATGATAATCGTGGGAGTTTCGGCGAACTGGCCTTAATGTACAATACACCCAGAGCAGCTACAATCACTGCTACCTCTCCTGGTGCTCTGTGGGGTTTGGTGAGTGAAATATTTATTTGAATGTTGTCATTTGTAACAATTGTTATGACAGTAGCCAGGTAGACACAGTATTTTAATTCTAATAGGGATCATCAGTCACTGGGGAATTTATTACGCCGAACTGTAGGGCAGGAAGATTTTGCTAAGTCAAATCTCTGTGTCCTTTCCCTCACTCCTCCAGTCAAGTCATGAGCTCAGGACCTGCTGGCCCAGGGAAGGACACTCAGATTTAAAATGTTCCTGTCTTACCCCCTTTTAAAAGTAACCACCCATACAAGCAAAGCCTTCAGGGCTTTTTCTCAGATAGCTTTCTGAGGTAAGTATTATAATTTGATAAATTGGTGGTTCCCGAAGTGTGGTCCACTGAAAAGTAGCATCCATATCACCTGGGAACTTGTTAGAAATGCCAACTCTGGGCCCTATCTCCTGATTCTGACCTACTAAATCACAAATGCTGGAGATGGGACCCAGCAATTTGTGTTTGAGCAAGCCTTCCAGGTGATTCTGATGCATGCTAGAGGTTGAGAAACCAATATAAACTGATTCCCTTGGTGGTATAAATTGGTAACAACTTTGCATTTAAAAGCAGCTGTGTAGAGAAAAAATGCTTGGTGTTGGTGCTTCTCATGGAGCTGCACATCAGAATGACCTGGGTATTAACAAAATCCTCTTGGCTAGGGCCCCCTGCAGACAAATTCAATCAGAATCCCCAGCTGTGTGACCTGCGCATTATTACTTTTAAATACGTTTCTCAGTGGTGGTGTTTCTACAAGACTTAGCGGATTTGAAGATATATTTGGGTAAGGGGACAGGGTGGGGGGAGATTCTTTTCACATATGATAGGATACAGTTATTCAGTACTACTAAAGGTGATTCTGGGAGATGCAGATTTTGATTCAGTGGGTCTGGGGTGAGGCTCGTGATTCTGCATTTCTCCTAAGCTCCCAGGAGATGCCAGTGCTGCTTTAAGCGGCACCCATTTAGGGGAATGTTTACAGTCGATGTATTTTCTTTTTAGATTGTTGAAAACAACCCTCCCTATAGTTTTGATGTGTGTTTATTAGGTTATTTCTCTCAAATCCTTTTGTAGAAGGAAAAGAGGTTGAAATAAACATGAAGTTGGTTAACAGTCTTATTTCCAAGGACTACTGTATATAGCATTACATAAGTCACATGTTATTTAGTCACAGTTCAGCATTTGACTCTGAAGTGGATTCAGCTGATAAAAATATCTCTTGATCAGAGAAACAAGACATTTTACATTTTTTTAGTAGGACCAGGCATAACTGTATACTTATTAAAAATGTGATGAGTCACTTTTTTAAGTATTAGAAGAAAAATTGGCACTGTTTCAGGTAGAAGGAAACTCATCTGAAGTGTTTTAAGGACTATCAAAGATCTGAATACCCAAAGCTAACAAAGAAAAAAACTCCAAACCAATGCAGACCGTGGTCCACAAGAAGTGTTTGCCTGTCATCAAAGTGGTGGGATGAATCTAGAGTCTACCATAACCTATTTTATTAAGGAAGGTGTAATTTTAAAATGTACTCACCCCGATGGGGTTGCCAGCCAGGGTCAGATTGTCACAGAGCAAAGAAGCTTCCTTCTTGCACATCCTCAGGATAAGATTAAATATTTTGCAGGTTGTCCTCTTTGAATACATATAGTTTTCAGCCCTGGTAGAAACCATAATTAAGTATTAATATAATTAGGCCCAGAATTTCCCAGTGTGTGTAACATTTAAGCTTCCAAGAAGGATTCATCATTTTCAGAGATTTCTATTATAGTAGTCTATCCATGTTATTAAACATTATAAAAGTGGGCAGTTTGTGATAATCACTTTGGGGTACATGTGTAAGTGCATTAGCTTTTTTTAAAAAATTAGAATAATTAACATAACTATTTATGTTAATTACTACTACTTACTACTTACTTACTTACTACTCAAACCTGGTTTTGTTTTTTTTTTTATTTTTTTTATTTTATTTTTTTTTGAGACAGAGTCTCGCTTTGTTGCCCGGGCTAGAGTGAGTGCCGTGGCGTCAGCCTAGCTCACAGCAACCTCAAACTCCTGGGCTCAGACAATCCTCCTGCCTCAGCCTCCCAAGTAGCTGGGACTACAGGCATTCGCCACCATGCCCGGCTAATTTTTTGTATATATTAGTTGACCAATTAATTTCTTTCTATTTATAGTAGAGACGGGGTCTCGCTCTTGCTCAGGCTGGTTTCCAACTCCTGACCTCGAGCAATCCGCCCGCCTCGGCCTCCCAGAGAGCTAGGATTACAGGCGTGAGCCACCGCGCCCGGCCTCAAACCTGGTTTTTAAATCTACCTAACCCCTTCTCATGAAAGATGAGTAGAAAAGTAATTTTTATTTTGAGGTCTACAGACTGGGACTGGGCCATATAAGTGCAGTAAAGTTAAGCAAATCCCAAGGGAAAAGTCTTTTGTAGAATAGACTAACTCTGTAAATGATACTTGGTCACTGTTAGCCTCAGGGGATTAACTGTCTCTACATGGCCAGTCTGATAATTCAGAGAGTTGATTATTGAAATGACTTCAGGATGAAAGCATTTAAAATTCTGGACTTTATATATCACAGTGGGTGTGAAGAGTTGGACCACTAGTAGAAACTTCTTTATGAGAGATACAATTCATCATGATTATTTTCTAAATTGCTAAACTATTTTGGGTCTTCTCTGTTTTGCAGTAAACTCTGTCCATAAACCATCTCATTAGGTATATAATCAGGTTATGGGAAACTTTTATAAAATATAGATTGTAGAGCCCTATGTACAAAGACTTTCAGTCAGTAATGTCTGGGATCTCAGAAATCTTTTCCTTTTTTTAAGAAATTTTTTAAAATAATTCTGATACAAAGCTAGAAATGATTGAAATTGGAATTGATTTCAATATTTGTATGGATTATCTTATAAAATTTTCTCTTTTTAATAAATAAGAGTATACCAAGTCCAAATTACACCCAATATCAAAATTATAACAAAGTAAATTAGGGAATAGGATGTTCAATTTTCTAGTGTCTTAGTCCTTTTGGGCTGCTATAACAAACTACCATAGAATGGGTGGCTTAAACATTTAGTTCTCACAGTTCTGGAGGCTGAGAAGTCCAAGACAAGGCACTGACAAAAGATACAGTGTCTGGTGAGGGCCTGCTTCCTGGTTCACAGATGGCATCTTGTATCTGTGTGCTCACGTGGCGGTAGTGGGGAGGGAGCTCCCTGGGATCCCTTTTATAAGGGCACTGATACCATTCATGAGGCTCTCCCCTCTTGACCTAATCATCTCCCAAAGGCCTCACCACCTAACACCACCGTGTTGGGGGGTTAGGACTTCAACATATGAATTGTGTGGGGGACACAGACATTCATTCCATCGCACCTAGAGACTTAACATCTACACTGGCATTTTTCTTCATTGTACTTGTTCATTTAAATTTAGCCTTAATATGTTGGCATAGTAATTTATTAAATAACGTGTCCCAATTTTTATTTTATTAAAATGGTGTAATTATTTACCAGTGAATGTCAAACTAATATAATTATGGGGACTTTTATTTAAGAATTAAAAGAATATTTTATGAGAAATTTTTAGGGAAAATTTTTTGAGCTGTTAATCCTTAAAAATGTTCCCAGTTCCTTAATTGAGTTCTATAATTTTGAGGTTATGTAATATAAACATAAATAGGAAGATACTATACTATGAATATGATAAACACTAAAATTAGACCTTATTCGAGAAGAAAGTAGTTTCTTTGTGCCTTCACATATTTAAAAAGAAAATTCTGACATATGATGGATATGCAAAAGAACCTAAAGTATATAATTTTTCAAGATCTCTGACATATAATTGCTTTATGATTTAAAACATTTTTCTAATAGTGTTTTCCATGTTTTGTACTTCAACCTAGATTAAGAAACACATTAGTAACATCACAACATTTGTAATGCATTTGTTGTATATGGCTGAAATATTTAACAAAACACTATTTTACTATAAGGAATGTACCCCGAGATTTTGTTATTACTTTATTTTTATAAAAATGGTCACGTCCTACCTAATTGATTTTCACGCTTCTAGGGCTGCTATCCACAGTAAAGGAACACAGTGCTTGGATGCATTTTTTTAAATGGTACGACAGTGCCTCCTTGTGGGTATAGCCCAACATGTTAGTCAGATTTTGTTACAAATATTAATAAAAGTAAAACTAATTTTTCTTTTTAAAAAAAGAAAATATTTTATATATGGTTCTATATTATATTTTGTGCTTGAAAACGTAAGAATATGAAATGAGTTGCATTAAAAGTATAGTGGTGTTAATCTTTTATTTCAAAATCTTCAATTATTATTTGTTTCTTATAGGGAATAAAATAAAACTATTTGTTCAGACCTTTTTCTCCCTTTCCCCCTAAAATCTGCCTTTTAACTGTTTTTGTATTTGATATTCTGCCTTTAGGACAGGGTAACCTTCAGGAGAATAATTGTAAAAAATAATGCCAAAAAGAGAAAAATGTATGAAAGCTTTATTGAGTCACTGCCATTCCTTAAATCTTTGGAGGTAAGTGTGCTTTTATTTTCTTTTGCTTTAAAAGCTTCCGTTTTGCTGGAATATGTAGTTCTGTAGAAAAGTTTCTTTGAATAAAAGAGCCTATATTTTCATGAAATATATTCATGAATATATTTCATTTCATGAAATGAAAACATCAAATGGTAGTGTTAGATTTTATTACTCAGTATTTCAGTACCTTTGACTGCATTTGTTTTGTTATTTAAAAGTAATGTACTCCTACTCAGGATCTATAGAAAATTTATATGTGGTCTTTATCTAATAACAGACTTAAAATAATAATATAAATGTAGACAAGAGCCACTAGTTGTATCTTTACAGGAAATGACCTCGCTGACCTTTGCTGTTTATTCCTCTTCTCATTGCCTCTCCAAATTGGCATACTGTGCCTCCATCTTTGGCCTCTTCTCTTTTCATGCTACGCATATTTACTTGGTGAACATGTCAAATCCTGTGGCTTTAAATACTGATGCTCCTTGACTTACGATGGGGTCATGCCCCAATAAACTCATTGTAAGTTGAAAATATCCTAAGTTGAAATACATTTAATACACCAGCCTACTGAACATCATAACTTAGCCTAGCCTCCCTGAAACATGCTCAGAACACTTCCATTAGCCATACTCACTTATCCAACTGCAAATTTAAGATCCGTCCTTGGATGTCTAATAGTGATCTCAAACCTAACACATCCCAAATTTCTTCCCTTTGTCTCTTCCCCATCTTAGTAGATAACAACACCATCTTTTCCAGCGTCTTAGGCCAGAAACCTTGGAGTTAGCACTGACTCATCTGTTTTCCCCATCCACCTCCAATCTGTTAGTAATTCTACCTGCCCTATCTTTGGGATATATTTAGCATCTGGTCTTTTCCCACCAACTTCACCACCATCACCTTCTGTCTGAGCCTTCTTTACCTTTTGCCTGGTTTATTGCAGCCAGCAGAATAAGACTTTTAACACCTAGATTGTGGCACTCCTCGGTGTAGGAGCCTCCTCACACAGCTTCTGAGGCCTGCACAGTCTGTCCCATGCCTACCCAGTTACCCCTGGCCCACTTCCTCTTGCTCCATGTGTATCATCCCACTGTAGACACGCTAGCCTCTTGCTGTTGCTCAAACACATGTGGTTCACACCTGCTGCAGGCCTTTGTACTTGCCATCTGTCTGAAGTGTTCTCCTACATGATCCTGTGGCTCCTTCCCTCTTCTCCGTCAGTTCTTATTCCAGATGTCTGCTCAATGAGACTAGCTGTTATATTTTTATCTTTGAAGATAGAGACCTGTGTGAGAGAGTTGTTGTTACCCTAAAAAGTCAACTTTACTTCCCATACTTCATTGTTAAATTCAGTATTTTTCTAGATATTTTAGTCTCATATTTGGACTTTTTTGAGAGTAATTAAAGAGGGGTATGTATATATAATCTCCCCCACAATGTCTTAGGAAATGGCAGCTGTCAAATAGTAGTGCTTCTCCTTTCCAATGGCTCTGTTGGGATTGTCAGTTTATGCCCGGTAGACATTTTGGCCACATTACAGAACGCATGTTAGGCAGCTGGCCTTCCCCAGCAGCATGTCTCTTTAATTAAAAATAGGTCAGGGCTTGGAAATCTAATGCCTTTAGAGCTAGCCAAGGGACACAAAGAAGAAAACCAGGAAGGGATTTTGGCACTGGAGAACATGTACTCCATCTAGAGAAACAGCTGCTATTCCACCATACTTTTATTGTTGTCATGTGGAAATAGGGGCTGAGTGTTGGTGAGTCTTCTGATTTTTCAAGAGAAGCTGGAAATTCAAATTTTTATAAAAAATTTATTTTAAAATGCTAGAAATTAATTAGTATAACAAACACACATACAATCTACACACTGCTTGTTTTATTTGGCCTATAGGATACCAGTTTTTAACCTCTAAAGTAGATAAGATTATGCAATTAATCAGCTTCTATTTAATATTCTTTTTTTTTTTCTTTGTAGGTTTCTGAACGCCTGAAAGTAGTAGATGTGATAGGCACCAAAGTATACAACGATGGAGAACAAATCATTGCTCAGGTATAATATTTTTAAATGTAATACATTTTAGAGCTATATTCCAAAAGGTCTTTATACATGATAAATCTTGATAAAGTTTTCATATGTTTCTATAAATAGTATGCAGTGATGGATTAAATGAATATTACTTCTAGCAAATGACCTGTTAAAATGGTTTAATTTATAGCCATTAAGCTATTTGAATAGTTTTATTTATATAATTACCTCTTAATGAATATGTATTAAACCAAACAATAGTTTTCTACATAATTTAATATTTGAATGTGACATGAAATTCACAGCTATATAAAGAGTAATATGTCATTTATAAAAAGAAAAACCAAGTGAGTGTTCTATGAGATTAATGATGACCTGGAAGATAACATTGGAAGATATTGTAGTTTAGAATGATCAGTTCATGATGAAACCTCCTAAGGCTGCTCCCTGATTAAATTTACCAAGAAGGGAAGACACTGCACCATAAACTGTAATTGGTTTCCAAGCACTAAATGTGGGCCAACATGTTACTTAACTCCTAATGCTTTTCTGAGATCCCAAATGGAATCAATAATATTTACATACCTCAGAATGAGGTCTGACAAAAAGTGGAATTTGTGAAGACAGTTGGAATTCACAGGTAAAGCATGCAGATGGTAGTACCTACCCTGTTTCCTAGTTACATTTTTGAAGCATTGAGGAAATGATTTAAATAGATACTTAATAGATTCTATAATTTTTGTATCACAGTATTGGGCTCTTTATCTGAAATATTGTCTCTTTATATGTGAAACAAGATTCAAGGCCTATGAGATTGAAGAAAAGATAATTGTTTTAGAAGGCAAATAAACAAATCTCTCAACTACTGCCCCCATAGATAGAAAGATAATTAGAGCAGCCAGGGATTGAGAAGAAGTGAAGTCAAACAAGGCTAAGGTTCTGCTATATAAACTGGTAAACAATAAAGTATATAGCATGTTTTAAATGATTTTTTAAGGTTTTATTTTGAAATAATTGTAGATTCACAGGAAGTTGCAAATTAGTACTGAGAAGTCCCATGTACTTTTCACCCAGTTTCTTTCAATGCATCTTACATTGCTATTGTACAATATCAAAACTAGGAAATTGATATTGGCACAATCCACAGACTTTATTCAGATTTCACCAGTTTTACGAACACTTAGAGCATGCTTTGAGATCAAACAAGCAAAACATTACATAGCAGCTGATCTATTATGATTCAAAACACTTGAAAATTTAACATGAAGCTCTCATGAAAACCTGAGAGGGAAATATGCTATACCTAAAAATACTTTTACATATTAGTTGTCTTATAAGCATTTATAAACATACATGTCTGTGCTATATATTATACAAATCTAAATTCAACATTTTTGTGATATAATCTGATACTAATTTTTTTATAAAATCAACCACAGAATCAAAAAATAAATGAAATAAAGATCTTTTTGAATTTGTACTAAACAGTTTTAAAATACCTAAGTTTCTCTAGAATCGCTTTGAGAGGCTCAGAAGAGTCAGTGTCTGTGTTATTATCTTACATGGTGTGTTGTTTAATTCAGAAGGCATCCTTTGAAATCAAGGCAGAGTTGATTTGAAAATGAGAAAAAATGGGCATGGGGTTAGAAATGGCAACCCTTTTCTTATAGAAGTCTTTTCAGAGGCTTGAGATGGATTGTTGATAGACTGGCATTTCAGAGTTTGGTCCTTAAATATTTGTCAGAAAAATTAAGGCCCACATCTGCTTTCTACTACATCAAGGTGCTTTCTGCTCTTGGCCAGTCTGTGGGTTATGTTGGCCTACCACACCAATGGCTCGTTCTGTTAGGAGGACGCAGGTGCACATTCTAGCACTCTTGAGGAGTGCACGGTCTGCAGACATACACCTGCCGACTGAGGGGACGCTGCTGGGATACAACGGCAGTGTTGCCATTTCTTACCGTGTCTGCTGTTAACCTGAGTGAATTTCTCACCCCAGTGCTATCTGCCACATTTTCTTGGCTTTTAGAAGAAATGCTGTGGTAGATAGTGTATTTCAAATACTTTTACAAATGAAACCATTACCAGATGATTGTCAATCATAACCTCTCAATTGTAAGTTGAGATAGCCTGTTCCAGTGGGGTTTCACTTTTCAGGCAAATATCTGCACATTGGGGTTGGACTGATTTCAGGGGTATGATGGGCAACAGGATTATCGGCAGATACATTTGCATTTTCACTCTCTATTTTTGTTGTTTCATTCTAATAGGGAGATTCGGCTGATTCTTTTTTCATTGTAGAATCTGGAGAAGTGAAGATTACTATGAAAAGAAAGGTAAGCATTCTTAAGTTCTAAAAGATCCCATAATATTATCAAGGAATATAATAGATTTTGATGTTTACATTACACTAACCTTTACTTTTCATAGGTTGAGGAAAATGTAATATTTTCATTTATCTTGTCAGGGTATATCAGAAGTGGAAGAGAATGGTGCAGTAGAAATTGCTCGATGTTCGCGGGGACAGTACTTTGGAGAGCTTGCCTTGGTAACTAACAAACCTCGAGCAGCTTCTGCACATGCCATTGGGACTGTCAAATGTTTAGGTAGGGATCATAACGATGCTTGTGCGTCCTCTGTTTGAAATTGTTATGTCTGCATTTTATGCGTTCATGTTGTACAGATCATTTTACTGGGTTCATAAGTTTTGTGGTCCCCACATAACAAGGTTAGAACTCTCATTGCATTGTAAAACCAATTTGTGTAAGCCATTATTTTCTTTGAAAATTTTTACAAACAAATATATTTTGTTCTTTTGTATACATATTCCATTTTAAGTCATTAAAATAAGAATTTTAAGTACCTGATTTTTTTATGTCTAATGTCTATTAAACGTGTACCATGTTCCTCAAAAGAGAAGGCTAAAATACTCTTTTTATAAAGTTCATTGTTAAGATCTGTGGGGAAAGTTGGAATGTCTGTGAGAATCCTTACTTATCTCAGCAGCAGAAACAAAGGTTCAGGTTTGTCAAGGCATAATCGTATGTTCTTTGCTGTTTGGCTGTTTATTCCTTTCTTCTACCAGAGTAGCTTGGCAGAGATACCATCTTCAGCGAAGACATTTATATGTATCTGAGATTGTATATCTGAGAAATCTTACTTTAAAAACGAAAATTATAATTCAGGAGATAGCCATATGGATGATATTTTCTTTAAGAAAATTGATTCCACAGTAATTAGCCTCTCTGTGCTCTTTA
Source organism: Microcebus murinus (assembly GCF_040939455.1). Classification (NCBI taxonomy): domain Eukaryota; kingdom Metazoa; phylum Chordata; class Mammalia; order Primates; family Cheirogaleidae; genus Microcebus; species Microcebus murinus. Next base: position 63,183,892 of record NC_134112.1, read on the forward strand.
TCCACAATTCAATAGGGTAAACTTAATTTCAATGTTGTTAAGATTTGCAGGGATCTTCAGAATTAATTTCTTAGAGAAGTCATTTTTTTTTCTTTTTGGAGGAATCTACCTTGTTTTATTCAACACAATTAATTTGAGATTCACCCATATTGGAACAATTATCAATAGTCCATTCCTTTTTTTTTTTTTTTTTTTTTGAGACAGAGTCTCACTTTGTTGTCCAGGCTAGAGTGAGTGCCGTGGCGTCAGCCTAGCTCACAGCAACCTCAAACTCCTGGGCTCGAGTGATCCTTCTGCCTCAGCCTCCCAAGTAGCTGGGACTACAGGCATGTGCCACCATGCCCGGCTAATTTTTTATATATATATATCAGTTGGCCAATTAATTTCTTTCTGTTTTTATAGTAGAGACGGGGTCTCGCTCTTGCTCAGGCTGGTTTTGAACTCCTGATCTTGAGCAATCCGCCCGCCTCGGCCTCCCAAGAGCTAGGATTACAGGCGTGAGCCACAGCGCCCGGCCTGTCCATTCCTTTTTATTGCTGGGTAGTGTTTGTTGTATGAATACACAACAGTTTATTTTTTTTAATTGATACATAATAATTGCACATATTTAGGGGGTACATAGTCATGTTTTGATACATATATATAATGATCAGATCAGGGTAATTAGCATATCCATTTCAAACATTTATCATTTGTTTGTGTTGGGAACATTCAAAATCCCCTCCTTCTAGCTATCCAAAAATATATAGTAAGTTATTGTTAACTATAATTATACTACAGTGCCACAGATGACTATATTCCTCCTATGTAGCTGTAATTTTGTATCCTTTACCCAATCTCTCCTTGACCCTTCTCCCCATTACCCTTCCCAGCTTTTACTAACCACTATTCTACTTTCTACTTCCATGGGGTCAACTTTTTTTAGCTTTTGCACATGAGTAAGAACATAGGATATTTGTCTTTCCAGTCCTGGCTTATTTCACTCAACATGATGTCCTCCAGGCTCATCCACGTAGCCATGAATGACGAGAAGTCACTTTTTAAAAGGCTTTAAACAAGTATAATATTAACCAACTGTTATACTTGAATGGAAGAGAAGATAAGTAGAAACTAACAAGTAGTTTCCCTGAGTGGAGCTATTAGTAAGAGTAAAGGTGATGTGAGTGAAATTCTTTTAATCTTTTTCTATAATAATTATATTCACATTAAAGAAAATCTGAGAAATACAGAATATGTAGGAAAAATAAGAGTCACCCACACCACCATCACCACCACTCAGTGATTCTATGATAATTCCTTTTTGTCTTTTTTTTATTTATATGATTTTTTCTGTGTTAAACAATTTTGTAATCAGCTTTTGAAATTTGTTGTAGCTTAGGAATTTGCATATTTCATTATCTCTAATTTTCACAGTCTATTAGGTAAATATACACATGATAAATTATTTAGTCATTCCGTACTGGTAAATAGTTGAGGGTTTTGGGCTGCCATTTTTTGGGGGGAGCATTTTTTATACCTAGAAGGCTTTTCTATATATAAAGTTTTTCCTTAGCAGTGGTTTTCAGAAATATTTTTTTAAAAATGACTTTTGATATATATTGTTAGGTCATATTTATTTGTACCTGTTCATGTGCTACTAGCAAGAATGCCCATTCACCTTATTCTTGTAAACATTGCCTTTTTTTACCTTTGAAAATTTGAAAGGCAAAAAGTTGTATTTTAATTTATATTGTTCTGGTAGAGAATATCATATTTTCAATCTGTGTATTTATTATAAATTCAGTTTTAAAATGCATGAGACAGGCAAGCAAAGTGATATAAGCAAGTACTTATAGAAGTTGACAAAAGCATTATGTTGGCTGCCATTTTGAATTGGACAGACAAGAGAATAAAAGAGTAAAAATTATAAAAGGTAACATTTGGCCTTCACACATGGCATTGTAAGCCCTGAGAAGGGAAGAGACGATAGAAAACTCCCTTGCCACCTTTGAGGTGTTCATATTACTAAGATGGAGACATCAAAATTTATTTTTAAATATTCCAAGACCTTTCTATGATAATCCTTCATTCTTTTCTCAGCTTAGACCAGGAACCTCCCACCAACTTATCATTGCCCATCATATTGCAGAAAGTGTGGCCCAAGAAATCCCTGGCCGCTTCTATTTTGAAGTAGAACATTTTTATCTTTATGGTTTTTCTTGTATTTTTATAATATTTACCTAAAAGTGCCATTGCATTGTTGAAATATATGGAAAGGGTATCCTAAATGACTTAGAAACTGCAGATTTGCAAAGAACATTATTTTTCTTTTATTCCTCCTTTTTCTTAGCCATGGATGTGCAAGCATTTGAAAGGCTTTTGGGACCTTGCATGGAAATTATGAAAAGGAATATCGCCACCTATGAAGAACAATTAGTTGCCCTGTTTGGAACAAACATGGATATTGTTGAACCCACTGCATGAAGCAAAAGTATGGAACAAGAAGACCTATAGTGACAAAATTACACAGTAGTGGTTAGTCCACTGAGAATGTGTTTGTGTAGATGCCAAGCATTTTCTGTGATTTCAGATTTTTTCCTTTTTTTACATTTACAATGTATCAATAAACAGTAGTGATTTAATAGTCAATAGGCTTTAACATCACTTTCTAAAGAGTAGTTCATAAAAATATCAACATACTGATAAAATGACTTTCTACTCCATAAAATTATTTGACGGAAAGGTTTATGCAGATGATTGTAATATATTGAAAGTATCCGTGTTTAAGAAGATAACTAAAGGATGTTATCATAGGCTATATGTGTTTGACTTACTCAGATTGATATATTAGTGACTATCCCCATGTAAGAGGGCACTTGGCAATGAATCATGCTACACAGCATGGCATCACATTCTTTTTATAACTCATTATACATAGTAAAATTTTAATCATTTTTGTTTTAAAGTTTTTCTGGCTTGATAAGTTATGTACTGGCCTTGGTCTGTTGGTGAAATGGTATAAAACATCATATGCAATTTTAAAACTTTTTATATTTTTGCAATAAAATACATTTTGACATCTTTGGCATAATGTCAGTAACCTACATATTCCAATGGTTTTAAAGACAGGCAATTTAGTCATTATGATAATAGGGGAAAAGAGTCTTTTAGATAAGAAATCATTAATGCATTTTTTCTTCATCAAACATATACTTGCTTCCATTTTTCATTTTGCAGTTCTCTATATTCTTTATTTTTAAAAAGTTGATCTTGATATTTAATGTCACAAAGTTTTTTAAAAAGCTGTTTAAACTTGTTAAATCTGACATTTTTTGTCTTTTTTGGCCTAAGATCTTATAAGTACTTTTAAAAATCCCTCTTTATACCAGAAACTTTTGGGGATCCGTATCAGCACATCCCTGGGGTATTTCTTTGTTCTTCACTAGGCCTATGGAACATAGTCCTTTGCAGATGTCTTTTCCTATGGTTTCTTTTCTTGTAATGGTTGCCAGCAGGCAATGCCATTGATCAGTAGGCAGTGAGGTTTATTTTCTGTTTTTGTCTCTTTTATTCTTAAAAACTTCCTTTAAGGTAGCAGAAATAAATTGTTTATAAGCAAAACCAAAAAGGATGAAAGGAATTTCTACCCATACCACATTGACCATTAGGCCTTGCCACCATTACTTTAATGTAGACTCATAGTTAAAAGTACAGAATGAACACAAACTAAATAGATGTTCATTGATATGCTTAGTATGCTGCCACATAAAGTGAATTTAATTATATTCAACCAAAGCAATATACTCTTAACCTGATTTCTAGGCCCCGTGACCCAGTGTCTGGAGACATTAATTCTAACCAGTTGTTTGCTTTTAAATGAGCAATTTCATTTTGGAAAACATGTTTCAAAAGAATATATACATATATGGGTAACATTATTTGTGTCTAGTCTTATTAGAGAATGTTTATGGTCCCCACTTGTATATGAAAATGTTAGAATGTTAATTGGATAATGTATATATAAGAAGTTTAAAAAAAGTATGTAAAGTACAACTTCAGCCACCTTTTAGAATACTGTTTAACATTTTTGCAAAACCTTGTAGGAGAACTCAACATGAAGATGACTTTTCTATTTCAGATTTTATTTTAAAAGCCATGTCTGTTAATAAGAAAATACACAAAAGCATCCCACATTCTTGGTTCATCATTCTGTATTCTTATTTACTTTTTCAAGTTGTCTGTTTTGTTGCATAAGCTGATTGTTAACTGTTCATGGAACAGCAAACAAATGCCTGTTTAATAAAGAACTCTGACCAAGGCTATAAATGCCAGTTACATTATTTTCAGTATTGTTGGTTATATTTAAATTTTCCTTATAATAAAGCACACCTTTATAATAAAATATATGAATTACTGTTTTTAATACTTTTTTGCTTATTTCTTTAATATGATTTGCGTAGTGCATAACGCATTGAACAGCATGATAGAGATGTGGCATGTGGAAGCCAACCCCCAAGGCATAACGTAATAAGAAAGTACAGTTCTGTGTAACAGCAGGTTTGTTTTAAAAACTTTTAAGTATTGGACATGTGTGAGAGAAATAATTGTAGTAATGTTACAGGTCAATTTAGCCATTTAGAATAACCAAATAAATCTGGTTAACTAGGGACTTTATGTGTAAACTTATCTAATTAAAACAGCTCAAGTTTGACTTGTGGATGTCATTATTTAATCACAAACCAAGAGTCCTTACTATGTGAGAATTCTCTGTTGATGTTTCATTCAAGGATGGAGCCTCCTAATGCATTCATTATATGTGGCCAAGGAAAGGATTAGGAATTCTTCCCAGAGAAGAAAGGTGCTTCCCTTGTTTTATATAAAGAGGTATATGTATATCTTTCCTGCATATGAATATGAACTAGGGCCTAGAGCATATATTTTATATATACCCTACTGTGACACAACTTGGGTCAGTGCATTTAGGTAACTATTATAACCTCTGGCTAATAGCCTATTTTAAAGTGAAACAGGGCATAAAAGCAAGGGACTTTGGATTTTCTTGAAAAGTATAAGATTAAAAAAAGTGCTGTGTTCTTTTCCAAAGCATCTTTAAAAATACTGATATAATTTTTCCTAACTTGGTAAAGAAATGTTACAACAAGGATTAGATGACCTTTGGCATTCTTAAAGAAAATTAATGTGTAAACATAGAGGGGTAAGTAATACATCTGGCTTAAGCCAAGGCTTTGTTAAATTGCTGAAGAGGGGATTCTAATAATCTAAATAAAATGCTAATACCCAAGGGAGAAGTAGAGTTAGAAGGAATGCTGGCTTCTAAAATTAAAAGTAGTATGAGGTACAGCCTGATGTTGAATATCAGAAGGAGTTTTGACAAAAAGGAAGAAATTGGAATAAGAGTTGAGACACCCTTACCTGTTCTGGAATACTTCTAAAGGCAGCAAAACTGGTTAAGCAATATATATATTGCTTATATTGAAACTATATATTAATAGTTGTTCATCTTCACAGGTAGAAAAACACATCTTATAAATACAATGAATTATGGAAACATAAGCAGTAAAGTACACCAGTTATTTGCAGAGGACTTGTGTGCCCCACAATAATTATGAGAGCTTAAATCACTACAATTTGTGTACTAAAAGACAATCAGTGACTTCATCAAAGTCATTTACTTTGCGAGTTGATGGCAGAACTCACAAAGAATTGAAATCTCTTGGATTCCTCGTTCCATTTTTGGCCTCACATATTTTTCAAGTAATGTTGATGAGCCTAGTATACAGAGAAATTTGTATGAAGTTTCCCCTGCAGAGAGTGAGACTATTTTGAGAGGGAAATTTCTTTTTATCTGACCAAGAGATATAGGTCTTTTGCTACATTTTTGTGCCCTAAATCTACAAATCTAAAATTGCCTAGTAAATCCTGAAGAAACATGTATCATCTATATATGCCAAGATTTGGTGATATATGATATGGAAGTATTGTCTACACATACAAATGCAACACCACTTGTCAGGGAGGTGGTTTTCTTCATCCTGAATTAACTATAACCTGTGTCTTGCCATTTTCCCAAACACTACTGAAAAATGGATATACACAAAATAATGTTTTGTTAGCACCAATTGTAACTGATTCATTATAGCATGTAAATGCATTTTTTAATCTCACCTAGAACAACAGAAAACTTTTTTTGGGCAGAAGGGAAAGTTTAAATGTGAGTTGGAAACAGATCTGAAATGACAAAAGCAGCCTTGGCTCTTGACTAACAACCCAGATGCATAATCCTAAATATTTTCTATTTAACTTGAAAAAAAAAGTTTATGCAGTGGAATTCTTGAATGAGTTTATGAGTAGGAAAAACGGTAAGTCAAAATTTTGAATAAAGTTGTGTCTAATTGCTGGTTTTCCAAAATTTTGGCCCTAATTGGAAACCTACTTACATCCTGCTGAAGAATGAGAGAATAAACTGTATCTCTGCAACTTCACTGCCTGTTTTAGGCCAAAGCCAATATTTAATATTTAATTTTGCTTCTCTTTACATAATGTACATATTCTTGAAATGTATACACATGATATTTTTTAAAAGCCAAATATTTTAGCAAAGATATCTTTGGTGAATCTTGTTTTCCTCTCATAATTGCTCTTTAAAGCTGGACTTAAAAATTAAATCTCCTCGACATTTTTATCACTATAGTGTATACTATAGAACTGGAAGGAGTTGAAGTGTGTTAATTAGATGTTTTGTTTGTTTTTAAGTGATTGTCATTGTGAGGAGACAAAAATGAATGATGGTGCTTATCATACGACATAGCTAAAAATGAGACCTGTTCTCAAATAATAGGAATGACCACATAGAGCAAGGGACACTTAAAGCACATGGAAGCTATTTGACAAAGGCAATGTGGAAAACAGCATGTGGCATATAGCACTGTAGTATAGTGTATATTAGAAAATTCATGCTGCTTATTTCCCCCTACCTTTCCATTCATTTGTTGAGCGAGAATGTATTTATTGATTATTATGGACCAGACAAAAAGACTCATAAGATATGGTGACTGATGAGGAAGGAGGAGAGGATGTAAATGTGGGGGGAGGCAAATATAAGCAAAAATATTAAGTTTAGCACAGTGTGATAAAAGCTAAGCACATACTATTCCTATAATTTTAAGTGTTCTTTATCATACTTAATTGTCCTTAAAGTGAGGTACTTTAGCAACTAAAAGAAAATGCATAAAGGGCCCAGGACACTAAATAGACAAGAGTGGAAAATAGTAGTTTTCTATTTTCTAGTAGTTTTCTAGGAGATCATGTTAAATAGTTCAGATAACAGGAATTATTCTAGAAAACTTATAGTCAAAGACATGAAAACAGTCATTTGAACTTAATTTTATAAATTGTAAGTAAGATGAAGTAGACTTATTTGTTGCCTTCTCTACTCACATTTTCATTCATACCAAATTGGACAACTTGACAAAAACTTTGACAATTGACACCAAAAAAGGGTCATCTTCTCTATGTCCTGAGGATACCCAAGTTTATTTCTCTAGACTTGGATCTCCAAAACTCCAGATGAATATATTCAGCTGCCTACAGGACCCAGGTACTTGAATTTCTTGCCTGCACAGCATGCTCATCATCTAAGGTTGAACCTGTTCTTTTGCCCTCCTCCCAGTCCCTTAATCTGTTCTTTCCAACATGCCCTATGTCAGTCGATAACATCAATATACCTCCCAGCACACTGCAATTACCCAAGCCAGAAACTCAACAATCATTTGTGATTCTTCCCTCTTTTGTTGAGTCTTTTTCCTAATGGTTGTAGTGTTAAGACACTAACATATCAGCCACTGAAGAAAGGTCTTGTTTTCTGGCCATCTGAGCATAATCTAAACTTTTAGTTGCATCAAGAAGTACAAGAACAAGAACACATTATACTTCTAAAATGGGACTCACTAGCTCCCAGGGATTTCATTACAACTTGAGTTTACCTGAGAACTTTGAACTAAGTTAATTACAAAATTAACTTATTTTAAAGTATGGTAAGATATATGGAAGGATATTTGTGAGTGTTTAAATAACCAAGAAAGATACTATCTGAAAAGTTTGGGCACTTACCATTTTAGACCATACACATGTGTTCCATTTCCTAATAATGGCACTTTGTGTGATTTCATTTGTTTCCTTTTGACAATTCTAAAGGCGATATTCTCAATATTCAAGCAATGGCATATGCTTGAACTGTTTATTTCTTAGTTCAGCAAAACAGTCATTAGTGTGCCAGATATGGTGGAATCAAGGGAAACATTGTTTAATTTCACCTCTAAATAGGATCGATCTAGGTTTTTTTTTTTTACTATCTCTAACAAATTAGAATTTTATGTTTACACAAGATAACATAAGTAATTACATAAACTACTGAAAAGACATTTTGATTTAAGATAATTTCTTGACATTTTGGTATAGATTTTATGTGCATATATGTGTGTATAGATATTGTGTCTGTACTAACCAAGAGAAGGTGTTAAAAACAGATTTTCTAATGTCAGTTTTATCATGGAAACATTTGAAGGACAAAAATTCTGTAATTATATCTGTTTTAGTCCAAGAGTATAATTTACATATGTAAAAGTTTCCAAGATCTTACTAGTTTTGTACTTTGATCTTTGTTCTGGCTAATAAGTTGGCTGGTTTTGTTGGTCACTCAATTAATGATGACGTACCTGTTAAATACAAATAAGGTAGTAAGGTGGTCATTTAGCTCCCGATGGAAGCCAGAAGACAGCACTAATTATCCACTTAAAAGTGTAGAGAATTATACTACTAGTAATTTAATCAGTTGTGACTAAACTATCTGAATTTTAACTCATACTTAAAGACTTGGACAAAAATGAGATAAAGTATGCAAAACATCTTTTATATCTTTGTCTTCCTGTCGATTAGCACAATGGTCAACAAACAAAACTAAATGTTTTTGAATGAATGAATGGAAAAGGCTTTACCAGTGTTATTAAAGGATAAATTATTATTTATAATGTGCAATATCTGGATCTGAAGTTGAATTTATTTTTCCCATTCTGGTGTCCACCAGTAAAAAATATCACCACTAAGGCTTTTGGTAATAACTTTCAAATAGTTTAACTTTTTAAAATAAGTTCCAGCCCAAGGCAGATCTCACAGTTTGTGTATTGAAGAGTGGTAAAATAGTGTCTCAAACTCCTGAGAGCTCATTTTTTTTGAGAGAAAAGCTTCTTAATTTCCTAGCAGTTAGACATAAATATCTCAGATCTTAATTTTAAATGATTAGAAGAACTTCACTGATTTATTTTTATTTTTGTGAAGAAATTAAATGTTGGAGTTTATATATTCAATTCCAGGACACAATGACCCTCAATGTAAAAAATAAATAAAAAAATACACATGCATACACAAAGCAACAGAGACACAGACATTCTGTTTGAGTCACTCTATTTACCACTGAAAAATGATAAATTCAAATCCTGTCCTTTTTCCTCAGGAAAAGAAATTAAGCACTTTGTTGGCTCCCCCCAGTTATTTTAAGAAAACATAAAGTGTTTGATTACTATTTGTGAAACACAGGAAGTAAATCCTTGATCACGTGGTAGGGAAGACTACTTTATAAATAATTTCACTTCAAGGATTCAAATGGGGAACCCTTAAAGGAATTTTTAAACTTGTGTCAACGTACGGGAGGTTGTTTGGGATTTCTTGATTCGTTATGTGGCTTTTCAGTACATTTAAAAATTCAAGAAATGCAGGAGGTTTTAAAGAAATAACTAGCTATGAGTTCAGGTTTTTTCCAAAAGTTGACTTTTATGGATTTCTTACTGATGTAGATTTTCCTCATCTTAATTTTAAGCATACATTTAGTAATCTTAAGATATAAAACCTACAGCATAGCTTTAAATGATTAAACACTAAAGGTTCAAAGGAAAAAAAGGCTTAATGACGCCCACCCGAGTCTGACGGACAGCCATGTTTAAAGTGAAGGTAACTATAAAGCAGAGAAGCCTTCATTCTTTGGTGAGTCAGAGTAACACTAGCATTAATAATTTAAGGAGGAACCCCTAGTGGAAACGAAGTGTAAAGACAGTTTTCTTTCATCTTTGCGAAGCTGTCTGGAGGGGGAAAATGTTTAACAAAATTCACTCAGCAGTTAAATTTACAGATAATGATTCACGAAATAAACCAGTTTAGGTCACACATTATACCCCTCTGCATTATGGTAACCAACAAGCAAAAAAGTCAATATGGAAAACCGCTCTGACTTGCTTCAATTTTAAAGTAATCATCCTTCCCCTCTTCCCCCCCCCCAAGCTTCGTACATTCTCTAGACCTTGAGCTGCTCTCTCGTAGTCCATCCCCAAGCCCCACAGTGCCAGGCACTCAGCTGGCGTTCAACAAAGCTTGGGTGAATTGAATAGAGTTGACAAAGAAATCTCAATTTGCTGTCCTGGGGTGGTGAGGCAAGGCACAGGATAAAGGAATTCTCGGTCTTCCCACTGCGGGTGGAGCCTGTAACCATGAACCCCTACACGTTTTTTAAAATAATCTCCTCCGTTCACTAAGTACTTGAACTTTTTGAGTTGTTTCGCAGAAATGGTGGATTTTCTGCAAGACAAAGGTGTCGAGATTCCGAAGGCCCTAGAACAGGACTTCTGACGCCAAGAATTACCATCCCCCACGACCCGCCCCCACTGCACGAGACCTGCCCCAGAGCACTTAGCCCCTTGTTAAGTTACACCAAGACCTGCCGCAAGGAACGTGGCCCCTCCTTTAAAAGCCCATGCTCTCTCCCGACATGACATGTTGGAAGTTCCTTTCTTCCTTGCCAATTCACCTTGTCTCAATAATTGGATCTGTGCCACGAATAACTGGACCTAGATCGCAACCCCCTTGCAGTTTCGGCAACAAGCCTAGCATCACTTTCGTCCCCATCGTGCCTGGGACCATGATTTGTGGGTGACGAAGTCCCTTGCAAGCCTGCACTGCTTCCGCTTGTGCGGTCATCTCCTTCCCCTCCAACTAAAACAATACCTTGGCCTCCTGCCAAACTTTGAGCAGCGAGCGACTCTGGCTGTTTATGGCCCAGAATGGGTGCTTCGAGAGCAGTGGGCCGCTCTAGCGTTAGCAGAGGATCATAGGAAGACAAGAGGCCCAAGCTTTAAAACATTCGCTTCCTCCGCCCCCTCCCCTTTGTCCCAGGCACCAAAACAAACGAGCTGATACACGTGTCCCTATGACTCTTGTTTACTATCAAGGCTGCACTGTGAATGTACTACTGGGATATGTAGTCCAACCGGTTCCTCGGCTTGCAATTTCTCAGAACTAAGGAGCAATGCTGAGACTACGAACCCACAATCCATTTCGGCGGCAAAGTTTGGCTCGGGTCCCCGGAGTCTCGGCGCTAGTCCAATCCCAAGCACTTACTCTAATGATTGACGCGCCGCCTTCGCCAGTAAACACAACACAAAAGTCAATACATGCCCGCCCCTTGAGACGGACCATGGCATCATCCAATGGAATTGGGGAAGGACCGAATGGCAGATCCGCAAACCAATAAGAGGGTGAAAGAGCTGGGAGGAGGCTCAACCCCCAGGGGGTTGAGGGGAGGGGGAAGACGAAGCTTGAAAGACTTGGTAATGGCGACGGGTTTGGTAAGTAGGAAAGTTTCGGTTGAGGAGTAAGAGCGGCGGCGGGAGCGGTAACACGCGCAGGGGAGGCCGGCGGCAGTCGGAGAGGGGGTACACGAGCTGTTGGTGGTGTTGTCGCGGCCGGGGCGGCCCGTTCCTGGGCTGCCGGCACTCCGCGACAGGTTTGTTGTCTTTCAGTTCGGGAAGGGGTGGGGGCGGGGAAGGGAGGGGCAGGAGCCCGGGGGTTCGGGCCGCTGGCGAGCTCGGGTCCGCGTTCCTCCTAGAAGGTCTGCTCTCCGAGTGGGGGCAGTTAACCGCCCGACTACTGCCAGGGACAAACCCATGGGACCGGCGCCTCCCGCGAGCTCACCTGGGCTTCGCTGCGGCGGCGGCGCTAGGGGGTCTGGGGGCGGGGGCTGGGAGAAGACAGGACCAGGACAAGGCGTCCAGCCAGGTTGCGCGGTGGGTGGCCGGGCCGGGTGTGGAGTTGGGGCGGGCCGGGGCGGGGGAAGGGGCCGACGCGGCGCCCGGGCTGCCTAGGAAAGTTTGACTTAACTCTCCGCTTGTGGGCGGAGGGTCGGAGGTTGGCGGGGTATGGGGGCCCCGCTGGGGGTGGGGGACCCCGGTGAGGCACCGCCTCCTTCTGGGCTACAGGGGCTCGGGCCGAGCTGGGAAGCTCGCGGAGCCGCTGGGCCCCGGGGCTCATTGTTACGCAGTTCGAATGAATGGGCTCCGAGGCGCCTGCGCGGTGGAGCTGAGCCGAGGGGAAAAACAAGCCCGGAGTCCAGGCTGCGGTCACAGGATGGGGGGAAGGGAGGGGAACGCGATGAATGGCGAAAGAGGGTGGGGGATGGACTTGGCGTGAGCCGGGAGGCGCTGCTCTGGGTGACCCAAAGAGGAGGCTTGGCAGGCGATTCCAGTCTCCGCCTTTTAACCTATGCTGCTGCTGCTGCTGCAGGCAGATTAAAACAAAACAAAAAAGAATCCCGGCGACAGCCAGGTTTTGGTAGTTTTAAACGCTGTGTGCTGCTAGGGTATTTCACTCTTCTCTCTGCACTTTATACTGTCTTAGAGTTCGTTCTTAGGAGAGTTTTCAGCTAGAGTCATTTTTAGAAGGAGCATTGACAGCAAGGCAGTAATCAGGGTTTTTGTTTTTGGTTCGGGGTCCCGCTGATGCCAGGATGAGAGGAGTGTTAAAAAAACAAGGGAGTTGTACATTCTGGGAAGCAGTGGAGTCCTACCAACAACTCTGATGAAGTGCTTTAGATTCCCAATACATAGCAGTAGGACGATTCCTAACAGTGGTTTTGGAATTAAATTTACCGTTTGAGAGTTAGAATAATGTTAACATTTGTAAATACTCTTCTGTTGTTTTGCTGTTGACAATTATCTAGATTTGCAGCGTATTTGTACTTTTGGTTTTGGTCTTGGCCTTTTTTGGTTTGTTTTGGCTATTGCCTTTTGCTTTATTTTGCAAAGGAGTGTTAGGGGTCACCTGTTCGATTTCCTTGATTAAACTCAGTTTTTGCTAGGTAGGCAATATTTGACAAAATTTTAAGGAAATTTGAATTACATTCAGAAGAATTAAATCCATTCCTTAAGGTTTTTGAGCTATTTTATATTTTCGAGGAAGCCATTTAACCATTTTGAAGCAAAATGTGGTTTGTTCTAACGAATAATAAATTATAGAATGGAATTTTGATTTCACTTTCTA